>NC_062570.1:68075000-68379166 GCF_022837055.1 Prionailurus viverrinus | reverse complement strand
AATTTGCATGTCATCCTTGTGCAAGGGCCATGCTAATCTTCTCTGTGTCATTCCAATTTTAGTACATGTGCTGCTGAAGCCAGCACTGGTGCCTATTCTTGTAAGAGACTGTGTGTGTATGTGTGTGTGTGTGTGTGTGTGTGTGAGCATAATTTTGATAGAAACAGACCTCAAGAAACAGAGACAATGGTGAAAAAGTAATGATTAAAACCCAGAAAAGGAAAGAGCTCTATGGTCAGGTCTGGCCCGAGGGAACTTCATGGTGGGAGAAGGACTGAACTACCCGAGGGTCCTAGGTATGTTACTGGAGCAGCAGTGTGCCCACCGCATGACTGTGGCCTAGGCAGAATGACTTAGAGCAGCTTTTAGGAAAAGGTGGTGTAGTCTGGGAAGGTGGCCTGGGCCCAGGGTGCAGTAGCCTCTCCAGATGGAGAGTTTTCTGGGCATACATACTCGTGTGGAGCATTTGTGAAACAGCTAATCCAGCCCCAGTGAAAAAGAGGCTGCCTAAAGTGACAAAAAGAAAGGATACATTTTGAGCGACTTATCTGCAGTTAATGGATTTTCCTGCTCAGTTCTCTACTTTCAAAAGGTCTACCTTCACCAATATGTAGTAATTACCCAATCTATGAACTTTTTGCATTAAACAGTTTTTATAACAAATTGAAAAATTCACAAAATTAGGCAGAATAGTACAGTGAACCCTCATGAACGTATTACCCAGACACAAAATAAACTCACAGCCACTTTTGTTTCATCTGTACCCCTCCCTCCCCCTGCCAGAGTGTTTAACACACATCCCCCAAATAATGTCATCTGTAAATACTTCTGTATGCTTTTGTGAATGATGAGAGGTTTCTAAAAGAACAGTATTGACACTATCACATTGAAAAATTAATAAGTCCTTAATATCATTGAATATCCAGTATTCAAATTTCCACAATTGTCTGTTTTTTCCAGTTGAATTAGGATTTAAATAAGATTCATACATTGCAAGTGGTTGATATTTCTCT
This sequence comes from Prionailurus viverrinus, assembly GCF_022837055.1. Lineage (NCBI taxonomy): Eukaryota > Metazoa > Chordata > Mammalia > Carnivora > Felidae > Prionailurus > Prionailurus viverrinus. The sequence continues at coordinate 68,378,153 of NC_062570.1, read as the reverse complement.
TTATCTCTGCAATTTATAGATTCCCTGCCTTTCTTTATATTCCCTTTTATGTCATTTGTTGAAGAGACCAGGTCATTTCTTGTTTTCTAGATAGGACTGCATATCTCTGGTATCATTTACCTTGCTCCTTTGTCCCCTATATTTCCCATAAAATGGCAGCTAGACCTAGTGACTTGGTCTGATTCAGATTTCTTTCTTTCTTTGCAAGACTACATTGTAAGTATTGTCATGTGCTTCTGTCAGCCAGCACACATGACCGGTTGTCTCTTTTTTGTGATGTAACAGCCATTAATAATCATTGTTCAGATTCATGACTTCATTTGGGGATTTGCAAAATGGCGGCATTCTAATTCTGTCATTCCTTCATCATTTATTACATGGACTATTTCGATAGAGAGAACTCTTTCCTCATTAACTATTTAGATAACTTATGACATAGCTTAATCAGGAAAAATAGATTGAATGTTTGATTTTTTCCCTCTACTTACCTGCATTCAGAATAGTGGGTTGGTTCCCTTAAATACTCCAGAGGTAACCACTGAGATTTTTTGTTTTATGCTATTATTAGGAAGGAACTTATGAATTTAAACATATTCCATGTGTTTAAATCCATTGTAGTTGTTCTCTTTTGTGCTGATTTTTTTTTTTTATTTCTTGCCAGTGAATGTGAACCTCTTTCTTGAGTTGCGTCCTGAATTCTGACATGACGATGTCCCCAGTCATCATTTTCTGGAAACAAAAGGTGTCCAAGCTTGGAAATGGAAATCCCTCTTAAAGAGAAAATATATTATAAGTTTATACTGATACTTTCAACCCAAATTTAAGATTATAGGGCTTTGCTTAACCCTTCAATTTTATTTTGAATCTTTTCCTCGTATGCTAAAAGTCTTCGTTCTTTTTTTTTAATTTTTTTTAATGTTTATTTATTTTTGAGACAGAGATAGAGCATGAACGGGGGAGGGTCAGAGAGAGAGAGGGAGACACAGAATCTGAAATAGGCTCCAGGCTCTGAGCTGTTAGCACAGAGCCCGACGTGGGGCTTGAACTCACAAACCGCGAGATCATGACCTAAGCTGAAGTCGGACGCTTAACTGACTGAGCCACCCAGGCGCCCCTAAAAGTCTTGGTTCTTAATGACAATAGTGTAATTGCTTATTTGCTTTACCTTATTATATAGATTTTAGAAAAATCATGCCAAAATAGGATTAGTGAAAATAGTTATTATGAACTTTTGTATTTTCAAACCACTTAAAATAATATACCTCTGCATCTCGGCTATAATCTCACTGCACAGTTAGATCCATTTATTTTATTTTGCTTTTGTTTTAGGAATTGTTTTTTCATCCTGATTTAACATAATTTATAGTCACCTAAAACATTTTTGTGGCTCATTTTCCTAGGTCTCTTGGGTCAAATAAAAAAAAAAAACACTACACTTGTGGTGAGCATCATGTGATATATAGAATTGTCAATTCACTCTCTTTTTCACCTGAAACTAATATAACATTGTATGTCAACTATACACTTCAATAAAAAATTATAAAAAATTAAAAAACAAGGTATTATTCACAGAAGTCCAACTTCCATCCCAAACTCCCTTTTTCCTTCTTTCCCTTTAGCCAAGATTTTATTTATTTACTTTATGGTTTATACTTCTGTAATTATCTACATAAGTAAATCCATATCTGATTCTTGTGTGTGTGTGTGTGTGTGTGTGTGTACAGAACTATATTCTGGAGCTTATGCTATAGTTATATACAAAGATAGTCTGCATTGGTTTCTCTAGATGCATAGTATTTCACTATTTGGATGTACTGTAGTTTCTCCAGTAGACTCCAATTGATGAACATTTGGGGTTTTTGCTATTACAAAATAAGTGTCCATATTTTTGTGTTTCTGTCAGTGTTTCTTTAGGACAGATGCCTAGAAGTAAGCTTCCTGGGTCAAAGGGTCAGAATGCATATGTTATTTTGTTAAAAATTGCCAAAATCCCCTCTGTAGGATTTGTACCAGCAATGATGAGAGTGCCTGTTTTCTCAAAGCCTGGCCAAATGAATACTTATCAATCTTGGATTTTTTGCCACTGTGATAGGTGAAAAATGGTATACTATTGTGTTTTTAATTTACCATTTTCTTATTATGTGCACAATCAAGATCTTTTCATGTAGATAAAGGCATTTGTATTTAGTTTTCTATGAATTGTCTGTATATATTCCTAGCATTTTTTCTCTGTAGCATTATTAGTCTTCCATTCTTTCTTTTTTTTAAGTTTATTTATTTTGAGACAGAGAGAGAGAAGAGAATGTGTGAGTGAGAGGGGGAGGGGCAGAGAGAGAGAGAAGGAGAGAAATAATCCCAAGCAGGCTCAATGCTGTCAGTGCAGAGCCCAACATGGAGCTCAATCTCATGACTGTGACATCATGACCTGAGCAGAAATGTAGAGTCAGACGCTTAACTGGCACCTCTCATTCTTTCTTTTTCAAGGTTCTTTATATATGGTAAATATTAAACTTTTATTTATGATAAAATTTGAAAAATTGAAAAAGTTGAAGTGTGTTATTTGTTTCTTTACTTTCCTTATGGTGTTTTTATGCCATGTAAGTTAAAATTTTTTTTCTTATTTTAAGTAATAAATTCCTTAGTCTTTTCCCTTATGGCTTCTTTTTTTTTTTTTTTAAATTTTTTTTTTCAACGTTTATTTATTTTTGGGACAGAGAGAGACAGAGAATGAACGGGGGAGGGGCAGAGAGAGAGGGAGACACAGAATCAGAAACAGGCTCCAGGCTCTGAGCCATCAGCCCAGAGCCCGACGCGGGGCTCGAACTCACGGACCGCGAGATCGTGACCTGGCTGAAGTCGGTCGCCTAACCGACTGCGCCACCCAGGCGCCCCTCCCTTATGGCTTCTAAACGTTGAGTCAGAGGTAGGAAAGTGCCCCTCACTCTTGGATTATAGAATATTTTTTTCTATACTTGTATGGACTCATTTAATATGTTTAATTTTCTAATCCACTTGGAATTTATCTTGGTACATGGTTTGGGCAATGAATACAATTTTATCTTTTCTATGGCTATTCAGTTAGCTCCATGCCTTTGATTTAAAAAAAAAAAAGTCATCATTTTCCCCAATAACTTGAGATTCTTCCTTTATAATATACTAAATTTCCAAATGCAATTGGATCTATTTCTGGATTTTCTATTTTGTTCCACTGGGTCATGCATGTTGCACCACCACATTTTTAATTAGAGACATTAGAGTATGTTTCAGTGTCTCACAATGTTATCCCTTTCCCATTTCTCTCTCTCTTTTCAGGCTTTCCTCTCTTGGCTATTCTTGCTTGTCTGTTCTTCCAAATGAATTTTATAAAAAAATGATCTAGTTCCAGAAAGAAACTTACTCATATTTTTGTTGGATTATATTAAGTTTATGAACTATATGACATGTTATGAACTTATTTTGACCTAAAATTTCTGATATTGAGTCTTCCTGTCTAGGAATGTGTTATATCTTTTCATTTATGCAAGGTTATTTTTGTGCATTTTTGAATTATTCTATAGTTATTCTTCCTATAGGTCCTGGACATTTCTTGCTAAATTTACACCTGGGTATTTAATTTTATTTAGTTTTCACAAAGGTGGTTTTCTCGTCCAATATAAACTGATTTTTATTTGTATATAGGGGAAGATCTGATTTTTGTATATTGATTTTATAACCTACTGTACTAAATTTTTTTGTTTGTAGTTGTTTTCTAGTACTGTAGTAATTTGGATTTTTCTAGATACACACTTATATAATTCTTAGCTCTATTAAGCTCTATTAATATGATGGATAATATTAATGAATTTTAGAATATTGAATCTATTCTACTTGGTCATGATGAATGTTTTAATGTCCTGTTGGATTCTGTTTGCTAATTATTGATATTTATAAGATAAATTGGTCTGTAATTTTCTTTTGTTGATGCAATCATTTTCAGGTTTAGATAGATGTTATACTCATTTCATATAATAATTTTTAAATATAGAATTTCCCTGAGAAACAGTCTGGGCCTGGGACATTTTTGTGAGAAATTTTTTCTGCTTCCTCTATTTCTTCTGTGGTATTTTCTATGTTTGGACTTTCTGTCTCCACTGGGATTGATTTTGACAAGTTGTATTTGCTAGAAAATTATCCATTTCATCTACTTTTCCAAAATTTATTTGCGAAGAATTGTACAGAGTCAACTCTTATCATTAAAAAAGTGCTTAGTTTGGTTATTTCCTCCTTGTCATTTCTAATTTTATGTATATAAAACCCCCCTTTTTCCCCAGTTACATCAGCTAACAGTTTATTTTATTATGTTCTTTTTTTCAAATAATTAACTTTTAGATGTATTTATTAGTTCTCTTTTTTTTCTGTTTTTAACTCATATCTTTGTTAAGGTATAACTAACTTACTGTGAAATTCATTATGGGTACAGTTTGATGATTTTGACAAATTGTATGTGGAACAAAACACTAATTAAGATAGAAAACAGGGGCGCCTGGGTGGCGCAGTCGGTTGAGCGTCTGACTTCAGCCAGGTCACGATCTCGCGGTCCGTGAGTTCGAGCCCCGCGTCAGGCTCTGGGCTGATGGCTCGGAGCCTGGAGCCTGTTTCCCATTCTGTGTCTCCCTCTCTGTCTGCCCCTCCCCCGTTCATGCTCTGTCTCTCTCTGTCCCAAAAATAAATAAACGTTGAAAAAAAAATTAAAAAAAAAAGACAGAAAACAATTCTATCACTCTAAAAAGTTTCTTCTCCCTCCTCTCCAGACAACCTCCTACTGTATCCCAGAGGTAACAGTGTTCTAATATCTACCACCATAGTTTAGTTTTTCCAGTTTTCAAATATATTATAAATTGATTCTACAATATATGCTATTTTGTGTCTGGCTTCTTGTACTTAATTTATGTTTTAAGATTTACACATGTTCTTGAATGTATCAGTAATATGTTCTTTTTAATTTATGGATGGTATTACATATTAGATATACCACAATTTATGCATTCATTTGTTGATGAATTTAGTTTATACCCCCATTTTGGGGGTATAAGAATAAAAATGCTATTCAAAATTAAACTAATGGGACTACACCAAAATAAAAAGCTTTTTCATGGTGAAAGAAACCATCAACAAAACAAAAAGCAACTGATTGAATGGAGAAGATACTTGTAAATGATACATCTGATAAAGGGTTAATATCCAAAATATATAAAGAACTTATACAGCTCAACCCCAAAACAAAATCCAATTAAAAATCCAATTTTAATCCAATTAAAAATGGGCAGAACACATGAATAGACATTTCCCCAAAGAAGACATACAGATGGCCAACACACACATGAAAAGATGCTCAACATCACTAATCATCAAGGAAATGCAAATCCACACCACAGTATCGCCTCACACCTGTCAGAATGGATAAAATAAAAAACACAAGAAATAAATGTTGTGGAGAACATGGAGTAAAAGGAACCCTTGTGCACTTGGGAATGCAAGCTTGTGCAGCCACTGTGGAAAACAGTATGGAGGTTTCTCAAAAAATTAAAAATAGAATTACCATATGATCCACTACTTCTACTACTGGGTATTTGCCCAAAGAAAACAAAAACACTAATTCAAAAAGGTATATAGACCCCTATGTTTATTGGCACATTATTTATAGTAGCCCAGATATGGAAGCAACTCGAGTGTCCATCCATAGATGAATGGATAAAGAAGGTGTGGTGTGTATATATATATATATATATATATATATATATATATATATGAAAATTACTCAGCCATAAAAAAATGAAGTCTTGCCATTTGCAACAACATGGATGGATGTAGAGGGTATAATGCTAAGTGAAATAAGTCAGTCAGAGAAGGACAAGTGCCATATGATTTTACTCATATGTGGAATTTAAGAAACAAAATAAATGAACACAGAAAAAAGAGACAAACAAAAGCACAGATTCTTTTTTTTATAATTTAACTTTATTTTTTATTTTTTAAAATTTGCATCCAAATTCGTTAGTATATAGTGAAGCAATCATTTTAGGAGTAGATTCCTTAATGCCCCTTACCCATTTAGCCCATCCCCCCTCCCACAACTCCTCCAGCAACCCTCAGTTTGTTCTCCATATTTTTGAGTCTCTTTTGAAAAACACAGATTCTTCACTGTAGGGAACAAAATGGTAGTTGCCAAAGGGGAGGTGGGTGGAGCATAAATGATATAGGTGAAGGTGATTAAGAGCACACTTACCGTGATGAGCACTGAGGAATTGTTGAATCATTATATTATACAGCTGAAACTAATATAACACTATAAGCTAATTATACTTGAATTAAAAAATAAAAGAAAAAAGAAAAAAAGCCGCTATAAATATTTTTGCACAAGTCTTTTTGTGAATACATGTTTTCATTTTACTTGAGTGTATACCTAAAAGTGGAACAGTTTGCTCATAAGGTAGGAGTGTGCTAGCTGTTATAAAAAACAGTTCCACTTGTTATTTATCTAAAGGAAATGAAAACACTAACTCAACAAGATATCTGCATGCCAGTGTTCATTGCAGCATAATTATTTACAATAGCCAAGACATGGAAGCAACCTAAATGTCCATCGATGGATGAATAATGGGTGAATGGATAAAGAAAATGTGACACACACACACACACACACACACACACACACACACACTGGAATATTATTCTATTATTCAGCCATGAAAAGAAGGAAATCTTTCCATTTGTGACAACATGAATGGAACTTGAGGGCATTATGCTAAGTAGAGTAAGCTAGCCAGAGAAAGACAAATACCATATGATCTCACACGTGGAATCTTAAAAAGAAACACAAGGAACTCATACATACAGAGAATAGATTGACCAGGGGATGCTTTGAGGTGGTGAAATGAGTGAAGATGGTCACAAGGTACACATTTTCAGTTATAAAATAAGTAAGTCCTGGGGATGTAATATACATGCTGTATACAAATATAATGGTACATATCAATTATGTCTCAATAAAATTTTTAAAAATAATAAAAAAGCTAAAAAAATCAAGAAATTATTTTTCAAAAGTGTTGTACCATTAACAAACTACCAACAATGTATGAATGTTCCAGTTGCTCTATATTCTCACTGACAACTGGTATCATCAGTCTTAAATTTTAGCCATTCTAATGGATGTGGAGTGATATTTCATTTCGGTTTTAATTTTAATTTCTCTGATGACTAATGATGTTAAACATCCTTTCATGTGCTTATTAGCCATTTATATATCTTCTTTTGTGAAGTTCTTCTTGAAGCATTTGCCCTTTTTAAATAGTTGTAGTTTTATTAGTGATTTTAGTTCTTTTTAAAAAAATGTTTATTTATTTTTGAGAGAGAGTTAGAGAGTGAGCAGGGGAGGGGCAGAAAGAGAGGGAGACAGAGAATTCCAAGCAGGCTTTGCACTGTCAGCAGGAAGCCCAATGTGGGGCTCTAACTCATGAGCCATGAGATCATAACCTGAGCTGAAATCAAGAGTCGGACACTTAACCAACTAAGCCACCCGGGTGCCCCAATTTGTAGTTCTTTATATATTTCTTATACAACTTCTTTGTCAGGTATATGTTTTGCAGATGTTTTCTTTTGGTCTGTGACTTGCCTTCCCCTCCACCCCCTCTTAATTGTATCTTTTGATATGTGGATGTTGTTAATTTTGGTGAAGCCCAATTTATCATTTTTTTCTTTTATATTTAGCATATTTTGTGTTCTCTTTGGAAACGTTTTCCCTTATCCCTAGGTCATAAGGATATTCTCCTATATTTTCTTCTAGTTTTATTGTTTTAGCACTTTCCTATCTTGAATTAATTCCTGTATATGGTCTGAGGTTTTTGATTTTGATTTTTAACATGGATATCCAGTTGTCAGATTCATTGAAAAGGCTTTTCTTTCTTCATTGAATGGCCTTAACATCTTTGTGAAAAATCAATTGACTGTATACACATGGGTCTGCTTCTGTTTTCTCTAGACATCTATTTGTCTACACTTACACCAATACCACACTGCATTGATTACTGTAACTTTATAGTAAATTTTGAAATCAGGCAATATAAGTCCTATGACTTTTTAAAAAGATTTAACAAGATTGTTGTGGCTATTTCAGGCCCTTTGCCTTTCCATTTACATTTTAGAATCAGCTTGTCAATTTCTATAAAAAAAGCCTTCTGGGATTTTGGGGGGGATTTGTGTGAGTTTGATAGCACCGCCACAACAAAATACCACAGACTGGGTGGCTTAAATAGCAGAAATGTATATTCACACAGTTCTGGAAGCTAGAAGTCCAAGGTCAAGGTGCCAGCAGGTTTAGTTTCTCCTTGGCTTGCAGATGGCTGCCTCCATGCTGTGTCTTCACGTGGTCTTTCCTTTGTGTGGGGGCATCCTCAGTGTCTCTGTGTGCTCCTTATTTCCTCTTTGTAATAAGAGGATCGCATCAGGCATCACCCTAATGGCTTTATTTTAACTCAGTCACCTCTTTAAAGACCCTGTTTCCAGATGCAGTCACTTTCTGAGGTATGGGGGGTCAGGGTTTCAACATATGAATTGGGGGGCACACAATTTAGTTCATAACAGGATTATGTTGGACCTATAGATCAACCTTGAGATAAATGACGTGTTAATAGTATTGAGGCTTCATATAACATGAACATGTTATATCTCTCCATATATCTGAGTCTTCTTTAATTTCCCAGAGATGTTTTATAATTTTCAGTATAGAGGGCTTGCATATATTTTGTTCAATTTACTCTTAAACTTTTTCTGGTTTTTGATACTTTTGTAAATGGTATTTTTCAATTTATTTTCCAATTGTTTGTGGCTAGTATATAGACATGTGGTTACTTTTTGTATACTGATCTTGTATTCTGAAAGGTTGTTAAATTCTCTTATTAATTGGTAGATTTGGGGGTATTTTACATGTGTAATAATTTACTTATTCCTTTCCAAGCTTTATGCTTTTTTTCTTCCTTTACTGCATTGGCTGGGACCAAATCTCAGTACAATGCAGAATAGTAGACATCCTTGACTTATGCCTGTTCTTAGAAGAAAAGTGTTGCCTTTCTGCCCGTGGACGCCACCGAGTAAGCATCGTGAAAGTCTCCCCTCTTGACCGCCATCATGTCTAAGTCTGAGTCTCCCAAAGAGCCTGAACAGCTGCGGAAGCTTTTCATCAGAGGTTTGAGCTTTGAAACAACCAATGAGAGTCTGAGGAGCCATTTTGAGCAGTGGGGAATGCTTAGGGACTGTGTGGTAATGAGAGATCCAAACACCAAGTTCTCCAGAGGCTTTGGGTTTGTCACGTATGCATGCCACTGTGGAAGAGGTGGACGCAGCCACGAATGCAAGGCCACACAAGGTGGATGGAAGAGTTGTAGAACCAAAGAGGGCTGTCTCGAGAGAAGATTCTCAAAGATCTGGTGCCCACTTAACTGTGAAAAAGATTTTTGTCAGTAGCATTAAAGAAGACACTGAAAAACATCACCTAAAAGATTATTTTGAACAGCGTGGGAAAATTGAAGTGATTGAAATCATGACTGATGGAGGCAGTGGCAAAAAGAGAGGCTTTGCTTTTGTAACATTTGGCAACCATGACTCTGTAGACAAGATTGTCATTAAAAAATACCATACTGTGAATGGCCACAACAGTGAAGTAAGGAAAGCTTTATCTAAGCAAGAGATGGCTGGTGCTTCTTCCAGCCAAAGAGGTCGAAGTGGTTCTGGGAACTTCAGCAGTGGTTGTGGAGGTGGTTTTGGTGGGAACGACAACTTTGGCCATGGAGGAAACTTCAGTGGGTGAGGTAGCTTTGGTGGCAGTCAAGGTGGTGGTGGATATGGTGGCAGTGGGGATGGCTATAACGGATTTGGTAATGATGGTGGTTATGGAGGAGGCGGCCCTGGCTGCTCTGGAGGAAGCAGAGGTTATCAAAGTGGTGGACAGGGTTATGGAAACCACGGCGGTGGCTATGGCGGGAGTGGCAGCTATGACAGCTATAACAATGGAGGAGGTGGAGGCAGCTTTGGCAGCGGTAGTGGAAGCAACTTTGGAGGTGGTGGAAGCTGTAATGATTTTGGCAATTACAACAATCAATCTTCAAATTTTGGACCCATGAAAGGAGGAAATTTTGGAGGCACAAGCACTGGCCCCTATGGTGGTGGAGGCCAATACTTTGCCAAACTATGAAACCAAAGTGGCTGTGGCGGTTCCATCAGCAGCAGTAGCTATGGCAGTGGCGTAAGGTTTTAATTACTGCCAGGAAACAAAGCTTAGCAGGAGAGGAGAGCCAGAGAAGTGACAGGGAAGCTATAGGTTACAACAGATTTGTGAACTCAGCCAAGCACAGTGGTGGCAGGGCCTAGCTGTTACAAAGAAGACATGTTTTAGACAATACTCATGTGTATGGGCAAAAAACTCGAGGACTGTATTTGTGACTAATTGTATAGCAGGTTATTTTAGTTTCTGTTCTGTGGAAAGTGTAAAGCATTCCAACAAAGGGTTTTACTGTAGATTTTTTTTTGCACCCATGCTGTTAATTGCTAAATGTAATAGTCTGATCATGATGCTGAATAAATGTGTCTTTTTTTAAATGTGCTGTGTAAAGTTAGTCTACTCTGAAGCCATCTTGGTAAACCACCCTAACAGTGTGAAGTTAGAATTTCTTCAGGGTGATGTCAGATTCCATCTGAAATTTATTTGCAACCTGCTTGGGCACAGAAGTCATTGTCTCCACAAACATTGGTGTGGTTGAACTGACAGTTAACATGTTGTCACCTGGAGTTCACCGTTAAAAGGGTCACCCAAGCAAAGTCCTGGAGTTTATTTGGTTATTAATATGATTGTTGGCACATCCTATGCAATATATCTAAATTGAATTATGGTATCAGATACAATTATAGATGGGATTAAAGCTTGTGTATCATCCATTATCATGTGTAATCAATAAATGATTTAATATTCTCTTGAAAAAAAAAGAAGAAAAGTGTTCCATGTTTCATTACGTATGAAGTTTGTTTTAGGTTTTTCATACGTACCCTTTTACAACCTTGGTGGCTAGGAGAATGTACCTATCAGATTTCCAAGTGTGGGGCAATTAAAGCCTGACAGCTCCAGCAGCTAGCTGCATTTTGAAATCCCTCACTTTTTTGTGCTAACGGGACACTTCCCAAAGACTTTTCCCAGCCAATGCCTAGGAGACATGGGGTTCCTCTAGTGGGTGGGTGACCTGAAGGCTTTACGTAACTCTAAAAGCTGTACTGGAGTTTTGTAGTCTTCTCTACCACTGGCCTTCCTCCTCTCCTCCTTCACCTGAAGTAAGATTTGGATTCATCTTCTTCCAGGACTTTTCCTTATTTCCTCTCGAAAGCATTTCCTCTGATAAATGTCTTGCATGTCTAATCTTATTTTGGTATCTGCTTCTTGGAGAACCCATACTAACACAGAGATTGAGGAATTAGTTTGCTGAGAGACTTTTCTCCTTAATCATGAATATGTATTGAATTTTGTGAAAGGGTTTTTCTGCATTTACTGGAATGATAATATGATTTTTCTCCTTTTTTTCTTTTTAATATGCTTACATTGAATGCTTTTTGAAAGTTAAGCCAGCCTTGCATTCCTGAAGTGAACTTTAATCATGAAGCTTATCCTTTTTATATACTGTTGCATCTTGCAGTATTTTCAAGGGTTTTATGTCTAGATTCGTGGGGGATATTGATCTGTAATGTCCAGTGTCTTCATAAGGTTTTGGTACCAAGGTTTTTCTAGTCTCATAAAATTAGTTTGGAAGTGTTTCCTCCTCTTCTATTTTCTAAAACAGTTTTTGTAAGATTGGCATTTTATCTTTTAAATGTTTTGATAGAATTCACCCAGGCAGCCATCTGGTGCCTGGGTTTTCTTTGTTTTCCTCTCTGCATTTTTGTCTTTATTTCTGGCTTATTTATTGTCTGTGGGGACATTTTGCTCCTTATTCTCTTTTTTCCTTAAAATAACTTTGTGTGGGATTGAAACACAATTCTTTTTTGTTGATCATTCTTGAAGGGCATGAGTTCTCCTATTCACTTTGGAGGGGAGCGTGGGCCAGGATCATTTTCCTAGTTTCATAGCTCTAGAGTTCACTATTCTGATGTTGTTTCAAAGAGTTCAAATATATGGCTTTAATTTATTCTAACATTTGCTGGCTCAGTTACCTTCCCCCAGTTTTATCAGGAATGTTTCTTTCCTTTCCCCCTAATACCTTGTCCTACATAAATTAGATTCTATTCTCAGTATTTTCTACTCAGTGTAGGCCTTTGTCTTGGAAGGTTGCTCTTGTTATTTCTAAGAGCTCATAGTACCCAGATTGCTCTGGTATTGTCTGATCTTGTGCTCAGAAACTAAATTGTGCAAGACCCCTGCCAGTTATGGCTGTTTTCCCCAGATTGTGTTCCCCTTCCCTTGGGAGTATCTATTGGCAATTTTGGGTTCCCCAAATCTCAGGTTCAACACAAATCTCTTTGTCTCTTGTTGGCTTCCCCCTGCACATTTGCTGATGTTACATGGTTTTGGTGGTATTCATGGTTGTTCCTCAATTGTTCATATTTTGGAGCTGGTCTGAATTCTTTGTTTTGCTGTAGATATTGTCTGAAGAATTTTGGTTTTGCTGTGTTAGTCTCTTTCTGTTTTGTGGGATGACTAAAAAAAGATAAAAAAAATACATCATCATTGCTACCACCTTCCCTAGAATCCCACACATACCTCTAGAAATTTTTTGGCAGTGGGGGGTGAAGATATGCAGTTATATGTCTACCTTAGGAGCTTAAGAAATTTGTACAAACCACCAGGAGTCCTATTTGATTTTGAAAGTGTTAGGACTCTTGTGTGAAACTACAAAAGCCCTTTCAACGTTTTGTTTTGTTTTGTTTTGTTTTTTTGGGACAGAGAGAGACAGAGCATGAACGGGGGAGGGGCAGAGAGAGAGGGAGACACAGAATCGGAAACAGGCTCCAGGCTCTGAGCCATCAGCCCAGAGCCCGACGCGGGGCTTGAACTCCCGGACCGCGAGATCGTGACCTGGTTGAAGTTGGACGCTTAACCGACTGCGCCACCCAGGCGCCCCACAAAAGCCCTTTATATTTGATGGTAGTATGCCCAGAACACTAAAATTAATACTTGTGAAATAAAAGTGGGAAGAAAAATAAGAAGCTTCTCACTGAGCTCTTCTTGGTACTAGGTATTGTGTGAAATCTTTAATATGGTTGTTCTCAGTTAAGTCTCTCAACCACCGTATGAGCCCGGTATTATTATCACCCCTACTTTATCCCTTTTATCACTGTTATCATAAGGCAGGTAGCATCGCACCTACTTTAGTGTTGAAAATGAAGCATAGAGAGTTTTGTTACTTTTCCATAGTGACACATTCCTCAAACCCAAATCTGGTGCTTGTAGCCATTTACCATACCACCTCCCACCTATTTGTGCACATACACCAGTGGGGAAAGGAGTTCAGAGAGCCAGAGGATCACTATTATGTAGGGAATCACTCTCAAGTAGGTACCTGACCTCTTGCCTGAGTCATGGAGGTGATACCATGTGCCTAGCCTTAATGACTTGTCCTGAGGACATAATGCAACACTCCCTCCTCCCCTATGAAACTGTTGATGGAGTATCATAAGAAGATGGCAACTCAGTAGTTCAATGGTAGGAAGAAAAGGCCCTCCCCAATCAGGCAGGGCAGCCAAGGCAGATTTATCAATAATAGCAAGGCCAGTATTAGAAGCTTCAGTGGAGATCATCAAATAACAGATGGGAGACCAGCTTCATTGGAAACATTACAAAAGCTTCAGTTGCTCAGGATTAGAATGCATGAGTCAGCCTGCCATGCTAGAGGAAAGGTAATGGGTTCAGCTCTTTGACTTCAAGTGATTCTCTTAAGAAACTAAGGTCATTGATGGAGATTTCTACCCAGAGGCAATATGGATTAAGCATGGGGGTTCTAGAGCAAGATACCTGACTCATATCCTGGCTTTGTCAGTTCCTGGCTGTGGGAACTTCTGCAAATTCCTTGATGCTTTTTGCCTCCATTCCCTGAACTGTAAATAGGGAGAGTAGTAACACCCACTTCATTGTGTTGCTGGCAGGATTAAATGAGTCAACACATGTAAAGCACTTAGAATGAATGATTCCTTGTGTCCTGTATGTCTCTAAATATGCTTTTTCTAGTTGCAGCACATCCTCATTATTTGCAGATTATGTATCTGCAAATTTGCCTACTGGCTAAAATCTATTTGTAACCCCACCATCAATACTTAAGGTGATTTCATGGTCATTTATGGCATGTGCGGAATGGCGACAAATTTGAGTGGCCTGACGTGCACATACCTGGCTGAAGTTGGACAAGTGAGCTCTGTCTTCTTGTTTCAGTTCTCATACTGGTAACAAGGGTCCTTTCCAGTCTATTTAGTGCCACGTTTTCTTCTGCATTTTTGCGCTTTATTTGGTTGATTTCCTTGTCTAAAGTGCTTTAGGTGTGGTGCTGAAGTACTGTCTTTTAAACACAAGTTGGGTTCCTAAGTACAAGAAAGCTGGGATGTGCCTTACAGAGAAAGTATGTGTGTTAGATAAGCTTTGTTGAGGCATGAGTTATAATGCTGTTGGCTATAAGGTCAATGTTAATGAATTGACAATATATATTAAATAAGGTGTTTACACAGAAACACACAGAAAACAAAGTTATGTTGTGAGTGGAGGCTCATAAGAAACTAGTCCTGATTTCCTCTGTGAGCAGTGGTTCCGATTGGAGACAGCCTGATGTGACCTAACTACCATGAGTAATGAGAATCCCTTGTTTTGTCTTACCAGACTCCCCCAGCCTATGAGGCCCGGAGAAGTGAGGCATATGGGAATGAGCAGATTTCTGCCTCATGTGTACTGAACAGACACATTTTAAGGTCAGGACCACAGTTTTATATGGTTCCATGCCTTTCTTGACAAAATGCAGGCAGGACACGGGTATCTTGAGAACCTTCAGCCTCAGAGGCTCTTTGGGCCAGTGGGGCAGGCCACGGTCGCCAGGCACAAGGGCAGAAGCTGGCCAGCTGACTGCTGCCTTGGTGAGTTAGGAGCCACTGCTTCCTGCTGATGCCAGGAGAAGGTTAACCCTGACTAGGGGATTGAGCTGTGCCTCTGCTCCTTTCCTGCCTCCTTGGACTTGGCCTGACAATTGCCTTTTATGTGGCAGCTTCAGAAAGCACCTGGCAGACCCCCGAGACAAAACTGAGATCATAGTTACTAGGCCTCCCCGGTAATTGTCACTAAATGCTCTTCTGCCTGAGGAGAAACGCGTGTGGCATGTTTGCAGCCCTTGCTGGGGTTTCAGGAGGAAATGGACTAGTGAAGGGAACACGCAGTGTCTTGGGCACTGAAATGAAAAGAATTTCTGGTCACAAACCACATGGGAGTCCCTCTAGCAAGAAAGATGGTGTTGCACCCTATCCCACTGCCACATCACAATGCAAGCTCATAAAGCTGGAGCACAGGAAAGCCATCGTGACCTGGTAACAACTTGGCAAGTGGGCACAATATTGCTGACAGCTGTAACAGCACATAGCCAGAACTTTCCGCCACGACAAAGTGGAACTTGGCACCGACACAACTCCACACTGTGAGAGTGTAGGCAGACCCTATACCGCACACTACTGCCACCACCACGCCATGCCACGAGGGTTGTCATGTGACAACCTGATAGCCCCACTGCCCTTAGCATGGGATCACTGCTTGTGTACGACCACACTGCAATACACCAGCATGTTGCAAAGTTCTAACCCCATAGCATCTGTTTTGACCAACTTCCTTGATGGAGTCTCATCAGCTCAGAGTCTAGATATTTCAGGGACCTTTAAGCCCAGCCTGGAAGCACCACTGACAGAAACATCCAAAGGAGTTCCCTCTGGCTGCTCCCTCCCAGTGCTATTGGTGGACATGCCTGCCTAGTTTACCAGGTGTGAGGACAGAGCTCATTTCTTCTTCCCCTTTGTATGTGTCAGCACTTAACATAGCACCTTGCTGAGAGGGAGTGTAAGTAGGAAAAGGCTGTTTGGTGAATATGGCCTTGAGGTAAAGAGATCCAATGACATCAGGGGGTCATTGTATAAGTCATAGTCACAGGCTCAGAAGTCACTTCAGACTAGAATCAATGGTTCCCAGAATGTACTCATTCCTATATTTATTTTTGCCATATTTGTGTATTACTTATTAAGCACGGTATCTTTAAATGTACATATTTTTTAAACATGCAAATCACATTCCTTAAAAAGAAGATAAAAAGCCAAAAGAATCGATAGCCCCTTACCCCATCTCCCTGGAGGAGTTATCCCGATGTTGGCCTCTGGGCCCTGCTTGATGTGTGAGGGCTACATTTCAGATGCTAAAGCCTGAGACAGTCTGTGCCCCCAGATGAAGAGAAGGTTCCAGGGATCTGGTGGCATCAGCCACAGCCAGGTAGAGGGCGTTGAGCCTGTGTGTGTGTGTCTGAGGCTAGGAAAATGGTTGCCACAGGGAGACTAGGAGACTTAAATTGGTCTCCTTGGGCCTTCCTGGGATAAGGGAACTGGGGCTCTTGCAGTATGCTGGCAGATATAATCCTGGAACTACTCTGTGTTACAATACCACCCTAGCTAACTGACATTTATTGAGCTCTTCCACTAACGTATCCTACACTCTCTTTTAAATTATATAGCACCTGGATGAGGTTGGTATTTTCCACTATTGCCTGTTGACAGTTGGTAAACTGAGGCTCAGAGTGGTTGTGACTTGCACAAGGTCACACAGCTAGCAAGAACCGGAGGCAGAGTTCAACTGCAGGCTGGCAGTTCTCTGGTTTCAGAGTCTGGACTCCTAACCATTATACTTGACCTCCTCTCTGAGCTGTTTTCCCTAATTTGCACCTAGCTGCCCAGTGTGGCCAGGAAACACAAGTTGGGATGGGTCACCATATTTGGGATGATGTCTTGCTCACCCTGTTTGCTGGGACAAAGCCATTCTCTGGGGGTTTGGTGAAGCTAGTTGATGAGACCTAGGGCATCTGGAAGCCAGTGGTCAGCTGAGATGTGTGGCACTCTTTCCCTAAATATGTCTAGGGGTCCAGCCAGAGCTGCACCATGAGGTATTAGCACAATGAAACCTACTCTCAGACATTAATAATGAATGAGAAGTTGGATGTGGCCAATTCAATTGCTACCATTTTGCTTAACTAAATGACACTCCCAGAGATTTGTAGTAGTAATTACTCCTTCTTTGCCACATCCTCTTTTTCTCCCACTAATTTGCTCCTAGAATCCACCTCCAAGGCCTGTCATGGCTAGCTGTTTTTGAATCGACAACATTTTCAATCTTTCTGACTTGCTGGAACTTTCTCCTGGTTTGGAGCACAGAGAGGTTGGCTCCTGAATGTGGCAGTCCCCAGAAGGAAGCCTTGAGATGGTGAGAACAGATATTTACCCTAAAATATAAGGTCATTAATACTACATAGAAGCCAAGTACATTTGCACATATGTTCATAGCAGCCCTACTCACAATAGCCAAAAGGTGGAAATAGCCCAAATGTCCATCATTGGATGAGTGGATAAACAAAATGTGGTAGATCCATACAATGGAATATGATTTAGCCACAAAAAGAATGAAATATACATGCTATAACATGGATGAACCTTGAAAAGATTAAGCTAAGTATAAGAAGCCAGACTCAAAATGCCACCTATTGTATGATTCCATTTATATGAAATATTCAGAATAATAAATCCATACACACAGGCACAGATTGGTGGTTGCCAGGGGTTGGGGAGAGAGGAGAATGTGAAGAACTATTTTACTGCATGAGGTTTTCTGTTGGGGTGATGAAAAAATTTTGGAACTAGACATAGATGGTGGTCACACAACACTGTACTGAATGCCACTAAATTGTTCATTATCAAATGGTTAATTTTATGTTATGTGAATCTTATGTCAGTAAAATGAGGCCAAAATTTTTAAAAATGCTACATAGGAGAGATTTGGTTGAAGGATCACATAATTATTGGAAAGAATTTGAAGTCATGTCGGTAACTACCTAGTCCTTTAATGGAAGCATCATATGTATCTTTCCATCTTTACACATGACCTTGGACAGTTTATTCCCCATGCTGACAGGGGTGCCCCAGGAAAGCATCTGGGTGAAAGGGGGATGGGGAAGGGAGACAAGCCTGGACAGGGTTGACACCAGTTCTAGATCCCAGTTGTAGACACACTGGGATACCTCTTCTGCCTGGGATATGGGAAGGAGGAGACTTTTTTATAATCCAGTTTCTCTGTGACTTACCAAAAAAAAAATCATTAGAAGATACATAATTAAATACAAATATATTTTTTAGAGAAATGGTAAATGTTCTAGTCATGAATTTTTCAGTAAAGTTTATTGTTTTACTTAACTATAAAAGTAACATCATACTTACTATAGATTGGGAAGCACAGAAAGGCTTAACGAGAAAAGGGGTTGGAATCAACTGTTACCCTCCCATGTAGAAGTAGCTACTTTTAGCAGTTAAATAAATCTTTCCAGTACTTTATGCTTTTATTCACACAGATAAAATTACATGATGTACATATGATGTACTTCCTGTCCCCATAATATCATAGAATAAGCAATCCTCTGCTTCATTAAAACATCATTGTGTTGGATGCACAGTAGGCCATTGTAAGGAGGTATGGTTTATTTAACCACCCCCTTATCATTAGATATTTTGGTTGCCCTCTGAACTAAATCCAAAACTCTGCATGTACAGTACAAGTTACAAGTGGAGGGACCCAGGACATGCTGTGGGTCTGATGTGTAGCAGGTGATATACAAACCTCAGTCGAGAAGACTGGGTCTAGTCTTAGGAAGGTGAGTGTGGTGTGTGATCATAATTTTGCTAGTAGGAAACAAACTCACAGCAGTATATATACTCTTTGGAGAACAAACAGAAGGGTAAGGTCAGCATACCCAAAGTTGGCAGACCCTCAGGCACTGCCCAGTTAGGAGGGAGTCCTGGCTCAAAGATTTAGATCTGCATTTTTTAATGTCTCTAGTAGCAAAGCACTGTCTACATGGCAGGTGAAAGGGACATCATAGGAATGAGGCACCCTCCTGGCCTCAAAGGAGTGTGATAGGTAGCAGTGTAGACTGTTATTGTGGTTAGTGAGGATTGTTGAATAGTGTGGCCAGTGCTGTGGGAGGACTATGCATTCTGGGATCATAGAGAGGGTGTGTTGGCCTGGCTTTGGTATTGGGGATGGAGGATGGGGACAGGGAGGCTTCCTGCAGAGTGACTCCTGGGCTGAGGCTCAGTAGATGAACCGTAATTACGAGTCCTCTGAGCACTACTCTGGACTTCCCCATCAGTCACCTCTCTGCTGATTCTATGCTCACCACATGGCCATTTGTGAATAACTTGGCTTCCAATATTCATAGACAATGCACTATTCTGTTCCATGGGATGGATGCACTTCTCATTGTCATGGCCATGTTAACATGCGGTCTTGAGCTTGGTTCCCGTGAATCTGCCCCCAACAAATGGGTCTGCTCTTTGTTTGTGAGTTTTCTGAGCCTGCAAGGCTAAGGATGCCAGGGCTTGTGACAAGGTGAATTCACCAACGTGACCCACGTCTCCCCTAAGAAGGCCTCTCCAGGAACATCAGAGCTCCATACATGCTTTTCCCCTTCTAAATGCAACAGCTCCATCTCAAGGGGGTTGTATAGAAGTAAGCAAGATGATGTGGACAGCGGGCCTGGCTCAGTGCTTAGAAGCTCTGAGCTGGTACTAATTCTTGTCTTCCTTCCTTGGAGACTCTCCTGTTTCAATTGGTGGGGGGAGAGTGGGTAGCTGATAAGTGGAGATGATGAGTCACATAGTTCACTAACACCCTCCAGCTAGTTCTCCCAGTTCATTAGCCAAGCCATCAGTCAATGTGACTAATTGTTACTTTTTGAGATAAATGTTTAAAATATCATCTCCTATGACAAGGTTCTTTAGTAGCTCAAGGACTTATTGGGGGTGGTAGGGGAAGATAGAATGCATGCACAGAACAACCAGAAAATAATGCTGGAAACTGACTATGGAGGCTCCTTCCTCTACGCTGGGGCTAGAATGCACCAGCACAACTGGTTGGCTGTTTACTGTCAGTGTGAGATCTGACCAGGCAATGCTCACTTGGCCCAGTACAAAGCCTGATTTCTCCTTTCTTGGTTCTCTGCTGCTCTGTACCTCTGCTAGCACTGGCACCTTTATATCTGTGTGGGGAGAAGAGGCTCTCCTTCCCTGCATTTCTATGACTCAGTGGCGTACCTAGAAATGGTCCTGTTGAAAAGCCTAATGTAGGCTCCACCTGGGAAAAACAAAAAGCCCTTCACTTCTTCCTTTTGTGAGCTGAAAGCTAAGAGAGCTTGAGCAAGCTTGGTTTCTTAGGTGATAGGAGTAAGGTCACCGTCACCAAAAAATGGGAGATAGATGCCTTAGGCTATAGCTATAGTTAACATAATTTTCATAGGCCTAGGTGACGCTTTTCATAGGCAACTTTCCATAGGTGTCCTAGATGGTTTTAGAATTGAACTTGGACCTCTGGGTGGCCAAGAGTCAACTCTTGCAGACAGGATTCTAGATGGACCGAGCCAAGAACACAGCCCTGGAGATGTCAGAATTGTCTGGGGTCTCCACCAGGAATGCTCCTGATCCAGACACACCTAGAATCACCATTTCTTTTACTTCTCTTTCCCTTGTCTGCTCTTCCATCCACCTTCTTTCCAAATCCTTCCCTGTAAACGTTTCATCAGTCTGAGTCCTGGGGTCACCATGGCTACACTGAGGGGAGCAGTTGCCACTGAGGCTCTTGCTCTAATTGGAGCTTAGTGGTGGTCACCTTTTGCTGGACATAGCCTCTGGCCTCTGACAGGACCATATGGACTCTCATAGTTTCTGAGACCCGACACACCCCAGATGCAGCAATGGACTTGTCCTGCTACTGCTGTCACTGACCTTGGGTCTATGGGATACTTGCTCGCTTATCAGCTGGCTAAAAAAAAATCACTCCAAGCTCCATACTTAGACTTGCATCTAGGAACAAATACCCTTTTAGAGAGGTAAAACTAGCAATCGATACCAACCAACACCACCCCCACCATTACTAAAAAAGAACATGAAAAGAAAAAAGAAGATTCTAGCACTCAGTTCCTAATGTAATGCCCATACTCATCGTCTTGCACACTCCCACCCCCAAGTGCTGCTTCACATTTCTTTAGGGGCTCTGAGGTCTCAGTCCTATATATCCATGCTCTTGCACAGGAGAGGCCTGAATATAGCTCCTAAGTAAAGAACAGAAATTCAAATTGTGGTTCAGCAGATTACTAGCTGTTTGATCTTGGGCTAGGTATTAGCCTCTCTGTGCCTCGGTTTCCCCATATATAGAATGAAGATGATAATATTTACAACTTCATAGGGTTGCTGTGAGGATTAAATGAGTTAATATATGCAGAGCACTTCAAATAGTGCCAGGAATATGGCAAGTGCTTATGTTAGTGTTTGCTTTTACAAGACCCTGGATGGTCATTGGGTTTCTGGCTGGGGCCAAGCCCCCCCCTCTCCAGAGGGGATTCTGCTTTGTGTTTTGGTTCTCACCTGTGCTTTGAGCAAGGGATCTGCCATTTACAATAAAATGGTATTTATTACAAAGGACTCAAGTGGTGGGCCATTGGTATTTACTCCCTAAGACAAATATAGAATTAAAACATAAAATGTGACTCAGAAGAGCCTCAACAGAGCAACTCAGGTGAAAGACAATGGAAGCCAGTTTATTTCCTGCAACAGCAGCAGAAGTCTTTGAACCTACCCCTGTGTATTCCTGACCATTGATCTTGTCTCTGTCTCCTTGTTTCTAGATGCAAGCTTGTGTCAAGCACATGCTAGGTGCATGGGGCTCTCAGTAGCCCCTGACAGGTTGCAGCATTAAAGCCCACCTTTGACCTTCAGAATAGAAACCTCCCCACTGCTGGCCTGGGTGGGCTTCTCTGTCACATTAGACCTGAAGCCTCCGAAACTATTGTTGATCTACCCAGCATTCTTAAAGTGTCAAGGATACTCAGGGATTTTCTGGCCAGTTTTTATGGATTTAAGGACAATGAAAGATACACTCTGGTGAAATCTTCAACTACCAAAAAGCCACCTCTTGACAGTATTATCAGGAATGTGTTAGCAGGGGGTCTCCAGATGACCTGAAGCCCAAAGTAGTGTATCTCTTCTTTGCCAGCTTAGACTTCTGTTTTTTTTGTGAATTAGTCTTTGCCCTTTCAATGGCTGGTGAGAGTAATAATAATGATGTGCATTAAGTACTTATTTAGAGTTTTCATGTCCTATAGCACTTAATCTTCAAAATTAACTTGGAGGCTGGTCCTATTATTATCCCTATTTATAGATTCATAAACTAAAGTTCAGAGGGACAAAGTGGCTTGCCCAAGATCACCTAGTTGGAAAGCAGCAGAGCTGGAATTCAAATGGTGGTCTGTTTTTCTAACTCCTAGAGCCTATACTTTTGACTGCAGTGCATGGTGCCTCCATGTGTGGTGAGTGGACAGAAAGAAAGGGCATAGACTTTGGTGTCAGATAGGCCTGGCTCTGCCTTACAAGCTGAGTGAACTTGGATGGAACATTTGGTCTCTTTAACAACATCAGCAGCAGCAATGATAATAGCGTGTGCTTATACGGCAGAGGTGTGCCTTACTATTTTAACTTGTGTAACTGCAACAACCTCATGAGGTTGATACTAATGTTTTGCCAGGAAGTTAATAACAGGACCTCAATGTGGTCTCATGATGATTAAATGAGATACTATGCATTTGAGTATCTGGCAGAGAGCAAGGGCTAAATATTAGGAAGTGTGGGTGACCATAGCTCTGAGAAAGACACACAGTCTGGTTCTTTCCTGCCAGCATCCACCATTTGTGAGAAGAGAGGACCCCGAGCTGAATGAGAATCTGTGTTCTTTTTGATTTTCACCACTAAACATAACTGCTCTGTTTCATGAAGCTTCCAGTCCTGTTACCTTTGAGCATGGCCCAGGCACTCCATGAATGTCTGTTAAATGAATGAGCCAAGGGGACCCGCTCCAGCCACTGGTAGCCCAGAACAGAAAGGCCATTTTCTCCTAAACAGAGAAAGCTCATCTCCAAGAAAGGCATAGGGGCAATTCATGAGATTCTGGTGCATTTGTGTGGTGTTTGGGGAGCATTCTTCTTTTTATTATGAGAAAACCCCTGCATGGTTCACCACCATCCCACTCCCAATAGGATGACCTATTTTTCTCCACACAATTCCAAGGATTTTGTTCTGGGGGGTAGGAGATGGGATGGGGGCTGGGAGTTGGGGAGAGGGCCCATCACTGTATCAACTGGGAAAGACACTGCCATCCCAGTCAATGGGTGTCTGCTCCTCGGATCACTGCTTGGATAGAGGTGTCCCTGTGTACTCTGGAGGCCTGTCCTCCAAGCATCATGCTGCACCATGTGTGTCCACTGTAGGTCCATTAATGGCCCATTCCACCCACACAGGAAGATCATTATCTATCTATCTATCTATCTACCTATCTATCATCTTTCTGTCTATCTATCTATCTATCTATCTATCTTTACCTAACCTGAATATCTCTTCTTCCAGAGCATAAACTCATTTCCTTTGGCCCTGTGCTCTGAGCGAAGAAGGGCCAGCCGGTCACCAATTTCTATATAATAACCCTTCAGATCTTCAAAGACTGTTATTAAATCTCTCCTTGGCGGCCTCCTGTCTAACTAAATAATTCCTGCCCCTTTCACCTTTCTCCATAGGCCCAGTGTTTCCACTCTGTGCAGCATTGTTCAGAGCCCCTCCATCTTCTCCAGCAGGAAATTAGGAAGACCAAGGGTCAGCCAAGTCTTAGGGGCTATGGCTGGCTGAGGGATGAGGCGAAGGGCAGCAGGTGTTGGGGGACACACCATGCTCTATTGCTCCTGGGTCTCGGGGGTACAGCCTCAGCTTCTCTCCTTGCTGCTGTCACCCTCAGAAAAAATGTTTTTTCCACCAGGGGACAGCCTTGGTGCCCATCTTTTCTCCCCTCCCACTCCCTTCCAGCTCTGCCCCTCTGCCTGATGACCGTGGTCACTTGGCACCCCCTCCCACCCCTCCTGGGTTCAGACACACAACAGAAGACAAGTAGAGAGCTGAACGAGGCAACAACTGCAACAAATACCAACAATGGCTAACGTTGTTCACCAGCTGCCAGCTAATTGTGTGCTTTATCTCAGTTCCTCAGACAGCCTGATTGTCCCCATTTCCTGCAAGGAGATTCTGAACTCAGTGATACAGCCTGTAAGGCACTTGTCTGAGACCACACATAGGAGGTGGTACAGCCAGAAATGAAAGCCAGGCAGTGGGGCTCAGACACAGTGCTTTTAACACCGATTATCTCACTCTATTTATTTTGCAGAAAGTGAATCAAAGGTAGGGAAAGAGACCATATGGGATCATTAGGAGCAGGTTACTACTATGGACACCTGGGGCCAGAGAAAGGGACCCTGAGGGAACAGTTACAGAGGCAAGAGGAGAACCAGAAGGGAGAGCTTCAAGAAGGAGGACAATCAGTGTCAAATGCGTGGAGAGCCAAATATAATTTTTCCATGTCTGCCTTCCCTCTAGGCCCAAGGTAACCTGCCTCTATTGGATCCATTTTCTGACCTCTGGAAAAGGCCCATTTGTGTCCCACGCCCATCACATGAGATGACTCTCCTCTCCATAAGGGCTCTTCCCAAGCTTCTCTAGCCCCAAGACTCCAAACTCCCTGCCAAAGCTACCTCTTGGATCCTACATGGGCTCTGAGAGGCCAGGCCTAGGGGGGAACGTCCTGTGAAGGTATGGGTCCTCTACCTCCCTGTGCACGGACCTCTCCTGCTTTCCAGTTCACAGGTCTGGAGTCCAACTTTACTTCCAGCACACTTTTGCTTCCCAATTTCACTTCCCCCCTTCCTTCCCTCTCTGCCATAACCTAGGTAGCAAAAGGGTCTTTGCTGCTTTTTTGTTTTCCACCTGTTCGAGTGCGGTTGGCTGAAATATGGCTCCCTGAGAGGTATCCGTGTCCTAATCCCTGGAACCTGTGAATGTTACCTTATGTGTCACAAGAGATGTGATTGCATTAAGGACTTTGAGAGGGGGAGATTATCCTGGATTATCAGGGTGGGCACTAAACACAGTCACACGTATCTTTATGAGAGATGGGCAGAGAGATATTTGATACCATCTGGTGTCAAAGGCTGAGAAGAGAAGGTGATGTGACAATAAAATAGATTTGAGGATGCTGACCTCAGAGATTGGAGGCATGTGGCTACAGGCAGCCGCCAGAAACTGGAAAAGGCAAGGAACAAATTCTCTCCTAGACTCTACAGTAAGCACAGCCCTGCCAACCTTTTGATTTTGGCCCAGTGATACTGATTTTGAACTTCTAAACCCCAGAACCATAGGAGAATAAATTTCTGGGCTTTAAAGCCAGGCAGTGGGGCTTCAAATGCCTCCTAAACACCACACAAGTTTATGATACTTTGTTACAGCAGCCACAAGAAAATGAGTATATGGATATCACCAATATGCATTTGCAGGTTAAAGTCCAGCACCACTTAAAAATGCTTGGGCTCCATGTTTGCAGTTCAGTGCCTCAGGGGTGGGTAGGAGTGGGGTTTTATGTCAGAAATTCAAATTCATTATTTTAGGGAGGCAGAGTTTTGCTACCACTCCTTCATACTGTTCCATCCCCTTCCATCCATGCTCAGGGCACTTAAGGCCAGAAGCTTCTCCTATGGGCATGAGAGGAACTTGTTGAGCTTATCAATTTGTGCCTTCTCAGGGGTTTTTGCATTTATTTTATTTTATTTTATTTTATTTTATTTTATTTTACATTTATTTATTATTGAGAGACAGAGTATGAGCATGGAAGGGGCAGAGAGAGAGGAGACACAGAATCTGAAGCAGGCTCCAAGTTCTGAGCTGTCAGCACAGAGCCCGACACAGGGCTTGAACCCGCAAACCGTGAGATCATGACCTGAGCTGAAGTCGGATGCCTGACTGAGCCACCCAGGAGCCCCAGGGGTGTTTGCATTTTAAAAATAGGTACCCCCTGTTCATTCCACCCTCAAAGTGCAGTATTTAATCTTGTGCCTTCCCTAGGCTCTGCAGGTCCCTGAGAGCTGACCACTTCATTGACCCCCAAAATATTTGAAAGGAAATAAAGATAGCCAATAATGACCAGTAGGGTGAGGGAGGGGATGAGGCCTTTTAGATAAGGGTGGCCAATAAAGGCTTTCTGAGGATGTGACTTTCATGCCCAAAATCTGGATTAGTCCAGGCAGATAACAATATTGAGCAAAGGTTTTGAGGCGGGAAAAAAAAAATCAGATGTGTTCTAGAATAGAAGGGGTGCCAGGGTGGCTTGAAGAGTAGAGCTAAGTTGATCATGCAGAGGTCTGTGGGAAACCCTGGGGAGTTTGGATTTTTATTTAAGTAAAATGCAAGGCAGGCTAGGGGTGCCTGGCTGGCTCAGTTGGTTAAGCATCTGGCTCTTGGTTTCAGCTCAGGTCATGATTTCACGGTTTGTGAGTTCAAGCCCCAAGTTAGGCTCCCTGCTGGTAGTGCAGAGCCTCCTTGTGATTCTTTCTCCCTCTCTCTCTGCCCCTCCCCTGCTCTCTCTAAATAAGTAAATAAACATTAACAAAATGAAAAGCAGGCTAATTTGTTAGTGCAAAATCCCAGACCCTTCCTAGTTTCTCACTTTCCTATACTATCTTTTTCCATTGCCATCACACAGATGAAGAAACAGACGTAGAAAAATTAAGTAACTTGTTTAAAGTCTCACAATAATAGAGTTTGGATGAAAACCTTGTTCTAGATGACTCCCGACTCCATGTTCTTAACCCCCACAAACCAGGGTCTCCAACAGACTTCACTGTAACATATAGCTCAGCATGGTTGCAAGTGAGACAGACCCTCTTGGAGTGTAGTCTCCAGTGTCACAAACCGTAATTATGTCATTTAGAGAACTGATCACCCAAGATGTGATGAGGAAGTGTGGTTAATTCATCCTGGGGCTAGGCCCATCAGGCCCATGGCTTTGACTTTGAATTGTCTGAAATGCCTTTCTAATCTAATGTAATCCAGAATGTTAATGATCTAGAAACTGCCGGCTGATGAGAGAGAGAGAGAGAAGGAGGGAGAGACACGGGGGCAGAGGGAGCGGCACTCAGTCATCAGGGACTGTTTTTAGGACTTTTGAGGTCAGGGAGCTATTGACTGACACACACAGGAGGAAGACTGTAGTGAAATCATCAGCCTTACAGCATCTGGTTTTATACCATCATGAATCCTTCAATGCCTTGAAGTGGCCCTGAAGTGAGTGAGGGAGTAGCTGTCTCTCCCCATCAGAAATGGAGACAGAGGGCTGATCCTGTCATAACCCCCCACCAATTTGTGATGGGTCAAATTGTTGGCCATGCATTGCCCTAGAAATGGTTGCCTCTTGCAACTGGAAAGTACTACAGAGCCTCAAAGAGCTGTAGTTTTTGAGACACTGTTCTAGCTCATTCTGCTACATCTTTTGGGCCAGCCTCAGTGACAGAGTGGGATCCCTAGTTTTGTGTGGTTGGTACCTCCTGTCCCAACTGCCAAGGGCTGCACAAGTGTTGTACCAACTCCATTGGGCCCTGGATCCTCTGCCACGGGAAAAGATTACAAATGCAAACACAGACTGGGCTTTCACAGGAAGAGTGAAATCTGGCCTGGGGTTTGGTACATAATGATCCTCTAAAAAAAGAAACTCAATTACACCTTGAAATGGAATGATTCCTTTATTCTCTCAAACTGAATACCTTGGACTTGGGAAGCCACTGGCTTTCTGGCTGCCTGGTCTATTTCTACCTCTCTTTTCTTGCCAATGTTGTTTGTGTGACATTCCAGAAATCTTGTCTTTTGTTGAAATCCTAATTAAAATGGACCGTTATTGACCACTTGTAACTCAAGATTTCGCATAGATCCACTCCTCAGGCACAATCGTGAAAATCTACCATGTACCAAGTAACCCTGGATGATTTCAATTCTCTACTTCCATCTTGGTTTATCATAAGAATAACAGTATTTAACATAAGAATAACAGTATTGACTCACATGGTAGGTATTCAAGAAATTATTATTATTTTTTAAAAAGAATTGATGATTAAAGTGAAGGCATGTAGTCTGATGCCAAGTAAGTGATGGAGATATGTCAGTAGAACTTGAATTTCATCAGTTTCTTGTCTGTGAAAATGGGAATAATAACAATAATTGCACCTCTGCATAGGGGCACTGTAAGGATGAAATGGGACAGTCTGTTCAAAAGGCCCAGAAGAGTGTCTGTCAAATATCTGTTCACTGTTGTTATCAACTCTATAGCTGTGGGGACTTTTTGTAGTGTGGTTAATTTGAAAATAGGAAGAAATGAGCAGCCCCTGAGAAAGTGCTCAGCTTTCTACACCATAGCAGGCCTAGGAGTATTAGGTGTTTGTCGGAGATTGGATGGAGAGGCAAAGGGATAATTCAAGAACATTCTGGGCTGCTAGTTACTTTGCAAGACAATGGGAGTCTAGATAGTTCCAAATAAAGCTCTTTGTTGCAAGAAAGAAGGCAGCCAGCTGGTACAGGAGGCCTCTTAAGAACAGCTCCAGGCCTGCTGTCCTTGGAATCCTGGGAACATTTCAAGGGACAAGTCTGATTTCCATCTGCCGAGATAGGGATCCTGGCATTCATGACAACTGGCTTCATTTGTAGACATGGCTGTTCACCTTGGAGAGCAAGATCAGAATAAGGCAAAGCTGAGCAAGGGAGCGGCTGCTTAAAGCTTTACCCCAATACAAGATTGAGCAGATTTGCAAGACCTGGGCTCTGTGAGGTGAGCATCCGACTAAACCTGGTTCATATTTCATGTCAGCTGGGAACTCCTGGTCTCTTAAACTCTGGGGAATATGGATGTGAATCCCCATTCCATGATTGATTTCTGTAATCCCGTGTGGACTTGTGTCCACACTATGTTTATCAGGTGTGGAACTCATCGCTTTTGTAAACTTACACACACGTGAACTCACATATGGAACTATGCATCTCGCAGACCTCACTGATGATTTTGGATACATTAAAAAAAGGTACATAACTTATAGATCCTAGATGTTCCTGTCCCTCAAATATTTCTCAGCTCTTTACTCAGCTGGGAGCACTGCTTCTCACTCTTTCTTTCTCCTCTTTGCTTCCCCAGTGGCTAGTCCCTCCTTTCCAATTGAACTCCTGGCCAGTCTTGTATATCTGGAAGGGAGTGTCCTTGAACAGGATGTACCCTCCTCAGGAGAGATATGCTTCTAAATTGCCCTTCTCCCTGGGGCACCTGGGTGGCTCAGTTGGTTAAGTGTGTGCCTTTGGCTCAGGTCATGATCTCATGGTTCGTGGGTTGGAGCCCTGCATCTGGCTCTGTGCCGACAGCTCAGAGCCTGGAGCCTGCTTTGGATTATGTGTCTCCCTCTCTCTCTGCTCCTCCCCAGCTCACACTCTGTCTGTCTCTCTCTGAAAAATAAATAAATATTAAAAAAAAATAAAAAAAAAAATAAGTTGCCCCCCTGCTCCAATACATATTCAGAATCAGGAGGATTTCTAAAACTGTTGATTGAAGAAGAGCAAGAGAATAGTTCTGTGTGTAGGAAGACACATCCTCCTAGGCTGAGCAAGACAAAAGAGGTCAGAGCCATCTGTCCACAGCCACAGGCCTCCCTTTCTAGCCTGGAGAATGAACTGGCCAGGCTGGCTCCATCCTCTGGATGGACAGTGGTTTTGGAATAAGCCTCAGGCCCTCCTGGTCTGCACACAGGGCTATGTGTGTCATTAGGCATGTCCTCTCACTGCCTCAGACTAAGAAGCATGGGCGGCAGGTGGCAAAGTGCAGTATTATAGGCTGAAGGTTTCAGCTGGAGGCCAGCACTCAATGCTGACCAGATGCAGTTCTCCAGAGCAGGGCTGGCACCACCTTGCAAATCATACCACTGCTATTTGCTTCTCTTCCCTCCTGCAATGTCACAAGAGAAAATTAAACCTATATCGGTTGTTTCTGTGTCTTCCTGAAGAGCGGGGGTCACACAGGTTTCTTTTTCCAGCATTTACTGAAGGCATACTCTGCAAAGTACTCTACATGGGTCCTTGTGATAATTCTGTGGGGAGAGATCTCACCTTACAGAGGAAGATGCAGGTGCAGGTTCACAAAGCGCTCCAGAGCCCGCTTACTTCACCCCTCATGGTGGATGTCCCATCCTTCCTGGGAGAAGGAAGGACACTGACATTTTTTGGGCACAAGCAGTGTGCCTGGCACTTCCACACAAATGTCACCCTTTCAAATTCTTTCTGCACTGTCAGCACAGAGCCTGACATGGGGCTTGAATTCACGAACCCTGAGATCATGACCTGAGCTGAAACCAAGAGTCAGTCACTTAACTGAGCCACCCAGGCACCCCCTTTTAAAAATCACTTTTTAAGTTTATTTATTAAAAAAATTTTTCTTAACACTTATTTATTGTTGAGAGACAAGAGACAGAAAGAACACGAGCAGGGGAGGGACAGAGAGAGAGGGAGACACAGAATCTGAAGCAGGCTCCAGGCTCTAAGCTGTCAGCACAGAGCCTGACGTTCAGCTCGAACCCATGAACCGCAAGATCATGACCTGAGCCAAAGTCAGACGTTCAACCGACTGAGCCACCTAGGCGCCCCATATTTATTTTTAAAGAGAGAGAGTAAATGTCACCCTTTTAAGTTCTCATTGCTCTGCCTTGAGATATTATTAGTCCCACTTTCCTGATGAGGAAACCAAGTCTCAGGAAACCAAGTCAGATGCCACATTATTATTCTGGCTGCAGCTCTTCTCCCACCCACATAGTAGCGAGTCTGGGTTAAGCTGACCTGGACTCGGCCCATCCTCTGTGGATGCCACTGGGAACCTCACCAAGCCCCCAATCCAGCTCTGCTGGCTCCTTGTCTCCAGCCCTCCCTAGCTGCCAGCTTTCATAACCAGCTACCATGAGGCTCAGCCCTGCCAAGGCCCATGGCCAGCGGAAGCCTGGCCCGGCACAGTGGAAATTCCCTCCTCATCAAAGGGTGACTCCTACAGCTGGCCTGTTGTCCCATGCCCTGTGACCAGGTTGTCTAGAAGAAGTGAGCCGAACAGGAAGTGGTAGCAGCTTCCCTTCTGGACCCCTTCTGCTTGCCTGGCCTTATGCCAGGACACCAATGTGAAATCCAGTTCCTACATTTCTAGGGCTTACTGAGCATGGAGAATGGTCTTGACTGTCAGCCTTTGGTCTGGGGCTTTGATCTGATTCGAAAGAGTTTTGGTCAAGCAAAGTGCCCTGCTGTACAGGTTGGGCTACAAACAGTACCCCCAGCCCACTGCCAGAATGTAATGCTTGAGTACTGTATTAGAGTTTCATAGAGAAATAGACCAATAGGACATGCACACATACATATATATAGTACATATACAGTACCTATACACACACACATATATATATATATATACACATATACATATATATACACTATATATATATATATATATATATATATATATATATATATAAACTGTATCTATATACTATGTTGCATTCTTGAGGATAATACCTTCTTCTTAGGGAAATCTCAGTCTCTGGTCAGTCTTCAGCTCATCGAATGAAGTCCACCCACATCATGGAGGGTAGTCTACTTTGCTCAGAGTCAAGTGATTTAAATGTTAATCACATCTGGTGGTATATATATTACAATGGAGTATTACTTGGCAATCAAAAAGAATGAAATCGTGCCATTTGCAACTACATGGATGGAACTGGAGGGTATTAAGCTAAGTGAAATTAGTCAGTCAGAGAAAGACAAAAATCATATGACTTCACTCATATGAGGACTTTAAGAGACAAAACAGATGAACATAAGGGAAGGGAAACAAAAATCATATAAAAACAGGGAGGGGAACAAAACAGAAGAGACTCATAAATATGGAGAACAAACTGAGGGTTACTGGAGGGGTTGTGGGAGTAGGAGATGGTCTAAATGGTTAAGGGGCACTAAGGAATCTACTCCTAAAATCATTGTTGCATTATATGCTAACTAATTTGGATGTAAATTTAAAAAAAATTAAAAAAATGTTAATCACAACTGAAAAATACTTTCACAGCAACATCCAGGCTGGTGTTTGACCAAACAACTGGGCACCATAGCCTAGCCAAGCTGACACGTAAAGTTAACCTTCACCAGTACCCATCTATGAGTAATAGTGGCAAGTCCAGAAGCCCAGTCCATACCCTTCCACTGCCCCTGGTGATGTATCAGGGGTGGCCTCGCATGGAAGTTCCTGTATTGGCCACACACAGGTGTCACCATACAGAGCAGCAAGAGCTCTCCCCAACATTATGCTCAGGGGAAGGTACTCAGCAGAACTGATCAGGGCCCTGTGGGTTAAAATTGTTAACATGCTCCCGGCATGAGGAGGTGGATTTTGCTGTAGCAGACCTGTGCAACCAGAAGCAAAATGCCACTGACTGGGCACCACAACATTTAGGAATTAAGCAATTGAGTCTCGCCAGCGGAAAGCACAAGCAGGTCAGCTACCCTGAAGGCGATGTCCAGAGCGTGGCAGTGGATGTGGAATCCTCTGCTCTGGCTGTCACCTCAGACAGCAGTTCATGGCATGGGATTTGGCTCTTGGGTCTTCCTGCCTTTCTAGGCCAAACCTCAAAGGGAAAGAGAAAGAGCTACTGAGTCTTGATGTCCCAGATCCTGGTTCTAGCTGTAGCCAGGTGCCCTACCAGAAAGCTTTCTCTTCCTTTTCAATAAAAGAAGCTGACTGCAGCTCTCTGGACAAGAAGTGCTAAAGGTTACATTTCTTAATATAGGCGACCTGGGGAGCTGATCATCAGGAACAGTAATACAACTGGCAAGCCCTGCCTTTCTTATAACTCTGAGGCCAGGGTAAGAGCACAAATGAAGGACCACATATCATGTGCTTAAATATTTAAAAGTTATAAATCATGCTAATATACTCTTAAATAAAATATGTTCTTCCTCCAACCTGCACAAATATACCTTCATAGGCACCTAGAAGCCTGGACTGAAATAGGAATTCTCAGCCTCCTCTGAGTTCTGAGAATATGGTATTTCCGGGAAAGCCGACAAGGACCCCCAGCCTCCAGACTGCCTCTCTTTCCCTTCCCATTCCTGGCTCTGACTCACACTGCAAGGGTCACTGCATGCACACAGTGGGTATCCCACCGTGCACATCTAAGCTCTGTCTGTAAGCCCTGCAAGCAGTTCAAGCCTGGGACCACACCGTAGGAGTGGTCTGACTTTTGGAGAATGGGTCCAGGGAAGAGGGCTGCTCAAATCTGGGAAGCCGACTCAGGCTGCCTGGGTGAAGAATTTAATTCAGGATACCCAGGTGCTATCCCGAGTGCAGGGTGTGGTCAAGCTGAGAGCGGGCTCATCCTCTAGACACTGGACTCTTTGCTTTAGGAAGAGGGTCATGGCCAGTGGAGAGTCACAGCAGGGCTCTCCAAGGTGAGGGGCCAGAGCAGGGACCCTTCTTGCCTAAGAGTGGTCTCGTACATTAGAATGGTCCCATAGGTGCTAGACCAGGATAAGCTTCTTGCTCTGGGTACCAACCATCTTGCGATCTGATGTTCAATCTGTTTCCGTGTTATCACCTCCCTTTCATCATTCTTTTCCCCTCTCTCCTCTTCTCTAATCTTGGAGATTTTCCCCAGTGTGTTCTCTATATCACAGCTTTTAATTGTTTATTTTTTATGGTGAGTCCATCTTGTTGATCACTGCTATTTAGGGGAATTCAAAATCTTTTTCTATTTTATTTTACATTCTGTTGTGACTTTGAAAATTTTATCTAGTTCATGTGCATCCCAGGTTTTCTCTTAACTCGGCTTCCATTTGTGGGTCTTTTGGTGTACCTTATAGAGACCAGATCTTCTTTCATGGTATCGAAACATCAAGCATGTTTCTAAAGGTTTCTTCTGTCTCTTGTGGTAAATAATTTTTGGAAGACGTAATTTTATTCATTTCTCTGTTGCACTTCATATTGTACGTTTTGGTTGTTTGTTCATTTGTGAAAAGACATTAAACTAGACTTTCTTTCATTTTTGCCCTACTTCATCTATGGTCCTGGCATCTCCCCTTCCCATAGCCTGAGCTGCTGGGTGATCTGAGGAGCAAGGCCTCTCAACCAGCTCAGGAGCATAGCAGTTTTTCAGGTATCTGCCTTTGGGCAGAGGAGTGCGCTCCTGTTCTGGGGCCCCTGTTCTCTGCCTAAGTGTGAGCCTCAGTCCAGTCCCCTTTGTGTGTGTGTAACACGTGGAGAGCCCTAAGCTGCTGTGTACTGAGCTTCCAGGGCTCTGTCCCTGTCCCTACTTGCGGTTTTCTGGGATCCTGTACCTTCTACCCCCAATACTCTTGTATTCCTGAAGTTTTCATTTCTGAACAGTTCGAGAAAATAGGGCCAGGGGAGGAGAAGAGAGCAAATAAATTAGCATGAATTTGGCTGCCTCAGAACATAAATATTGAGCAATAAGGTTGGTATTTCTGTTGCTTTAGTAGATACTTGCATGCCCAAGCCAAGGGAAGGTGGTGGGGCATGAGGGGCATACAAAGGCTTTTGCTGTCTTTCCCCCTGTTCTCTGCCTGGGGTTCAGAGGGCAGTCTATTTAGTCATTATCTGTGTATTTCAATCCACCCTTAACAGGGACATATCAAAAGTTTGCTTTGTAAATTAGCCCTGAAGTGAGAGAAATTTCCACCTTGATTCTGGCAATCATCTTCTCTTAACCTTAGTTTCTGCCTTATTCAGGGATTATTTACTTGCAGATGACAGAACCATGCAAGCTAATTTAAGGAGAAAGTAGAATTAATTGGAAGGGCACAAGAACTTCTCAAAAACCCAAGGGTGGGAAATGAAGTTAATCCCATGAGGGATCAGGAAGCCAAAATGCTTTGATTTATAGTGTAGGATGTGATTAGCATGCCTCAGCCAAGCGTCAGAGTAAACGCTCCTGCTCCCCAAGCTGGTAGCAGTAGGAAGATGGGAAATCCAGTTAACCCTTACAAGGCCCACAAACACCTCCCCCTTTATATATACAATGCTTATACTTTCACCTTGGGAACCCCGTTCGTTCTACTGCAATGCAGACTGTGGTGGAAGGATGTTGGCCGCTGAGTGAAAGCTGGCCTCACTGGGTCGGATCTGAAGCCCAGTGGTGCTAGGGCTCCATTTTGACCCACCTATAGCACATTTTGAGAAGTTGTGAGCCTACTGCCCAGTGAAAGGGCTCCCTAGTAAATTGACCATGTCACCCAGTCTCTCCCACAATGTGTGGAGGCTGTACCTTGGGTGACCCTGTCAATACAGGCTCCAACATCCCCCAGCCTATGTGTTGTTAGTAAAAGGCAGCAAAGCCCTGCTTTTTGCTGTGGGAGATAATTCATGGAGCATAATGATCTTTGAGTTATACCCTCCCTCAGATCTCTACTAGAAATGCTGATGTGGAACTCTTTTCAACTGCTATGGAGTTTTTGTTGGGAAGGCTCCATGTTTTAAGCCTATAGGTTAGAGCATTCAATAATTGGCTTTTTCAGTCAGATTCATGATGCCAAAATAGGGCTTATGGCAGTGACTGAAAAGCTGGATGCAAACTGGATGTAGTGCTTGCTGATCCACAGTTTCTGTTCCCTTTCTTCGTAGGGTGCCAGGACTACCCCATAATTTCTACCTGTCTTCATTCTTATGGCAACTTATCTCTGGGGCTCCTGTGCCTATCACTGGTGCTGGATTGTGATTAGGAGCATCTAAGTTGACCCCATAGATAATCCTACCCCTAGGTCTTAGAGGGAATGGGTTGGAGGCAAGGGTTTCTCCCCTTGAAGAAATTCTGTGTCTGTTATGCAAATCTTCTCACTTTCTTCCCAGAACTCTGCACACCATAAACAAGTAAAAGGGTCCCTTGTGTCTTTTCCCCATGGCTGGGGCTGCCTGCCTTGCATCTATATAAATAAGAGAGGTCTTCAATAGCAAACCAGGGTGAACATGAACTCCTTCTTCTTCACCAAAGGAAAGGATTAATGGGGCATTCCAAGAGAGCCTGAATCAGGAAGTCAGTGTCATCAGTACAAAGGCAGTCCTCTTCCCTTGCCCTCCCCTACCCTCCCCCAGCTACCCTCTGTGGAAATGCTCCATTCCCCCATTTTTGCAGAGCGCCTTTCTCTATCCCATTTAAACATGATGCAAACATGGCTGCCTTAGGACCAGCTATACACACCTCCCCAGTTGAAGTGCACAGAGAGCTCCTGTGTTGCAGTTTTAAAGTCTGGAAAGAAAGAATCACATTGGCCAATTTGGAACAATCAGCACTTGTCAGGGTGTGGAACCACAAGTCCACTGCCCAGTCATTAGAGGCCACTGAAAAGTCTCTCTGGGAGTGGAGTCAGCAGTTCAGGGAAATGGGAACATAACCACTATGGTTTCCAACACTTTATTGTGTTTCTTCCTGGTATTTTGAAGAAAGGAGGTAGAGGATTCATCAAGTGCTCTGTGTTATCCTAAGATATGAGTCATTTGTGACAACTTCATGTGGCATCCGGTTAC
The DNA here is from genome assembly GCF_022837055.1 of Prionailurus viverrinus. Lineage (NCBI taxonomy): Eukaryota > Metazoa > Chordata > Mammalia > Carnivora > Felidae > Prionailurus > Prionailurus viverrinus. The sequence goes on along the minus strand of NC_062570.1, from coordinate 68,341,369 downwards.
CACCCAGTTCTGTCATCTGACTCCATGGGACAGAGACTACCAAACTGTTGAGGGTGTGGAGGTTTTAGATCTAGAAATACACTGATCAAGCATTACTGTTTTCATGATACAGTGACAAATAATTCCAATATATGATTATCCTTAATTTGTACTCAGCATTTCAAAGGAGACAGGAAACAGCAAGAATGAAATGAGGTCTGGACTATGGGGTTGAGAATGCAGAGCATGAGGGTGTAATAGAATTCCACTTTTCCTTTTATTTCTTAATTTATCTAGATCACCATAAAACAAACGAAATATATTTTCTGCCATCCTGAGTACCCCAGGCAGAGTTGTGTCCCTTCCTTCTGCATTCCCACAGCACTTTGTTCGTATCTCAATTTACCGTTTATCACTCTGCATGGTAGTTATTTGCTGCTTGGTCTGTTTTCCCAGCTAGACCAGTCTTCTCTAGGGAAGAATCTGCATCATGTTCTCTGTGTACTCCTAGCATGAATCGGACTTGAACACAGTCAAAGTTCAATAAATATTTGTTGAATGAACCAGACCCAGGATGTGATGAACCCAGGCAAGCCTTGGGTATCTGTGCCACCTCCAAGTTGAAGACTTCCCTGCATTGCTGCTTCTCACTGTGTGGACTCCATCCACAATTTGGGTCCTCTTGTGGCTCCCTTCCTCTTATCATACACTTTCTTTCAGATTAGGGGACTTTCCCAAATCCCAGACCACTTGGCTGGAGTCTTGACCCTCTGCTTAGCCCTTACAGCCCTCTTCCTGGGAGATCAGACCCTGAATTGTGTTCCACTCAACATTGCTTCGATCCAACCTGAACAGATAGATCTCTGGCATGGTGACACAGCACTGCACATTATATAGTATAGCTTCCTGCTATATGGGGTTCTTCTTTATTTTGCATGTTAGATTAGATAGTGATCCCTATAGACCCCTTTCTGTCGCTTGCTTTACTATGGATCATATTTGAACTCCATAAGCACTTGGCCTAGTACAGTCCCTTCCTCTGCCTCCACCCAGTTTGACATCACTTACTCTTGCTCATGCTACTGGCTTATCTCTGCTTTCCTTATTCTATGCCCACTATTACCTGCATGCTAACACCATGGCACATAAGGGCCATATCTTCCCCGGGTCATTGTGCTCACTGTGAATCCTTCTGGGCCCCTTTTAGAACTTTTTCTTGCATTACTGGTATGGAAAGAGGCATTTTCCTCCTGGGCTAGCTGGAGGACTCAGTGTTTCCTCAGCAGGTTTGTTGCCATGGCCACCATGTCAAACAGACCCTCCTGGAGCTGAGGCTGGGTTATGTGTAACCTCCGTAAAATCAAAGCATATTTGTGTTTGGCTGGCTGACTTGGCAAGGAGCTGAGAGCTTCCTGATTTCCTAGAGCAAGACAGGGGAGACCTAGGACTTGGATGAATCCCACCTACCAGGAAGGGAGCAGGAACTCTAGGCCGACTCAGCTTCTGTGGTTTAGGAAAGCTTCAGTCTGGCAGGAAATTCCGTGAGGACCACAGGGGCGATAGTAATTGTATTTGTCTCTAGAGCTACTGTAACAAAATACACAACCTGGTTGGCTTCAAACAATGGAAATGTATTGTCTCATAGTTTTGGAGGCTAGAGGTCCAAAACTGATGTGTTGGCAGGGCCATCCTCCCTCTGAAACCTGAAGGAGACAATCTTTCCTTGCCTCTTTCTAGCTTCTGGTGATTTGCCAGCAATCTTTTATGTTCCTGTGGCTTGAAGTTACTGCACTTCAATCCCTGCCTCTCTCATCACGTGACTTTGTTTCTTCATGTGTCTCTGTCTCTATGTCTCTTCTCTTTTTTACTGATAAGGACATCAGTCATATTGGACCTAAGGGATCACCCTATTCCAGTATGACTTCATCTTAACTAATTACATCTGCAGTGACCCTGTTTCAAATAAACTCACATTCTGAGGTACTGGGGTTAGTATTTCACCATATCTTTTGGGGGTACACAATAACAGTAATGTTGCAAAGGGTGTCAGTTGAAGGTTTGGGGGTTTCATTAAGTGGGTGGGACTAATTAATGGAACATTTAGGATGAACATTAATCAGAAACCCTAGTAGATTGTTGGATGGCTTAGGGGGTCAAAGTGAGATTTGAATTCCATTATGATGACACTATGGCCACAGGGCCACAGGAATGTCTTGATACTGACCCTTCTTCCTACTAGACCCTTAACCAAGGGAGGTATCAAAAAAACCCAAAACCCAAAAACCAAAAAACTAGGCAAGCACCTGGACTCCTAAGTACATTACTTAAATATGGCACATCAATTGTATGGGTCCTCACTAATCAGGTTACAAATATCTTTTCCCTTAGAGCTAGTAATGGGAGAGGCAGCTGTCATACTCACTGGGCAGAACTCCAAGCTTGGATGAACTCAGCCAGCCACCTACATGAATTTGAGCAATGAATATCACTGGAGAAAATCACAGTCAACTGAGAAGCTTCCCTTTAAGCTCACCTTCTCAGTCCACTGCCCACTCAATCTCATTTTATGCATATCTAATAAACTTGATATTCCACCCTTTAGGATGCTATTTCCTACCTTCACCTCTCTTCTCAAAACTCCTACTTCATTCCTAACCACTTACTCTGATCTAATTATCCTGAGTCGGTTGTATCTAATTGAGAAATTAGAACCATCAGACAAAAACTCCCGTAGTCTATATCTGTGTTCATCTGCATCTTCCCCTTCTGTCCTCCTGGCACAAAGGAGAAAGGGTGCTGTTTCTGTCATAACTCAGCTGTTCTTGGACCTGGAACCCCTATGGGCTCTGGGTCCCATTCTCTCTCCTGTTCTCAAGGTTTTACTCCCCCAGTTATTTCCTGTCCCTCCTAAATGATCAATCCTCCCCTTTCCTATGAGACTATTCTCTTCAGCTCACAAACATGATTGGCTCTTCTTTATCTCTAAAAGTCCTTCTTTGTTTCCCTCATCCCTTTCCAACTACTGCCCATCTCTCCACAACCCTTCACAGCTTACTGTCTCAAAATAGTTATTTACATAATTATCTCCATTGTTTCACCTTTGATTACTACTTCAAATTGGGTCTCTTCCCTTGCCATTTCAATAAAAGTTCTCATCTCAAGGTTGCCAATAATCTTCATGTTGTCAAGTCCAGTGGACAATTTGTGTCCTCATCTTAGCCCCTCAGTGCATTAGACCCAAATGACAACTCCTTTATTTGATATTACACTGTTGGCCTTCTCTTCACCTCTGATATCTCTACAATTTCTTTTCAGTTTCTATCACAGGCCCTCTTCCTCTACCAATGTTTACATGTTGGTGTTTCATAACACTGTTCTCTCTCTACACTCTCATCCTAAATGATTTATTTTCATGACCTACATATCATCTACATGCTCATGGCATTCAACTTTGTATTTCCATCTCAATCTGTCATTTGAGCTTCAGACATACACATTCAACTGAATACATACTCAGCTTGAGTGTTCTACTTGGATGTGTCATATGCATCTCTGCCTAAATATGCCCGAAACAGAGCTCCTGATTCTCCCCTATGCCCTCAACCAAATCTGTTCCTTTCATAGTCTGCTCATCCATTTCAGTAAATGGCAAGATTATCCACCCATTGGCTCAAGACAAAAATGTAAGTGTTGTCCTTTATTTTTTCATCTTTTAAAAATAAACAAACTCTGTCATTTCCACCTCCTTTTCCATTTCAAGTCTATATGCCAGCTTCCCTTATTCCTCACTAGTCAAAGCCTTTAGCATCTTACTCTTGGATTGCTGCAATAACCCCTTTAATGGTCACTCTACCTGTTCTTCAGCTCCCTTCAAGTTGATTTTTACACAGTGCTCAGAGGAATTTGTTAAGAACAAATCAGGGGTGCCTGGGTGGCTCAGTCAGTAAAGCGTCCAACTCTTGATTTCAGCTCAAGTCATCACCTCACAGTTCGTGAGATCAAGCCTTGTATTGGGCTCAGTGCTGACAGTAGAGACTTCTTGGGATTCTCTTTCTCCCTCTCTTTCTGCCTCTCCCCTCGTATGCATGCACACACACACTCTCTCAATCTCTCTCAGAATAAATTTTAAAAAAAGAACAAATCAAGTCACATTTTTTCTCTTCCTTTAGAAACCCTTCTGCATCTTTCCATTACATTTTAAAATATTGAGCTATAATTTACATACAGTAAAATGTGCAATCTTACATGGTCCATTCACTGAGTTTTCTCATAGCTATTGATGCCACAGTGGCCACCAACAAAAACAAGTTTGATCTTGTATGAGTAGTTGGCTCTTTTTTGCTTGCCTAGCAGTATCCCATCCTATGAACATACAATTTATTTATCCATGCTCTTATTAACAGGCAGTTGAATTGTTTCAGATATTAGACCATTATGAATAATGCTGCTGTGAACATTCAAGTCTTTGTATAGGTGTTTTCATTTATCTTGGGTAGATACTCAGTAATTGCCAAACTATTTTTCAAAGTGACCATGTGGCCATATTTTAAGTACAAACTCCTTACCTGGCCCCAACTCTCTTCCTGTCTCAAGTTGTCTCACTCTACCTTTGGCTGGTTCCATTTCTTTCTCATCTCCATCTATGCTATTTTATTTGGTTGCTGTACTCCTCACTCTTTATCCTTTAGGACTCAGAGAAACCCTTCTGCCCTCTCCCATCTAAAAATACTTCCTCTTATCATTATCCATTGCTAGTTAATTGTTTCATAGCACTAATCACTGATTTATGATTATTTTTTAGTTTATTTACTTATTTCTTTTAATTTCCTCCACTAGACTGTGTCCTTGAAGGCAAGACTATGCCTGTTTTCTCACCACTGTATACCCAGATCACAGTACAGTGCCTGGTATGCAATGGGTACTCAATAGTGATTTGAAAAATGAATGAATATCTCTTGACTGGACTTTAGATTGCCTTGGAAATCCAGGTCACTGTATTGGGCAGGGATGTCCCCCAGAACTGTTACTCACATCAAGAAATTAGTGTAAGGGAGAGAATAGAATATTTCTTTCTAGGAAATCTGAAAACATTTTAAATAACTGCCTATTCATTTATCTAATTGCACAGAGCACTTCCCAAAAGCTCTCATTCTAAGTGCTTCAGTAAAACAGAATAATGTGTCAGAGTGTTGAGAGGAGAAAGACCTCCTTGGAACTTGAGGTTTTGGGAGAATCAGGGCTAAGCATGGCTTCACTGTAAGAAGGGATCCTAATGCAAAGGACCAGGAAGTGTTCATCATCAGAAACTGGGGCACAAGGCTCAAGCCTGAGACATGCCTTGTTAAGCTAAGTATAGACCCCTCATACCTAAGTCATGGAGTCTATTTTACATTGCTGTAGAAAAAGTGTTCACTTGGTTAAATGGAGTTGGCCTCTGTTGCTTGGGCTCCCAAATACATATGATTCCTTTAAAGACTCATTATTTTTTCACTCACAGACAGCCTCAAAAGTGAGGATGAGATTGAATATAAACAACTGAGGCAGAACCAATGATGCCTCTTGCATAAAAGGCAACCCAGAAGGTTGGATCAGAGACTACTGCATGAAACCAGCAGTAGAGCAACTGATCAATAAAGAAATATTTCATTTGTTTCAAAGATGGTATGTTTCAAAGACAGATACTCTTTCCAAAAGGAAGTATTTCTTCCAGTTATTCTAAATGAACCAGGGGAGAAACTGGCCTCCCTGGGAACCGAACTATATCAGAGAGGATTCTTAGACTGAAAACAACAGAAATAGATGAAATCTGATGACTTAAATGAGAAAAGGGTGGGGAGTTATTGGCAGGGGAGTGGCCCTAGGATTGAAGGAAAGGGGGACTAATCAGACCCTTGAAAGGCCAGGAACTAGGGGAGGTCCAGGGTACCCAACTGCAGAAACTGATCAATATTTCTTTAGGGGGCTACTGTCCAATGACTTAGACTCAAAATCCTGAGTGGGAGAACTTGACTCACCTTCGTTGTGGACTGTATGCCTCCTTTACTTCATGGGTGGGTGGGTTGGGTTGGGTTGGAGCCTGAGATTCTTGATCTCACCAGAGCCACAGGGAGTAGAGAAAAAATTGTTTCACAAAGGAATTGATGTAGGGCAGACAAAACAAGTGATTGATTATTCTGGTAGTGGTAGAAGTGTCAGTAACCAGATTAATGAATTCATTCATTATTAACCTTATCAACGCTTATATAATTCAGTCATGTTGCCATGAGCTGCATTATACAGATGAAATAAAATACACTGCTTAGCCTTAAAGAAGTTACTATGCAATACTAGGAGACAATTAAAAAGACACATGAAACTGTTCATGTTATGGCTCCTTTGGTTACAAGAAAACAAAACTCATTCAAAGTTACTCAAGTAAAGAAGAGTGTTTATTGCAAGGATGCAGAGCTCTCACAGAATCAAATGACATGAAATCAAGTGCAGCTAAGCATCAGGGGAGATTGAGAGGAACAGAAGCAGCTGGCTACTACCTCAATTTCCCTCTCTTGGGCCACAGGCTCTTCTCTCCTCTCTGCTTCTTTCAACGTTTATTTATTTTTGGGACAGAGAGAGACAGAGCATGAACGGGGGAGGGGCAGAGAGAGAGGGAGACACAGAATCAGAAACAGGCTCCAGGCTCTGAGCCATCAGCCCAGAGCCTGACGCGGGGCTCGAACTCACAGACCGCGAGATCGTGACCTGGCTGAAGTCGGACGCTTAACCGACTGCGCCACCCAGGCGCCCCTCTCCTCTCTGCTTCTTGTCAGCTCCATTTTCCTTTCTCTGCAGAAGAGCTTCCCCTTTTTACTCATCGACTTGCAAATGGTTGCCGTTACTTTCAATTTACTGTACCTTCCCACCACCAAGTGTCAGCAATCTTGTGTCTTACATTAAGTTCTCAAGATAGAATCTCTTCAGCCCCATTCATCAGCTAATGCAAAGTCACACACAGTCGGATTTCTATCCAACTAACATGTTGGTCACCACTAGTTCCATTTAGCCCTACCTCTGCGTGTGTGAATGTGGGGCTGTGAGGGGTTGGAAAGAAGGGTATGTATGTGTAAAGCTTTGGGTGGAGCAGACTTTATGAAATGTTTCTTTTCTAGCAGTACAATTACAATGAGTAGGAAAGGATGGATGACTTATGTTGATAGAGACAGCTTATTGTATGCAGGCTTTGGAAACATTTCATGGAGAGAAGGAAAGAGAGAATGGAAGCCTGATGACATGGTAAAACAGAGGGAAGGTGTGGTGAGCATCCACTGCTTTTGCCAAATATCCCTTCGGCTTTTGACTTGAAGTAGTATTGCATTTTACCTTTGGTGTGTACCACTGTTCTTTTAATCTATGAAATTTGTTCTAAACACACCCAAGCTCTACAGCTATTCCAGAAATTTTGGTACTTTGTGTTTTCATTTTTATTTTGTTCAAAATATTCTCTAATTTCCCTTTTGGTTTCTTCTTTGTCAAAGGAGCTATTTATAAGCATGTTGTTAATTTCCAAATATTTGGTTGTTTCCAGATATTCTTATGTTAGTGATCTCTAGTTTAATTCCATTGTGACTAGAAAACACAGTTTATGGAATTTCAACCCTTTTAACTTATAGGAATTTTTCTGACTCAGAATATAGTCATTTTTGCTTAATGTTATGTGTGTTCTTGAAAGGAATGTGTATTTTGCTGTTGTTCATCAGAATGCTCTTTGTGTGCCAGATTCAATTTGTTCATGTATTGCATATCCTTAGTGATCTTCACTGAGCTGTTCAATTACCGAAAAGCTGTTGAAGTATTCAGGTACAATTGTGGGTTTGTCTAATTCTTGTTTCATTTCTATCAGTTTTCACCTCATTGTTTTGAGGCTCTGATATTAAGTGTACACACATTTAGGTCTGTTACGTTCTCTTGATGGATTAATTGATTTATTACTAGAAATAGACCTCTTTATCTGAAATATTTCTTATCCTGAAGTCTTTTCTCTGTGTTAATGTAACCACTCCAACTTTCTTTTGATTAATGCTTTCATGATCTATCTTTTTTGCATCCTTTTACTTTTAATTTACCTGTGCCTATATTTTTAAAGTAGGTTTCTTATAGGTAGCACAAAATTGGTTCTTACTTTTTTATCCTGTCTCACAATCTCTGCTTTTAGTTGAATTGTTTAGATAGTTTACATTTAATGTAATTATTGATATGGCTGGGTTTAAATCTATGACGTTGCTGTTTGTTTTCTATTTTCCTCTATTTTCATTATTTCTTTCCTTCTTTTCCTACATTCTTTTAATGACTCCATTAGATCTTTTTGTTGGCTTATTATATATACCTACACTTTGTTTTGCTATTGGCAACTCTTAAGTTTATATTATACATTCTTAACTTACCACAGTCTACCTACCTTCAGATGATTTTATACTGCTCATGTATGGGGTAAATAATTTCTGTCATGTTTTGTACTATCATCGTCATGTTCTACTTCTATATATGTTGTAAATCCCAAGGTATACTGGTATTATTTTTGTTTTCAATAGACAATTTTATTTTAAAGAGATTAAACAGTGGGACACTGTATTTTACTTTATTCCACCTATTCTCATTACAGACACTCTTGATTCCTTCGTGTAGATCCACATTTCCACATAATATTATGTTCTGTCTGCTTGAAGAATTTCCTTTAGAATTTCTTATAATACAGCTCTACTGTTAATGAATTTTCTCAGATGTTGTTTGTCCAAAAAAGCGTTCATTTCACTTCATCTTTGCAAGATACTTTTTTGGGCATAAAAATATACTTGACAGATTTATTTTCTTCTGGTTTGCATAGTTTCTAACATAAAATCCTCTATCATTCTTATTTTGTTTCTCTGTACATGGGTCTTTTTTTTCTCTTCTGGCTACTTTTAAGAATTTTCTTTTATCAGCAATTTTCAGCAATTTGCTTGTTAAATGCCCTGTTTTTTTTTCTTATTAATTAATTAATTAATTAATTAATTAATTTATATTTTTTAATATATGAAATTTATTGTCAAATTGGTTTCCATACAATACTCAGTGCTCATCCCAAAAGATGCCCTCTTCAATACCCATCACCCACCCTCCCCTCCCTCCCACCCCCCATCAGCCCTCAGTTTGTTCTCAGTTTTTAAGAGTCTCTTATGCTTTGGCTCTCTCCTACTTTAACCTCTTTTTTTTTTTTCCTTCCCCTCTCCCATGGGTTCCTGTTAAGTTTCTCAGGATCCACATAAAAGTGAAACCATATGGTATCTGTCTTTCTCTGTATGACTTATTTCACTTAACATAACACTCTCCAGTTCCATCCACGTTGCTACAAAAGGCCGTATTTCATTCTTTCTCATTGCCACATAGTACTCCGTATATAAGCCACAATTTCTTTATCCATTTTTCAGTTGATGGACATATAGGCTCTTTCCATAATTTGGCTATTGTTGAGAGTGCTGCTATAAACATTGGGATACAAGTGCCCCTATGCATCAGTACTCCTGTATCCCTTGGGTAAATTCCTAGCAGTGCTACTGCTGGGTCATAGGGTAGGTCTATTTTTAATTTTTTCAGGAACCTCCACACTGTTTTCCACAGCAGCTGCACCAGTTTGCATTCCCACCAACAGTGCAAGAGGGTTCCCATTTCTCCACATCCTCTCCAGCATCTATAGTCTCCTGATTTGTTCATTTTGGCCACTCTGACTGGCGTGAGGTAATATCAGAGTGTGGTTTTGATTTGTATTTTCCTGATGAGGAGCGACGTTGAGCATCTTTTCATGTGCCTGTTGGCCATCCGGAAGTCTTCTTTAGAGAAGTGTCTATTCATGTTTTCTGCCCATTTCTTCACTGGATTATTTGTTTTTCAGGTGTGGAGTTTGGTGAGCTTTTTATAGATTTTGGATACTAGCCCTTTGTCCGATGTGTCATTTGCAAATACCTTTTCCCATTCCGTTGGTTGCCTTTTAATTTTGTTGGTTGTTTCCTTTGCTGTGCAGAAGCTTTTTATCTTCATGAGGTCCCAATAGTTCATTTTTGCTATTAATTCCCTTGCCTTTGGGGATGTGTCAATTAAGAAATTGCTGCAGCTGAGGTCAGAGAGGTCTTCTCCTGTTTTCTTCTCTAGGGTTTGATGCTTTCCTGTCTCACATTCAGGTCCTTCATCCATTTTGAGTTTATTTTTGTGAATGGTGTGAGAAAATGGTCTAGTTTCAACCTTCTGCATGTTGCTGTCCAGTTCTCCCAGCACCATTTGTTAAAGAAACTGTCTTTTTTTTCCATTGGATATTCTTTCCTGTTTTGTCAAAGATTAGTTGGCCATATTTTGTGGGTCTAGTTCTGGGGTTTCTATCCTGTTCCATTGGTCTATGTGTCTGTTTTTGTGCCAATACCATGCTGTCTTGATGGTTACAGCTTTGTAGTAGAGGCTAAAGTCTGGGATTGTGATGCCTCCTGCTTTGGTCTTCTTCTTCAAAATTACTTTGGCTATTAGGGGCTTTTGTGGTTCCATATGAATTTTAGGATTGCTTGTTCTAGCTTCGAGAAGAATGCTGGTGCAATTTTGATTGAGATTGCATTGAATGTATAGATAGCTTTGGGTAGTATTGACATTTTGACAATATTTATTCTTCCAACCCATGAGCATGGAATGTTTTTCCATTTCTTTATATCTTCTTCAATTTCCTTCGTAAGCTTTCTATAGTTTTCAGCATACAGATCTTTTACATCTTTGGTTAGATTTATTCATGGGTATTTTATGCTTCTTGGTGCAATTGTGAATGGGATCAGTTTCTTTATTTGTCTTTCTGTTGCTTCATTATTAGTGTATAAGAATGCAACTGATTTCTGTACATTGATTTTGTATCCTGCAACTTTGCTGAATTCATGTATCAGTTCTAGCAGACTTTTGGTGGAGTCTGTCGGATTTTCCATGTATAATATCATGTCATCTGCAAAAAGTGAACGCTTAACTTCATCTTTGCCAATTTTGATGCCTTTGATTTCCTGTTGTCTGATTGCTGATGCTAGAACTTCCAACACTATGTTAAACAGCAGCGGTGAGAGTGGACATCCCTGTCGTGTTCCTGATCTCAGGGAAAAAGGTCTCAGTTTTTCCCCATTGAGGATGATGTTAGCTGTGGGCTTTTCATAACTGGCTTTTATGATGTTTAAGTATGTTCCTTCTATCCCGACTTTCTCGAGGGTTTTTATTAAGAAATGTGCTGAATTTTGTCAAATGCTTTTTCTGCATTGATTGACAGGATCATATGGTTCTTATCTTTTCTTTTATTAATGTGATGTATCACGTTGATTGATTTGCGAATGTTGAACCAGCCCTGCATCCCAGGAATGAATCCCACTTGATCATGGTGAATAATTCTTTTTATATGCTGTTGAATTCGATTTGCTAGTATCTTATTGAGAATTTTTTCATCCATATTCATCAGGGATATTGGCCTGTAGTTCTCTTTTTTTACCCGGTCTCTGTCTGGTTTAGGAATCAAAGTAATACTGGCTTCATAGAATGAGTCTGGAAGTTTTCCTTCCCTTTCTATTTTTTGGAATAGCTTGAGAAGGATAGGTATTATCTCTGCTTCAAATGTCTGGTAGAACTCCCCTGGGAAGCCATCTGGTCCTGGACTCTTATTTTTTGGGAGATTTTTGATAACTGATTCAATTTCTTCTCTGGTTATGGGTCTGTTCAAGCTTTCTATTTCCTCCTGATTGAGTTTTGGAAGTGTGTGGGTGTTTAGGGATTTGTCCATTTCTTCCAGGTTGTCCAGTTTGTTGGCATATAGTTTTTCATAGTATTCCCTGATAATTGCTTGTATTTCTGAGAGTGTTTGTAATAATTCCATTTTCATTCATGACTTTATCTATTTGGGTCATGTCCCTTTTCTTTTGAGAATCCTGGCTAGAGGTTTATCAATTTTATTTATTTTTTCAAAAAACCAACTCTTGGTTTCATTGATCTGCTCTACAGTTTTTTTAGATTCTACATTGTTTATTTCTGCTCTAATCTTTATTATTTCTCTTCTTCTGCTGGGTTTAGGGTGTCTTTGCTGTTCTGCTTCTATTTCCTTGAGGTGTTCTGTTAGATTTTGTATTGGGGATTTTTCTTGTTTCTTGAGATAGGCATGGATTGTGATGTATTTTCCCCTCAGGACTGCCTTCGCTGCATCCCAAAGCATTTGGATTGTTGTATTTTCATTTTCGTTTGTTTCTATATATTTTTAAATTTCTTCTCTAATGGCCTGGTTGACCCATTCATTCTTTAGTAGGGTGTTCTTTAACCTCCTTGCTTTTGGAGGTTTCCCAGACTTTTTCCTGTGGTTGATTTCAAGCTTCATAGCATTGTGGTCTGAAAGTATGCATGGTATGATCTCAATTCTTGTATACTTATGAAGGACTGTTTTGTGACCCAGTATGTGATCTATCTTGGAGAATGTTCCATGTGCACTCGAGAAGAAAGTATATTCTGTTGCTTTGGGATGCAGAGTTCTAAATAGATCTGTCAAGTCCATCTGATCCAATGTATCATTCAGGGCCCTTGTTTCTTTATTGACCGTGTGTCTAGATGATCTATCCATTGTTGTAAGTAGGGTGTTAAAGTCCCCTGCAATTACCACATTGTTATCAATAAGGTTGCTTATGTTTGTGAGTAATTGTTTTATATATTTGGGGCCTCCCGTATTAGGTGCATAGACATTTATAATTGTTAGCTCTTCCTGATGGATAGACCCTGTAATTATTTTTTTCTTTAAAAAAAAATTTTTTTAACGTTTATTTATTTTTGAGACAGAGAGAGACCGAGCATGAACGGGGGAGGGTCAGAGAGAGAGGGAGACACAGAATCTGAAACAGGCTCCAGGCTCTGAGCAGTCAGCACAGAGTCCGACGCGGGGTTCGAACCCACATACCGCAAGATTGTAACCTGAGCCAAAGTCGGACGCTCAACCGACTGAGCCACCCAGGCGCCCCTAGACCCTGTAATTATTATATAATGCCCTTCTTCATCTGTTGTTGCAACCTTTAAAGTCTAGTTTGTCTGATATAACTATGGCTACTCCAGCTCTCTTTTGACTTCCAGTAGCATGATAAATAGTTCTCCATCCCCTCACTTTCAATCTGAAGGTGTCCTCAGGTCTAAAATGAGTCTCTTGCAGACAGCATATAGATGGGTCTTGTTTTTTTATCCATTCTGATACCCTATGTCTTTTGGTTGGCGCATTTAGTCCATTTACTTTCAGTGTTATAGAAAGGTATGGGTTTAGAGTCATTGTGATGTCTATAGGTTTCATTCTTGTAGTGATGTCTCTGGTACTTTGTCTCACAGGGTCCCCCTTAGGATCTCTTGTAGGGCTGGTTTAGTGGTGACAGATTCCTTCAGTTTTTGTTTGTTTGAGAAGACCTTTATCTCTCCTTCTATTCTAAATGACACATTTGCTGGATAAAGGATTCTTGGCTGCATATTTTTTCTGTTCGTCACATTGAAGATTTCCTGCCATTCCTTTCTGGCCTGCCAAGTTTCAGTAGAGAGATCCGTCATGAGTCTTATCGGTCTCCCTTTATATGTTAGAGCACGTTCATCCCTAGCTGCTTTCAGAATTTTCTCTTTATCCTTGTATTTTGCCAGTTTCACTATATGTCGTGCAGAAGATTGATTCAGGTTACATCTGAAGGGAGTTCTCTGTGCCTCTTGGATTTCAATGCCTTGTTCCTTCCCCAGATCAGGGAAGTTCTCAGCTATTATTTCTTCAAGTATACCTTCAGCACCTTTCCCTCTTTCTTCCTCCTCTGGGATACCAATTATGTGTAGATTATTTCTCTTTAGTGCATCACTTAGTTCTCTAATTTTCCCCTCATACTCCTGGATTTTTTTATCTTTCTTTTTCTCAGCTTCCTCTTCTTCCATAATTTTATCTTCTAGTTCACCTATTCTCTCCTCTGCCTCTTCAATCCGAGCTGTGGTCATCTCCATTTTATTTTGCAGCTCATTTATAGCATTTTTTAGCTCCTACTGGCTGTTCCTTAGTCCCTTGATCTCTGTAGCAATAGATTCTCTGCTGTCCTCTATACTGTTTTTAAGCCCAGCGATTAATTTTATGACTATCATCCTAATTCACTTTCTGTTATATTGTTTAAATCGTTTTTGATCAGTTCGTTAGCTGTCGCTATTTCCTGGAGATTCTTTTGAGGGGAATTCTTTCGTTTCGTCATTTTGGATAGTCCCTGGAGTGGTGCAGAACTGCAGGGCGCTTCCCTTGTGCTGTCTTGAATAACTTGCGTTGGTGGGCGGGGCCGCAGTCAGACCTGATGTCTGCCCCCATCCCACCGCTGGGGCCACAGTCAGACTGGTGTGTACCTCTCTTCCCCTCTCCTAAGGGCAGGATTCACACCAGTTGGGTGGCGTGGCCCATCTGGGCTACTTGCACATTGCCAGGCTTGTGGTGCTGGGGATCTGGCGTATTAGCTGGGGTGGATCGGCAAGGTGCACAGGGGCAGGAGGGGCAGTCTCATCTCGCTTTTCCTTTGGAGATCCGCTTCGGGAGGGGCTCTGTGGCACCGGGAGGGAGTCAGACCCGCCAGAGGGATGGATCTGCAGAAGCACAGTGTTGGGTGTTTTCGGGGTGGAAGCAAGTTCCCTGACAGGAACTGGTTCCCTTTGGGATTTTGGCTGGGGAGTGGGCGAGGGAGATGGCGCTGGTGAGTGCCTTTGTTTCCTGTCAAGCTGAGCTCTGTTGTCTGGGGCTCAACAACTCTCCCTCCCATTGTCCAAATGTTGACTTATAACCTTCCAGATGTTAAGTCCCGCTTGCTGTCAGAACACACTCCGTCTGGCCCCTCCGCTTTTGCAAGCCAGACTCAAGGGCTCTGCTTTGCCTGCAGGCTGCCCCTCCCCCTGGCTCCCTCTTGCTAGTCCGTGTAGTGTGCATGCCTCTCCACCCTTCCTATCCTCTTCCGTGGGCCTCTCATCTATACTTGGCTCTGGAGAATCTGTTCTGCTAGTCTTCTGGCAGTTCTGGGTTGTTTAGGCAGATGTGAGTGGAATCTAAGTGATCAGCAAGACGCGGTAAGCTCAGCGTCTTCCTACACCGCCATCTTCCTAACTTTTTTTTTTAAATTTTTTTTTTCAATGTTTATTTATTTTTGGGACAGAGAGAGACAGAGCATGAACGGGGGAGGGGCAGAGAGAGAGGGAGACACAGAATCGGAAACAGGCTCCAGGCTCTGAGCCATCAGCCCAGAGCCTGACGTGGGGCTCGAACTCCCGGACCGCGAGATCGTGACCTGGCTGAAGTTGGACACTTAACCGACTGCGCCACCCAGGCGCCCCTTCCTAACTCTTATTATAGTCTAAATGCCCTGTTGCATTAAAAACATTTTTATTTTCCTTGGAGACATTGTGCTTTTTGGATCTGTGGGGATATATATTTAATCATATTTGGAAAGTTTTCAGTCATTATGTCTTTAAATATTTTTCTGTACCCCTCCCTCTTTGCAGGATTTGAATTATACATTCGTTAAACTGTTTGATATGCTCCTATGGACCACTGAGACATTGCTCATGTTTTTCAATCTTTTTACTCTCTGTGCTTCATTTTGGATAGTTTCTGTTGCTATGTCTTTTACTTCAGCACTAATTTACTATTAATCTCATCCAATGCATTTTCTTTTTGCCATTTAAGATTTTGTATTTTTCCATTGTCAGAAGTTTCATTTGGATGTTTTATATCTTCTCATTCTCTTTCTGTTGTGGTCATGTTTTCATTTACCCTCTTGAACCTATGAAGCAGTTTGTTTTTTTTTTTTTTTTTTTTTTTAATAATAATACCTTTGATAACTAGGCCAGTGATCTCAAAGTACTTTTTTTTTTTTTTTTAACGTTTATTTATTTTTGGGACAGAGAGAGACAGAGCATGAACGGGGGAGGGGCAGAGAGAGAGGGAGACACAGAATCGGAAACAGGCTCCAGGCTCTGAGCCATCAGCCCAGAGCCTGATGCGGGGCTTGAACTCACGGACCGCGAGATCGTGACCTGGCTGAAGTCGGACGCTTAACCGACTGCGCCACCCAGGCGCCCCAATGAAGCAGTTTTTAATAGTTATTTTAATATCCTCACTTGCTATTTTTATCCTATCACTCATTTCTGGGTCTGTTGATATTGATTGTTCTCTGGAAATGGGTTGTATTTTCCTGCTTCTCTTTACATTTGGTGATTTTTTTTTTCAAAATTTCTGATTTTATTACTATAGTAGTGTTTTATTATTTAAAAAACCCTGTTTACTTTTTAAAAACTTTTTCTAGTTTTATTGATTTATAATTGACAAATAAAATTTATAAATACTTAGGTTGTACAAAATGGTTTTTAAAAGATGTACAATGTGGTAATTTAATATATGTACATTGTAAAATGACTAGCACAAAGAAGTTAATTAACATATCCATCACCTCACATAGTTGACCTTTTTGTGTGTGGTAAGAACACTTACTCTTAGCAAATTTCAAGGATACAGTACAATACAGTATTATTAACTATAATCACCATGCTGTAGATTAGATCCCAAGAATTTATTTATCTTATAACTGAAAATTTGTACTCTTTGCATGTCTGGTAATTTTTTATTTGATGCCAGACATTGTTGATCTTATGTTGTTGGATACTCGTTTTCACTGTATTTTTTGAAAAAATAGTATCAGGTTTACTTTTTTGCTGGCATGCAGTTACATTTCTTGGTATTAGTTAGTTAGATCTTTTTCAAATTTGATATTAAGCTTTGTTAGAGTAGATCCAAGGCAGCCTTTGGATCAGGTTAATTTAGGCAATGCCCTTCAGATGACTCTAGTCGATGTCATTTATATTATGAGATCTTTAGGGGCACCTGGGTGGCTCAGTCGGTTGAGTGTCTGACTTCTGCTCAGGTCATGATCTCATTGTTCATGGGTTCAAGCCCCATGTTGGGCTCTGTGCTGACAGCTCAGAGCTTGGAGCCTGCTTCAGATTCTGTGTCTCCCTCTCTCTCTGCCCCTTCCCTGTTCATACTTTGTCTCTCTCAAAAATAAATAAACATTAAAAAAAATTATATTATGAGATCTTTGTACTTTGGCTTGTGGCAACCTAAGCTATTGTCAGCCCTTAGTAAACTTTGAAAGTTGTTCAGGCTGCTACTTTCTGAAGATTATTTCACTAGTGTCAGGCAGTTTTATCTTATGCACCTGTAGATTAGTACTCACAGAAACTTAAAGGATCCCCTTTGAAGTTCTTTGGAGTTCTCTCTGAGCAGCTCCTTTCTCTCTGATACTTTTTTCTGCAAATTCTAGTGACAGCAGCCCTTCTGAACTTATTTCTGTCTTCTTAGATCATCAAGATCACCAGGATTTTTGGAACCTTTGCCCTTGTATTGCAGCCTGGAAATTGCCTTCAGACAGTATTGTAGGGCAATTATAAGGCTCACCACATTTGTTTCTCTTCTCACAAAGATTATGGTCTGTTCTGCCTTTGTTCAATGACTAAAAAAGTTTCATATATTTTGTCTGATTTTCTTCTGATTTTATTGAGGTGAGATGGTAAATCTAACCCCTGGTACTCCATTATGTTTGAAATTGAATGTCCTATATCATTACTTTTTAATTCAAAAATACTGTCAAGTAAGTATTATATGTATGTTTTAAAGCATTAGATATATATAAAAGACTTATAATAACAGACATCATTTTCCTGTTTCATGCCTTCCCACCTCAGTCCCACTATGTAGAGATAACTTCTTCTTTAATTAATTAGCTTTTCTCTTTATAGCTAAACCCATATTTATAAACAGTATGCGTCTACCTGTTTCTCATTTATTTCTTACATTGTATATTAACTTCCTGTTATAGCAGGACAGGCTTTAGCTTTTTTATACCATCTCTCAATTTCCCACCTTCCATCTTCCCAATTAAATTGTATCATAATTTTTACATAAGTAATCAGTGTTATACTATTATGACTATGTAAGTTGCTTATTTCAGAACCGAACATAGTACTATAATTCCATTTTATTTCTGTATCAGTTTTAAAATCATTCTCCAAATTTATAATTGCTTAATTTAATTTTACTTACTTATTTTTTTAAATATGAAATTTATTGTCAAATTGGTTTCCATACAACACCCAGTGCTCATCCCAAAATGTGCTGTCCTCAATGCCCATCACCCACCCTCCCCTCCCTCCTACCCCTCATCAACCCTCAGTTTATTCTCAGTTTTTAAGAGTCTCTTATGGTTTGGCTCTCTCCCTCTCTAACTTTTTTTTTCCTTCCCCTCCTCCATGGTCTTCTGTTAAGTTTATCAGGATCCACATAAGAGTGAAAACATATGGTTATCTGTCTTTCTCTGTATGACTTATTTCACTTAGCATAACACTCTCCAGTTCCATCCACGTTGCTACAAAAGGCCATATTTCATTCTTTCTCATTGCCATGTAGTATTCCATTGTGTATATAAACCACAATTTCTTTTTTTTTTTTAATTTTTTTTAACACTTATTTATTTTTGAGACAGAGAGAGACAGAGCATGAATGGGGGAGGGTCAGAGAGAGAGGGAGACACAGAAGCTGAAACAGGCTCCAGGTTCCGAGCCATCAGCACAGAGCCTGATGCGGGGCTCGAACTCACGAACCGCGAGATTATGACCTGAGCCGAAGTCAGACGCTGAACCGACTGACCACCCAGGTGCCCCATAAACCACAATTTCTTTATTCATTCATCAGTTGATGGACATTTAGGCTCTTTCCATAATTTGGCTATTTTTGAGAGTGCTGCTATGAACATTGGGGTACAAGTGCCCCTATGCATCAGCACTCCTGTATCCCTTGGCATATTTTGTCATTTTTTCTTAACCTTTTCCAAATGCTCTATTTTTAAAGATATTATATCAAGTCCCCTCACCCTTTTCATTAGAAGTGACCCTCCTGGGGTCTTCTGTGATGCTGGGAAGTTGCACATTTGTTGCCCTGGGGTCTCCCAACTTCATTTTCCTAAATGTATCTATTGCTTCCTGTTTTCTATGTCATCATCCTTCTTGGTTTACTCTCTTTTTGGTTAGAGTATATCCTTTTGTATCTTCCTCATAAATAGAGATAATTTGGGATCAAGAAATGCCTGAAATAACTTTGTTCCACTGTTAATTCTGATGGCTAGTTTGTGTGCAAAATTTTAAGTTAAAAGTTTTCAATAGAATTTTGAAGGCTTGGTCCATAGTCTTCTGTCATCCAGTATTGTTAAGGAAAAGTCTGAAGCCATTATAATTCTGATTTCCTCTTTGTAATTTTTTTTCCATTTTAGAGTATCTTATAATTTTTTTCTTTACCCCTGGTCCCTGAAATTTCATGTTCATGAACTTTTAATGTGGTTTTTTTTTCCATTTATTTAGATAGCCTGTGGGTTCTTCCAATATAGAGATGTCTTTGAGAATGTAATAATACCCTTCTTTTACTCCCTCTCCCTAATTTTCTCTGCTTTTTCTTTCCATAGCTCCTGTAATTTGTAGGGTAGAATTCTTGGATTTATCTTCTCTTAGATTTTTTTTTCCTTTCCATTGGTCTCTTTGTCTTTCATTCTATTTTCCTTCAGATTTTTTTGCACTTTATTTCCAAGCATTTTATTCAAGTTTTTAATTTTGGCAACAATATATGCTAACTTACAAGAACTCTTTCTTAGTCACTGAATGTTTTCTGTTTCCTACTGTTTAATATATGTGTTTTCTCCTATGTAACTGAGGATAATGATTTGGGGAAAATGTTTTCTTCTGTCTTGGATCTCTGTTAGATAAGGTGTTTTTTGTTTGTTTGTTTAATTTCTCACTTTCATGTTGGAGATTTTCCTCAGTTTAGTGAGCCTTGTTTGTTTAAGAGTAAGACATGGAAATGTGAGTGTGTGTGTTCAAGAAAGAATGTATAAATGTATATGGGTGTGGATGGTGATGGTGCTTTTCAACTGATGGGCTTCACTTTCAGATACTTGGACAGTTAGTTGGTCATTTTATTGGTGCTTCCCAAATGCCAGGAAAGAGACTTCCAAAGGCCACAAGGGAAGTGACCAACTACAAGCATTCTGCCTGTAGGGGTCTGAATGGTGGGTACAAAGGAGGACTTGGTCCTATCACTTCATTTTACAGGCTTGCAATTTATCTCTTTGTCATTATTCCTGCCCTCCACCTCTGAGGTATCTCTGAATCCTGAGTTTCTCCTGCTAATTTTGCCAAAGAAGAAAACTCAGATCTTATGCCTAGGAAAGAAGTAAATAGGCTGTGTACCAGAGACCTTGATCTAGGTGTTCTGGCTTCACTGAATTCTTAGCCTTTTCAGGGTTTTATGGAGATTACTTCCTTTTCTTGTCCCTCCTCTGGCTTCCTTCACACTGCTAAGTCAGTAGCTATTCCTTCAAGTTCTAGTCTTCTAAAAATTTATTAAAATCTTATATGCTGGAGTACCTGGGTGGCTCAGTCAGTTAAGCATCTGACTCCATCTCAGCTCAGGTCATGATCTCACAGTTCATGAGTTCGAGCCCCGCATCGGGTGTACATGAAGGTGAAGGCTGCTTGGAATTCTCTCTCCCTCTCTTTCTGCCCCTACCCCACTTGTGCTCTCTCTCTCTCTGGCTCCCTCCTTCTCTGTCTGTGTCTCTCAAAATAAATAAATGAACAATAAAAAAGTAAAAGATTATATGCTGATACCCCTTTTCCCATGCTCCATGTGGTTTTAAAGAATTATTCTTTTTATCATATTAGTGGGAGCACAGAATGAAGAAGAAATAAACACATGGTAACAAACTACCATCTCTAACCAGAATTTTAGCTTATGTAATTTTTATTGATATTGCTATAATGAGCACTTCTTTGTGCCTGTAGCATTTTTTTCTCCTTTTGCATTTATGGATTAGTATAGGATCAAAAGCACAAGAAATTAGATTTAAATAATTAGGGGGATGCTTTATCCCATATTTCTGAAGCTAAGGAGAGCTGTAGAGAGAATTCAAGGCCGATGGGAAGGGAGATTAAGAGCTTTGTGTCATGTGTTTTCATCTTTTTAAAAATGAGTTTATTTGTAAAGTGACAGAACTGTGAATATCTTGGACTTGGGGTGAATCTACAGCACTTTTATTTGAGAAGTAAGGAGCTATACTCAGTAGCTTCTTCAACATCAGTTCTTTGCCTAAGGCAGGCCCTGTTGGCAACCTAGAAGACTTAACTTCCTAAGGAAATGAAATCTCCATTGGAAAACCCAGGGCATTAGCTCTGAAGGCCAGATGTTTTCTAGGGATTGGGATTGCATATGCCCAAGGCCCCTACTTTTCCCAAATCCCAGCCCCAATGGATCATGAGTCTGTGGAGAATGAAGAAGGAGCCTGCAAACACTACCCAGCAGGTAGGAGCTATTCCATGAGTGCTCTGTGTCTGGGGTGGGACCAGCTACCTGCACAAGGCTTCCATCAAATGAAAGACCCCTCTCTTTAGTTGGTTAACCATGGGCTCTGGGCCTTAGCTCATTGAACTGGATCTATAGCAGAAGGCTCCTTCCCATTGTCAGCAGTAGCTGGTTTCTCAGTGCCTGGGGCCAAGCCAGCAGCAGGTGGCTCTGGGCTCCCAGACTAGAGTAGGAACTGAATGACTTGTCTCATTTCACCCTAGTACCTCCCTTGGACTACAAGCTCTTCCAAATGTTTATTTCTTACATTCCTCCCGCAAGGCCTCATATAGTAATGTGAGTACAGTAGAGGCACTAAGAAAATGCCTATTAGCTAAAAATTAGTCCAAAGAGGAAGGCGGTAAATAACAGCTCCTCCCATTCACATAGAGTTTTACACTTTTCACAACTCTTTTCTGGGCATTGACTTGTCTGTTCCTTACTGCAGTCCTGGGAAGTTCTTAGAATAGTGAATAGTGTCTTTCTTTCCTAGATGAGTTAACTGAGGCCTAGGTTAGTCACACAGTTTGTCCAAGGTCAGACAGCTAATCTATGTCAGCAGCAGGACTCTGTCCCAGGACTTTTGACTTCAAATCCGGAACTAATTTCAATGTATGGTATGGTCTTGGAAAAATAATAGCAACACTGGATATGGGAGTACTGAGAAATGTCCATGATAAGAAATATCCATGAGGGGTGCCTGGGGGGCTCATCACTTAAGCATCTGACTTTGACTCAGGTCATAATCTCAGTTTGCAGGTTTAAGGCCCACATGGGGCTCTGCGCTGACATCTCAGAGCCTGGAGTCTTGCTACTGATTCTGTGTCTCCCTCTCTCTCTCTCTCTGCCCCTCCCCTGCTTGTGCTCTTTATCTCTCTCTCTCTCTCAAAAATAAATAAATAATGTTTTTAAAAAAGAAAGAGAACATGCCAATTTCTAAAAAACAAAAACAACAAGAAAAGAAATCTCCATGAAATCATATTATGTTATAGCCAGACTCCTGAGTCTGCTTTCAAGGGTTTTTATAATCTGAGTCTATCATTGGATTGATTGATGGGTTTCCAAATTGTTATCACACTAATTAGTACATTCATTCATTCATTTACTTTAAAAAATACATATTAGTTGCTTACTTTGTGTTTAGTGATATTTGGTAGCCAGAGAAAAATACTGACTAGACCATGATATACAAGTTCAGCATAAAGTATAGGATATAATAGGCAGTATATAAATTTCCTATTGCTAGTTTAGCAAATTACCATAAACACAGTGGCCTGAAACACTCCCAGTTTTTTTTATCTTACAGTTCTGGAGGTCAGAATTTTGAAATGAGTTTCACTGGGCTAAGACCAACGTGTTGGGAAGGCTGTATTCCTTCTGGAGGCTCCAGGGAAGAATCCATTTCTTTCCTTTTCCCAGCTCCTATGGCCTTCTACATTTCTGAGTTCATGGTCTTGTCCATCTTCAAATCTAGCAATGACTGGCTGAGGCATTCTCACAATGCCATCTCTCAAGTTCTGGCTCTTCTGCCTTCCTTATTTAAGGAAACTTGTGATTACTTTGGGCGCACCTGGATAATCAAAGATAATTAAGGCCAGCTGATTAACCACCTTAATTCCATCTACAATCTTAATTCTCCATTTCATGTAACACAACACATTCATAGGTTCTGAAGGTTAGGATATAGATATCTTTGGGGATCTACTACAGATAGTAAGAGATCTTAACCCGGAAAAACAATAATGTTGTTAATTCCAGGCATCGTGCATGCAAGCATCAAATGACTTTCATAGGCCATAAATATATGAGGAAAGCCTTATTCTGGGTTGGAGTGATCAAAGAACTCTTCATATTAGGCTGGGAAGCAAATAAGCAATGTCTCAGGGGTAAGAATGAACACAAGAGAGTCTCAGGCAGAGGTAACCGGATGAAGACAGCATTTTGAGTGTATGATTTGTTTCTGGTATATCCATGGGCCTCATTTGATTACTGCTGACTTTGTCCTTCTCTATTTTATTTTTTTTTTAATTTTTTTTCAACGTTTATTTATTTTTGGGACAGAGAGAGACAGAGCATGAACGGGGGAGGGGCAGAGAGAGAGGGAGACACAGAATCGGAAACAGGCTCCAGGCTCTGAGCCATCAGCCCAGAGCCTGACGCGGGGCTCGAACTCACGGACCGCGAGATCGTGATCTGGCTGAGGTCGGACGCTTAACCGACTGCGCCACCCAGGCGCCCCTGTCCTTCTCTATTTTAAAGAAGAAAGCTGAGGTCTAGGGAGTTTGAATGCCTTATGAGAAAGTTGGCGAAACTCCTGGTCAGATGGAAAGGGGGGTTTTCATGGTTCTAGGGAGAGAAAGAAGCTGCAACTTTTGCCACCGCCCATAAGTTTTCTCAGTAAATCAAAATCTCTGGAATTATTTCCAGAAAAATTCCTAAAATTATCTCTTTCTGTCTTTGCTCCTGATCATCTTCTCTTATGGAATGTGCATTTTTCAGAGCCCATTGCTCATACCCCTTTTCAGTTGCAGTTGGTGGTAGTGGTGATGGTGGAGGGTGGTTCTGGAGCAGAGGTTGAGTTAAAGGGAATAGAGCTTCTCTCAGAACATTTTGGGAGTCTTTTTGTTCCAGTATTAGATTACTATTCAGGTCACATTGGGTCATCAACTCTGGGCCTTTGCCTAGAGCTTTAGCTTCATTTTTAGTTGCTCATTTGGGAAATGTGAGGCAGCACAGTACAGAAGACAAGCACAGTGAGGAGAGGCAAAAAAGCTCTTTCTATCTCTCTGTTGCTAGCTAACCCCAAAACTGTAGGCAAGTCATGTTTCCTAGTCTTAGTTTCCCCACCTGTGAAATGGGTTAATTTGGCATGGTAAGCCTTTGAGTTCTGAGAGTCTGTATTCATTATTGTAGGACTTAGATGAATAGAGGTCAGAAGTGGATCTGGATCCACCAATTAAGTTCACCTTGCCATTTCCCTGATTTTATGCTTTACTTTCATCATGTGCTTTAGGTCTCTTCCTCACCTTGGTTTGGCAGCCCTTTCATTGGAAATGCCCCAAAATATGTGTCATCGGATGGCTCTCATTCATTAATCCCTCCATCCATTCATCATCCAACAATTAAGTACCCATTTTTACAAGGTGTACAATTCCATTTTCCAAAGCTTTCTTGTTAGGTAGGAAGACCCAGGCTTATTGAATCATGGACATCTGAGAATGTCTGAGTTGGAAGGACATTAGAAACCATCATGTTCAATAACTTTCTTTTTACAAAGAAGGAAACAAAAGCCCAAAGAGATGAAATGATTTGCCTATGGTCACATGGCTAGTAAATGTCAGAACTGGGAATAAGAATCAATTTTCCCGTCGTCCAGCCCAGTTCTCTGCCTTCTCCCTCCATTATCTACCACATTTTATTAACTGATTTGAAAACAAAGCTGTAATGAGTCCTAAATTATTTTCTTCTTGAGCACAAAGAATTTTTAATTGGGGAAGGATGTGCCCAAATTTGTGATGAGAAACAATTATCACAGCCTCAGTGGAATTACTGGGCCATGGCCCATTGTTTCAGCAAAGGCATTTTATAACGGGAGGAAAAAGAAGATGAAGAGGGAGAGAATGCTGTTCTTACTTGTTCTCAAAATCTTTTGTCTCCCAATTAAGCTGTGTTTGTTTGCCAAACATGAGCCTAGTAAGTTGCATAGCCCAAGCAATTCCAACTATCTACCCTAATTCCTCAGTATTGCATTTGGTAGCTGATATCTCAGCTATGTTTCATTGCCAAACTGTTTGAATTGACCTCAGCTGAGTTCTGTCTGAAAAAGGAGGTCTTGGGTACAATGGTTCCATCTTCTCTGGATCCAGTGATCCAGGTAAGCATCTGCCTTATTTGTGTTTAGACCAGGCCACCCACCCCACACCACATGGAGCCAATGAAAGTCAGAGATCAGCCTCACAACTGCAAGCAGGGCAATTGCCTTTGACCTCTTTATTAATTTCTGCTCTGATGTTTTATTCTTGATTTTATTCTTGTTTCTACCAGAAACCAAATTTTTAGTCTCTTATTTTTGCTTTGTTTTGTTTTGTTTTTAGAGAGAGAGAGAGAGAGAGAGAGAGAGAGAGAGCGCACTCAATCAGGGTAGAGGGGCAGAATGAGAGAGAGAGAGAGAGAGAGAGAGAGAGAGAGAGAGAGAATCTTAAGCAGACTTCATGCTCAGCACAGAGCCTGATGTGGGGCTAGATCCCACAACCCTGGGATCATGACCTGAGCCAAAATCAAGAGTTGGAGGCTCAACTTACTGAGCCACCCAGACGCCCCTAGTCTCCTATTTCTAGCTCCATTAAGTCCATCCTTTAACTTAACTAGATTTATTTGGTTCAACTCTTAGTTCTCCCTGGGTCGTGGATTACATTCATCCTCTGACTTTATTCCTGGCCACTTTGGATTAAAGTCCAACCCAGTTTTTATTGGATTTAGTCTCCAGAAACCCTTTATCCTTACTCCAGCAACCACTCTGCCTGACTCATCCCTGTTGGCTTGCCTTAGTCCCCTATAAGGGGTACCTTGACATCCAGGCCACTGTATCTATCCCTAGGACTCACTCAGATTTTTCCAGTTAACTGCCTGGATCTGACACTTGTATGTCACCTTCTCATTTCTCTGACCTTATGTTTTACTTTCAGAACCTGCTTTGGACCTCTTCCTCACCTTTGTTTGGCAAAGGATTCTTGGATCCCTTGTGCATTCTTGGATTCTCCACCATAGCTCCTCACCAGCTCTGGGCTCTGCTTTGGCATCATTGGTGAATTAGGTAAGAGACACTTCCTCTAGTCCCTTATACAACTCTTACTAGGACAAATAATAGCTCCTTCATTCTCATGCCTTAGCTCCACTGCCAAGGAGGAAATATATAGAAATGACCAGTGATTTTCCCCTGGTACATTTAACTGAATGTTTTGAATCTCTTGTGTATTTGGGAACTTATACCAAGATACCTCCATAGATTCCTAAGGTTAAAAAAAAAAGATTAAAGTTCAAGGGTAAAATTTCTCAAATTGGGGTTCTGTAACTACCTGCCCCAAAGTCACCATAGTAAAAATATGGATTCCAAGCCATCACTCCAGACAAAGTGAATTGGGGGAGATTATTAGATTGATGATTAAGCACAACAAAATTCGGTAACTGATTTAATATCCCAGATTCCAGTTGGTATCTCACTTCAGCCATCCATCGTAGTCAAAGGACACTCCTAAGTCTTGAAAAAGGGAGATTCCAGAAGTCACTGGATTATCAAAGAAATAGCGATATTACATGTATCCACTATTTTCAAAGAAACCATCAATAAGTTTACTGGATACCTTCTTTGTATAGAACTCTGACCAGCCATAGT
The DNA here is from genome assembly GCF_022837055.1 of Prionailurus viverrinus. Taxonomy (NCBI): domain Eukaryota; kingdom Metazoa; phylum Chordata; class Mammalia; order Carnivora; family Felidae; genus Prionailurus; species Prionailurus viverrinus. Next base: position 68,314,523 of record NC_062570.1, on the reverse strand, counting down.
GGGGGATACTAAGTTGACTAAAACACTCAGACTAGCCGTGACTCTAAAGCGAAGACACACATTTTCATTTGTGTCTCATAGAAAAGAGACAGTGTGGGGACAGCTTGCAACAAGTCTCGCCTTGTCAGAGTGGAACTGTCAACTCTGGCAGCTAAGTTTGTTTCGATGACTGTGGCAAGTGAAGGTATGTATGGTGAAGAAAAAGTGGGTCACCATTTTGAGATCCAAAAGTTGACAAAAAATTTTATGTGAGAGTAAATCTCTATGGGAGGTAACTTTCAAATTAAGAGGAGCTTGTGGAAATGAAGTAAAGTCAAAATATGTAGAGTAGGGAAAAGAGCTGGATTATTGGAAGAATCTGCATAACAGATTTTTGTAGGAAGCGTCCTCAGAAATCAAGTGGACTAGTGGTTTTCAAGTTTCTTTTTAGCGGTTGGACTCATTTGTCAAATAAAAGCTTATGCAGAAATCTAATATGTAAAACAGGTAAGTATAGAGAAGCTCTGGTTAAAGGGTGAGTGTGTGTATGTGTGTGTATTAGTTAGAATAAGCTAAGTTATGGGCAGTAAAAAACCCTCGGGATATTTCAGCTGTTATAACAGAAGTTTTTCTTGTTCATGTTAAATGTCCATCATAGGTGGGCTTGGGATCAGCTCACTGCTTCACTCTAGAACCCAAGTGGATGAAGCAGCCACCATTCTGAGCATTGCCAGTTGCCATGGCAGAAGAAAATAATCAACTCTGAAGAGTATTGCCTTGTTAATTAAATGCTCTGATTTAAAAGTGGCACACAGCACTTCTACTCAGATGCCATGGGTCAAAAACAGTCACACAGCCCTACCCCATCACAAAGGGGCCAAGAAGTACAATCCCACCATGTGCCCGGAAGGTATTTCCTAGTAAAAATGTTGGGTGGACACAACCATTGAGTACTGCAGTGAGCGTGTGTGTGTGTGTGTGTGTGTGTGTGTGTGTGTGTGTGCATGTGTATGTGTGTGTATGCACATGTATGTGTGTATGAGCTGTCCCTTGCTCCCGGTGTTCTCCCTAGATACCTCCAAGGAACTCCTAGACTCCTTGAAAACTATTTGAGTCAGTTCCCCTATTTTATAAATGAAACTGAGGTCAAGTTGCTTAGTTAAGGTCAAATATCAAAATCTGGGCCAGAGTGGAGCTCTCTTGGTTCTTAATCCATGGCTCTTCTCATTTTAATTCAGAACATGGTGTTTGTGTGTGTGTGTGTGTGTGTGTGTGTGTGTGTGTGTGTGAGAGAGAGAGAGAGAGACAGAGAGAGAGAGACACACACAGAGAAAGGTAACTCAAGAGTTAAATGTAGATAAAGACTCATTCTGAAAGGAAATGTGAACTTGAGGAAATTTTCCGTGAAGCCTTGCCATGCATTCCAAGTGACAAATAGATGCAGTAAAGACATTATATTTGCTCTGATTACCCAGGGGATGCTGGGCAATATAAAGAGTTTTCGAAGAGAACAGCAATGATGATGAAACGTGGTATTTCTAATGCGGTGAGGAAGCCAAGCAGAAATCACCAACTTTGCTGAGACATGGGAGAAATACTCATGTCAGGATCACAAGTGAGGAGGGCATCAATTGATTTGATTCAAGCCAAGGGCATTGCACAGGGAACATTTATCCCACAGGATTAGGCAGTTCCATTGGGTTCAACAAACATTAGCAACCACCTACTTTGTTCGAAGCACAGTGTTCAGTGCCAGGGATCCAATGACAAATAGCACACAGTCAAAAGAAGAAATAGTGAGATGTGTACTTGAAGGTATGGAAGTAGTGGAAGATACAGGACTCTCAGATGATTAATATGTGTGTGGGCTGGGTAGTGGGGCTGGTGAAGGAAAAGCACATCTAGAATGGCTCCCAAGTTTCTCTTTGTCTAGTGTTTCTCACTGGGCATTTGGGACAGGACAACTCATTTGGCAGGTCTATCCTGAATGCAACAGGACATGGAATATTTCTAGACTCAGTGCTGCATTGTGACCACCCCCCAAACACCATTTCCATCTGTCCCTGGGGTGGGAGCGGCTTCCCCTCTTTCCTGCCCCTCCCCCCTTCGCATCTACTGACCCTTCATTCTCACCCTCCACACTGCAGCCAGAATAATCTCTCTTATCTTCCTAAAAATACAAATATCATCCCATCCTCTCTCCACCTAACTCCTTCATTGCCTTGGTAGGTGTAATATGAGGCTGCCCCACATCTGTCCCCTGACTGTATTTCCACCCTCGTTTCTCTCCACTTTCTTCCTTGTCCTTCATTTTCTCCTACGTATGCTCCAAACACACAAAACTGCTTGCAGTTCTCTTAGTGCCTAATGCTCTTTCCCGTTACTGAGCTTTTGCAAGTGCTTTTCTCTTTCTTTGTCTGAATGGTCAGAAGAAACTGTATAGCCTAGTGCTAATAGCTCAGGTTCTGGATACATTATATGATTTGCCCTGCTTCAATATTTAGCACCTGTAAATTGGACTCTGAATCTCATTGTCTTCTGTAAATGAGAGTGATAACAATAATTATAATCCTGCATAGACTTATTCTAAGGATTAAGATAGTGCAAGTACAGGCTAAACATAGATGCTAGCTACTACCATCATAGTTATGACTATGAATACTATCTTGATATTTCCCCTACCAACTATGAGCTCCTTGAAGGTAGACACTTATTTATTTATTTATTTATTTATTTATTTATTTATATTTCTAATTTTATTTTTTAAAATTTCCATCCACATTAGTTAGCATATAGTGCAACAATGATTTCAGGAGTAGATTCCTTAATGCCCCTTTCCCATTTAGCCCATCCCTCCTCCCACAACCCCTCTAGTAACCTTCTGTTTGTTCTCCATATTTAAGAGCCTCTTATGTTTTGTCCCCCTCCCGTTTTTATATTATTTTTGCTTCCCTTCCCTTATGTTCATCTGTTTTGAGGTAGACGCTTACTTAAAGCAACTTTGTATTCTTAGTTATTTGCATAGTGCCTGGCAAATGGGAGGTCCTCCACCTATTTTTGAATGGATGGACTTAATTTAATCAGGAAAATGTTAAATTGTGCTCAGTGAGTAATAGGCAGAAAAATGTCATGTATGTTTCAAGATTCCCAACTACCATTTTTGAAAAAGAAAAACTTTTTTTTTTCCCTTGAAAGGCATACTTCATTTATTTGGGAACTTCATCAGTATGAACCTGCTAGTTTCTTGATGGTGCCAGAGGAAAGGACCACACATTCTTTCACACTAGAGAGGAGTGTGGAAACTGGGGGAGTATGGGCTTCCAGTCAGCCCCAGTGGGTTCACATCCAGGCCCTGCTACTTTCTAGTTGCAGAACTTGCACTGGTTACCTAAGCTTTGTAGAGTGATTGTAAATCTATCAATCTTGTTGGATTTTTTAAAATGTTTATTCATTTTTGAGAGAGAGAGAGAGAGAGAGAGAGATAGAGAAGGCACAAGTGGGGGAGGGGAAGAGAGAGAGAGAGAGAGACAGAGAGAGACAGAGAGAGACAGAGAGAGACAGAGAGAGACAGAATCCAAAGCAGGCTCCAGGCTCAGAACTATCAGACCAGAGCCCAACATGGATTTTGAACTCATGAACTGTGACCTTGTGACCTGAGTCGAAGTTGGATGCTTAACGGACAGAGCCACCCAGGTGCTCCAATCTTGTTGGATTTATTTAGATTAGAGCTAGTTTGCTTTAATCCATAGCTTACCATATTTCTGGCACTTCTTGGGTGCTCATTAAATGTTATTTCACCTTGAATTGCCGGGTGAATGTTTTCTTAGTAATTTGGAGGTGGGGATTCAAGGTCTGTGTGTCAGGGATCTTTGGTTGGCAAGGACACCCATTTGCTGGCTCCTATAAATTTGTTCTCTCTCTCTCTCTCTCTCTCTCTCTCTCTCTCTCTCTCTCAGTTTCTGTTCTGCCTTCCCTAAGCATTTCTCCTTCATTCCTCTGTGTTCAGCTGGCTTCTTTGTGTGCTCATCTACTTGTACATGAGCCATCATGGCTGCCCTAAAATGGTGGTTTCATCTCCTGGCTGCACCACCGTGCTCCCTCACTCCCTACTGCTAACAGGCTTAGGCTTTTGTGTTTCAATCACAGATTCCTGGGAGGGAGAATCTGATTGGGCTAACCTCTTTTCAATTAGCTTTGGCAGAAGTGGGCCTGAGGGTGGTGGAAGAGGTAGGGTGGCAGAATGTGCCTGCCAAGGTTGAGGTTTTTTCCAGGAAGAGAGTGTGGACGCTTCTGATACAATGTCCTGTCCTCTCAGGTTTTGTAGCCTTTCCGTATTCAGTGAAAGAGAGAGGAACAGGAAGGAAAGATAAGATTTTGTGACAGAGCAAACGTGCCGTCATATCAACTAATTTTATTTTCTTCCTCTGGCTCTTGCACATGCTGCCTTCCTTGTTTTTCATCTGTTTTGATATTGCTTTTGTTGTTTTTAACCTCTTCTGTGATGCCACCAGGACCATCAGCTTAGTTTCAATGGGATCCGGGGAAGTCCTGTCACTTGCCTCATCATGCACTCCCTTAATTCTGTTCTTTTCAGGTCACACATTGAAGGTAGTCAATGCTCAGACTGGAGCCTAACTGATCACATAATTAGGAAGAAAATGACGTTGTAGATTTCAGCAACATCTAAGGCAATGGGAGTCTCGTTCCCTTCCTATGACCCCCCAGTGGTAGAGTCCCCACACCTTTCTTCCCCTATTATTGACTATGTAGATTATACCTTAATGTGTTTGATAGTACTAAACCTGCAGTAATGACCTGTGGTCTCAGACACAGTCTGGTTAGGAGGCTGTGTTTGGAACAGGGTCTCCAACCCAGAGCCAGGAAGGTCTGGGGTTAATGTGAAGGAGAGAGGAGCTTCTCTATGCCAGGGGCAGAAACATCCAGAAGGAAGGGAGCTCATGCTGGGCTACAAGACCATTAGGCAGGAAGGGCTGGGATGGCTAACAGTATCCTTTGAGCAGTATGAAAAGACTCCACCTTAAAAACCCAATCCTGAGGGTGAGCATTGTGTATTGCTTCTTGTTTGCTTCGTTTCTCAGATAGCTTTGATCAGGCAAGATTTATGGTTTCTCTTTTTCTTTCCTTTTCTTGTCTTTCCCCTCCCCACCCTATCCCCAACATCAACCTGATGGCACAGAGCTTGAAAATCTTCAAGTTTAGGGTTGACTGGAATCAGATTTGTCTGTGCCCATCGGCTTATGGGCTGCTTTTCAGGGAGGCCTGGAAAGATCCAGGAAAACCTTGCCTGTGTCTGCACACAGATCCTTTGTAGTAGAGACAGAGATCTTTGTTCTCCGTAAACAACAGAGCGGCACTCTTGTTGGACCCTTCCTCGGAGTAGCACTTTATCATCCCTGAGTGCGCTGCCTTGCTTTAATGTCTGGCAGAGCATGAATTGTAAACACGTCATTAGACTTAAAGGCAGCCCCGAGATGGTAGCTGAAGGAGAACAGGCCCTGAAGAAAAGAGGAGTTTGGCTGAAAATGAGCTGCTGAATAATTTATCACGAATTGAAAAGTCAATACCTTAAGTGAGGCGTGGTGAAACTCAGGAACTTGGAGGTAAACACTGTGAGGATGTAATTTTTGAGAAAATATCACCAAAAGGAATGGCTTTAGGGCAGAAGCAGGAGACAGAGAGCTGGTGGCCAGGGACTGCGGCAGGGAGAGGGCACAAAAGGAGAAGTAGAGCAGAGCTTGCCTTCAAGGCCACTGCCTCTTAGCTGGAGGAGAGGCTAGGCCCGAAAGGAGTTGGGGAATGGTTGAGAACGAAATGAGCAGTGCTGAGGAGGAGTTCCAAGAAGACCTGAGCAGTGAGCTCAGGAAAGCTTTCTGGAGGAGGCAGGACCCAGGCCTGGAAGGGAGGGTTTGGTGAAGGGAAAGGAGGTAAAGGGAACTTCATCAGACAGGCTGTGGAGGGGCAGCAGAGGGAAGCTGAAGAGGTTGGCGGTGATGCAGCAGGGAGAATGGAGATGTGTTCAAGCTTGGCATGGGAGCCCCTGCGGACTCTTTGGCAGGAAATTGACATTCATTCATTTATTCATGCTGTAGATTATCAGCATAGAATCGAATAGCTGTGTTCCAGGTACTTTGGCTCAGGGATGTGCAGGCCACAGTGAGCACAAGACAGGCATGATTCCTGACCCCACGGAACTTACCTTCTAGAAAGGAAGACAGATAAAAAATTGTAAGCACATTCATTGTGCTAAGTGTTCTGTATGCATCATCTCAATCCATACTGAGAGATTAAGGGGAAGGTGAAATAATTATCTCCATTTTACAGGTAAAGAAACCAAGGCTTAGAGAGGTTAAGTAATATACCCAATGCAACCCAGCTACTAAATGGTGGAGCCACAAATCTATAATGCTATTATGCAGTTGTGATTTTGGCTAAATGTTTACCTGGGGAAGTGGATGGGGCCATGGACCAGTGTTGACACGTGATTTTGTTCAGGGGGTCAGGGAAGCTTTCTGGAAGAAAGAGTCAAGATGAAATCTGTAAGATGAGGTGCAGATGTGGTGAGGTTAAGAGTGGCCTAGTGGTGAAGGGGGAAGGTATGAGAGGCCAGGGCTTTGAAAGCCTGTCGGGGAGGCTGGACTTTATTCTGAGAGCAGTGGGAAGTCCCTGGAGGGTTCTAAGAGGGGAGGGATGGAGTGTGTGTGTGTGTGTGTGTGTGTGTGTGTGTGTGTGTGTGACAGGATCAATTTTGCATTTTTAGGAGATCACTCTGGCTGCTTTACAGGGAATTGATTGGTGGGGCCAGGAGTGCAAGCTGCTGGAATAGTGAGGATGTTGAGAAACAGGAAATAAGTGAACCAATAAATGTGTCAAACACTTGAATGGTTTATTCATAGGAGAGTCCCTCAGTCCCAGGCTCAAAGCCTTTTTTTTCCCCCACTTACATCCAATTCTAATAATTCAGCTGTTTGTTTCCCCCAATTTGTAGCAGATTATGAATAGGAACTTAAGAAAGAATTCAAGAATGTAGTGGGAAATTAACACTGGCAACTGAAAAGTGGCAGCTTGAATCTAAGGAAAGACATACCTGCTAAGTATTAAAATAAATCTAAATTGCTCAGCAGGTTGGATTATTCAGTGGAAAGGCAAACAGCCCTACCCCAACCATATCTGCTTATTTCAGCCTTGCATTTGGTAACTTGGGAGATTAAATTGAATCAACAACAAATTGTGATATTAACCTCTCTTTAAAAAGTCAGGGGGAAAAAAAAGGGCAATTCTACATTCCCAGCAGTGCTTGTGACTTGTTGAGTTGCCACTGGACTAATCCCCAAATGGCATCATCTTGAACCCTGGAGTCCAAGGCCAACTCTGGGTTTCCCTCTGTGATAGTGGCCATCCTGAAGTCGCTAGAGTAGAGGGGCTGGGGCTTGGTCAAACCCTCTGACCTCTCATCGGTACACCTGGCACATGAGCTGGGGCAAAATAACAAAGCAGTCATGATAGGCACGGTTCTTTTTCAGAAGCTTGGCTGTTGCAGTCTTTGAAGGACCTAGAAAGGTCTCTCAAGGATGCTAGGGAACCTCCTCAGAGAAGCACAGGGTATAAATAGTCCCTCAGTAATTTCACCAGCATGGGCATGACTCGAGCCACTCACTGGGTCTCTCACTGGCCCCCTCACTGGCCCCTCACTGGGTCCCTCACTGAGCCCCTCACTGGCCCCTCACTGTGCCCATCACTGAGTCCCTTGCTGGGCCCCTCACTGGCCCCTCACTCAGCAACAGTGGGCCTTAGCCTGTATTGAGTGTGAGAGGTGCCTTGGCTATGGAGACTTGGATTGGCTCTTCTCTGGTCTGAGACTGAAGCCCTCCAGGGCCCTCAGGCTAAGGTGGTCAGGAACCCTCCATCATCCCTGAGACTCGTACTTGACCTTTTGGTTTTGCTTGGGTGGTGAGATGTACTGCCAGGAAGTCAAGTCGATGAAAGACTCCTGAAGAACTTCTCTTATTTCAGGTAACTTATTTTGTTGTTATTGTTAATTTAATAAACCGTCTGAAACCTGCACAAGAGTTGCCTGAGACATTCAGATTCCATTTGAGAGGCTCATTAGGAGAAAAAGCTTTGGTAGCAGAAAGTTGGGCAGTTCTGAGAAGGCAGCTCTGGACCTCAACTTTTTACTCAGTTAAGCCATTCTGGCTAGAAACCATGGCCATCAGAAGTAAGTCAGTTGGAACTATGATGTCTCTTGCACAACCTTTGCTGGAGTTTTAGGTGTATTTTTTTGTTGCTATGATAAATGTAATTTTTTTCATTGTTTTCAAATTATTCTTTGGAGTGTAGAAAAGCAATTGATTTCTGTTTATTGATCATAAATCTAGCAACTTGTTAAAGTACCTTATTAATTATAATAAATTGGCATTTATTTGGAGTTCTATCTATACATAATCACCATTAGAGAGTAACGGCAGTTTAATTTTATCATTTTAGAAGAAAAAAGGAATACATATTTGTATATTTTAGAAAGATTCCCATTCAAATGGATTGAAATAAAAAAAACAAAGAAATCGAGTTTCAATTGTCTGGAGATTCTTATAGGTCAAATTTATTGTTCTCTGACACTATCAGATAATACATAATTTAAGTAAAAAATATTATTCATTAACTTATTAAATATTTATGTGTACAGTGATAGGCTTTGAGGCTACTATGGTGAGTAAAACTCAGAGATTCATGTCTGCCCTCTGGGAGCCAATAGACTAAGGTGGTTTACCAGTTAATTGTCCAGGTAAGAGATGAAGGCAGTTTACTTAAGGTCATAGAGAAGACATGGGGAAATATGGAAGGATTTGTGACACAATTAGTAATTAAAACCAATACCAGCTGGTCATGAATTGGGCATGAGGAGCAGAGGAGAGGGAATTGTAAAGGATAAACTTCTGGGATTCCAGCTTATGCAAATGAATGGATGTCATCCTACCTTGCAATGGGGAAGAATGGAAGAGGACCAGATTGGGGAAGGCAGACAGGAGGGGATGCTCATGAGTTTGGTTTTGTCATTTTGATGGCGATACTTTTGAGTCATAAGGAGGGATGTAGATATAGTGGTCTGGACCTTGGAGGAGACACCTGGCTGGAATCATATGTCTATAAAGAGTAATTGATGGTTTGGGTATAGATGAAATTGGCTAGGGCCGGAGAGAACAGAGGAAGAAGAGGAGAGAGGCTTGAATGAAATCTTGGGGAGTTACAATATTTAATGGCCAAGTAACAAAGAATAGGTTGGCAATGGGATGAGGCAAGAGGAAATCCAGGAGATCATCTTGTCCTAAAAGCTAAGGAAATTGAATGTTTTAAGAAAGAAGGGAAAGTTAGCAATGTCAAAACCTATTGAATGGTTAAGTAAGATGAGGACTGAGAAATTCCATTGGATTTAACCACATAGTAATCACTGGAAACACTATCGAGAGTTATCTTGGAGATGATTATAATGTTGAAGAGTGAGTGCGAAGTGGGATTTTTAAAATAATTTATTGGAAAGTAAATGAATCTGCATTGTTGTGTTCTGGTTTCAGAAAGCAACATCACAAATAAGAATGTTAACTATTAAGGCTTACAGAAATAAGCTTTATAAATGAGCACAACCGTAAAATGCTGGGCCTACCCATTCAACAGTCGTTGGAGACCCTGCAGTGAAATTAGCGTGGGATGGAAAGGAGTTTGCCATTTTGTCAAACTACACGAGGGCATGGGGTCCTAAGCACTCTGTTCGGGAGTCTGTCGGCTCACTCATCATGCTTGCAAATGCCCGGATTAAGGAGCCCAGGCAGACTGGAGAATCACTAGCAAATACCTAGACACTATTTGGGTTTGCGCTCTGTCAGGAGAGCGATCATATGGGTATCTGTGAATACATTCTGCCACATCAGCCTATCCATTGGCACCTGCTGAGGCTATTTTATCTGGAATCATCCGTCTGAGTACTTTGTACTTTTGTGCATCTGCATTTGTTTTGGAACTAAGTATATAGAAGTTCTTTGATGACAAATTCCACAGTTCTCTGAAGAGGGACTCTGGCCCTGCTGCAAATGCAAGCTGTCCCCATCTCTGGTCTCTGGCTCTGTCACAGGAAGCAGATTGTTGACTATCTCCCAGCTGCTTCTTGCCACTTGCAATTTGTGCTTTCTACAGAACTCATTCTGTTCTGAATAAGCCAGTCACATCACTGTTGTGAGAAGGTTGTGTGTCTGTTGAATATTTTATTTACCATCTGGCTGGCAGCAAAGTACAGAACCTACATAGGGCCAATAATGCCCCAGACCACCATACACCAACCCTGAAAAGGTCACTCGCTTCTCCTCATGCCTGGCTGGCACCATCAAGCCTTCACATTAGGTCCTGTGCTATTCTGTGGAGGCTTTAGAAGGAGAGCTCTGTGCTGTGAAGCAGCTGAAGGAGATTTCTGCCTCCCAATATTTCTGTATCCCAATATTGGGATAGTCCGTATGCATTTTCCTAAGCGAGGGGGGCATTTCGCAATCCCACCCCCTCTTCTTCCTGCCTTCCTAAAGCCCACACAAGAGTTCTTCCATGGGCATGAGGAAATCTGTGACTCCACTTCTGCTATCAGTAAGTGCTCAATAAATGTGACTCCCTTTCTTCATCTTTGCCAACCAGATTCACTCATTCAGAAAGGAAAAAATTAGCAGCTCTTTTTCTTGCTTGGGGACAACATTCAACTAGGTTTTGAAGGTGCTTCTGTTTTCAGTAATCCTCCTTGCAGATGAAAAGTCTTCCCAGGAAGTCTCTTACTTTTGAGTCTTACTCAGCCAGTAATTCCTTTGTTGAATATAGATACCCCTTAAGAGATCCCTAGGAGGGTTGTGGTATATGGAAAGAGTACTGGATTTGAAATTAGAAGCCCTCTACCATGTTTTAGTGTTTGCCCTTAGATACAGTTTTCTCATCTGTAAAATGGGCATAATAATACCTCACCTTATGGGGTTGTTGTGAAGATCAAGAAATGTGTGAACAGTGTTCCATGATTGAAAGTAATAGTATTTCCCACTTGCCCTAGAGATATAGGTGGTCTAACAAGACACATCACTGTTCTGTGTAGTTCTACTTGATTCTACTTAGATACTGATACTCCTCTCTTTAAGTGACAGCAACATTAAAAATATACACTTAGTCCTTGGGCTACAAAAGGGTTATGCTCCTGAATATATGCTACATGATATGTATAATTATGGATTGGAAATGAGATACCATGATTTATTATTTAAATAAAAGTGTTGAGTACTATTGAAATTAACCTTTGTTCTGTGCTTACCACAGACTGAGTAGCAAGCTTTACAGATATTATTTCACTTAATCTTCACAACAACCTTATGAAGTAGATATTAGGTTTTATAGATGAGGAAATTGAGATACAAGAACTTAAGTAACTTGCCCAGATTCATAGAATTAGTAAATGGTAGATCCAGAATTCAAACCCAAGTCTGTCTGGTTACATGTGTGTAACTACTATGTTCTACTGCTTTCCTAATCAACATACCTCCTACTGGGCATTCTTTTAAGAAACAGTAAGTCAAAACTTTTATAAAATCTTTTACTGTCTCCTCAGTAGACAACATTATAAAAATGTCTTTTATGTAAAATACACAAAACTCAGAAATGGCTCTGAATGTGCAAAAGAAGGAGGTGGTGGTTGATAACATTCCTGCTCTCACTAAATAGTGATTGTGGTTATGTACCTTGATGATTCCTTTTACTTTTTCAATAAGGAATACATACGACATACATAATACATGCAATACATAGCATGAGGTGGTCAAGAATTATGTGTGTGTGTGTGTGTGTGTGTGTGTGTGTGTGTGTGTGTGTATACCTCAGGTCACAAAGTGGGGCAGCAACCAATATGAAGCAGATTTCAGCACAACCAAAGGAATTACTTCTTACATTATAAACATAATAACTTGAATTTCAGAAGTATTACATTAAGAAATACTCATAGTAAAAAATCAGACATTATAGATGAGCCTGGTAACAAGTTCAGAAGTTGGCCACATTCCTTAATTGTGGTTCTTCTCCCAAAGAAAGGTTATGGTTAACAGTTTCATGTGTATTGCATCTTAGATTTTATTGTATATATGACTCATCTGGGGATTTTGTTAAAATGAAGATTTCGAATCAGTAGATGTGGGATGAGCCTGATAATTAGTTCCCAGGTGAAGCTAATGCTTCTGGCCCATGGACCATACTTTGAGTACAAGGTCATAGAGTATGTGCATTTTTAATTCCATCATTACTGCCAAATTACATTCCAAAATGATTGTACCAACTATGATTTCACCAGCATGATATGTGAGTACTTATTTTCCTTGTCTTCTCTCTAATACTTGCTAATTATCACATTCAATTTGTCAATCTGATAGGTGAGATATGGTGTCTATATTTGTATTTCCCGATTTTTACATGTTTAAGCATCCTTTCTTGTATTTTTTGGATATTTGTACTTTCTCTCTAGTTAATTGCTTGCTTGTATTTTTGGCCCATTTTTCCATTTGTGTATTTTCTTGACTATTTTATGGGTTTATATGAATTCTTTATGTATTCTGGATACCAGTCCTTAGTCAATTAAATATCTTGCAAATATTTTCCTCTAGGTCTAAAGGACAAATTCCCGCCCAGCAAAGCTGTCTAGTGATTGAATGGAAGTGGAGCCATTCAGATATTACATTACTACTTGTTGGGGAGGAATTTGGTGCCTTCATCACCTGCTGGTGTCCTTCTCTTTGATACTGGTATAGTATGTCAGAGCTTATCAGACTATATTACACTTGTTTATTTATGGGCCTCCTCCACTAAACAGTGATCTCCTTGATAGCAGGGGTGCAGTTCTGTGAGTCATCTCTGAATTACCTGTACCTAACATTGGGTCTAACCCAGAGCAGGTACTCAGAGATATGTAGTGGGTGAATAAGTGGACAGATGCTTAAATGGGTCTAGTTGCAGGATTCCTGTCAGGATCTGCTCTGCATTTCAGCTAGGAGTTGCTCTGGGTTCTTCAGTAAGGTAAAGAAAGAAGAGCCAGGGCACCGGATGGTTCAGTTGGTTAAGCATGTGACTCTTGATTTTGGCTGAGGTCATGATCTCATGGTTCGTGAGTTCGAGCCCCACATGGGGCTCCAAACTGACGGTGGGGAACCTGCTTGGGATTCTGTCTCTGCCCCTCCCCTCCTCCCCAATAAATAAATAAACTTAAAAAAAAAGAAGAGCCAAATGTCTATTTCTAGGACCCTTTGCTCCTAGTTAGAGGAAAATTCCCTCTGGTGGCTTGTCTTCTTTCCTTTCATTTGCCTTTCAGATACTTTGTTGATCAGAGATAGTATTAACACTTTATAGAACTAATACTTATAGAGTGCATTTAATGTGCTTTATATACATGAATTCATCTAATTATCAAAACAACAGTTTTCTCCCCATTTTCTCAGGTAAAAAAACTGAGGCACAGACTGGTTAAGTAACCTGCCGAAGAACATAGTAAGTAAATGGCAGACGTGGACTATGAGCCTAGCTATTTGGCTCCCTAGTCTGTGTTCAAGAGATAACATGAAAAACACTAGACTTGACACAGCGTAGGTACTAAACAAACATTCTTCTCTTTGTTCACCTTTCCACTTCCCCCCACCCCCAGAAGTGTGCCTTCCTTCAGTGACATCTCAGTCCTGTGGCTTGGAAGAATCCAATCTTGTTCCTATTATTCCTCCACAGCCTTTGTCTCTGAACTTTGCATCCATCCCTGCTGGAAGCCCCAATAATCTCTTTTTTCCTAGGGCTCTGGAAACCCCACTTGCCATGAAGCCAGACCAAGGATTGAATCATTCTACCTTTAGGGCCCACTTTCCCTTTGGAGTCCCCAAATCCCAATGGACACCTCTGGCCCCAAGGCTTTGCATGGTGCTGCCATCTGGTGGGTACAGATGACCACTGACATCTCTCTCCAATGAGTGGTGAGTGGACTCCTTGCCATTGGCCAGGATTGGTCCACTGTTCCTTTTAATCCCCAGGCAGGGTATCCCACTTAGAACTTAATCACCCAGTAGTTAAACTCCATTAATTACTGGCTTTTCCAACCTTGGCATTAAGGATATTCTCAATGAAGGCTTGCTAATTGGTGGGATGATAGCATGGCTGGACTGGTGGGTAAGAAGTCCTACTTAGCTCCCCCTCAAATCACATGAAGAGGGCAGCTGCCTACACAATATAAAAGATGGCTGAAATCCAAAGATTGTGCCAGGGAGACTCTATCAAGGATCTCCAGCCCTTTTTATAGATTCTTCAAGGTACTCACCTTCTCTTGGAGCAAGAGTGGAAGGAAACCCCAGGTCCAAATGCTGGGCATAAGTTTAGGGAAATACGCTGTCCTGGAGTCTCTGCTAGGCTTGCTCACATCCATTATCTGATTAAGTTCACAGTACTCCTCTGAAGTAAGATTTATTTGAAATAAAGGTAAGGAAACACGTAGGAATTAGATAAATGACCTAACTTGAGAATCTGAAACATTCTTCCAGTTCAAGGATGATTTTTAGCAGCTTCCCAGGCTCAGAAGAGGCCCATATTGAGACTGTGAGACTCCAATTGTATCTACATGTCTGGGGTAAACTTAGGCAAGGCCCAGAGCAACTGGTCAGACAGAACCTCAAGGGCTCAATAGTTACTTGCTGGACTTAATGTAGTTGAACTGGGGGCTAAAAATACAGCCCATGTATTGTTTACAGGAGGGTTTACATGGAGGCTCTTTTCTGGCCTTGTGACTACAAAACCTTTGTGGGTAAAGTCTTTGTGCTTCCTTCCAGTTCACTTGTTTATAACCCAAGGAGTTGGCAGTCTTAAGTGGAAATTTGAGGGTATGGCAGGCAACAGTCCCTGAAACCAGCTTCCCATATGGAACATCCTATCAACCAATGCATATCACTATACTACTGATGGTGAAAATAGACATTATGAATAGATGGCCAATGTGCTGGAACCCAGCTAGACAAGATAGCACCTTGCTGCCTATAGCTTTACTTCCTGTTAGCTTCCATCAGGGGAGAGAGCACTGATACTGGTCAGTGGAGAAACCAAGTACAGGTGACCCTTGAACAATGCAGGGGGGTTGGGGAGCTGACCCCCTGCACAGCTGAAATCCAAGTAGAACTTTTGACTCCCCCCAAACTGAACTGCTGATAGCCTACCATTGACCTTAGCCTTACCAATAACATAAGCAGTCAATTAACACATACTCTGTATGTTATATGTATTGTATGCTGTATCCTTTAGTAAAGTGAGTTAAAGAAAAGAAAATATTATTAAGGAAACCATAAGGAAGAGAAAATGCATTTGTAGTACTGTAATGTATTTATTTGAAAAACTCCGCATGTAAGTGGATGGCACAGTTCAAACTCATGTTGTTTAAGGGTCAGCTGTATTGCTAAACAGTGGGATGGAGTTCATGGAGGTGAGTTCTGGCCCAGCAGGGGAAAGACAATATCCTCTGTGGGAAACTCACCATGTCCTGAGCACCCACTATGTGTCCTGCACTAATTAAAGCCTTTTCTGGTGCATTCTCTCATTTTAATCTCCACAACAACTCCTCCACAACAACTCTTTTGACAGATGGGAATATTGAGCCCCAGAAATGTTTTAAAATTTGTCCTACCTCACAGAACTAATAAGTGGTAGATCTGAGATTAGAGTCCTGGAGTTGGGCTGCCCCTCCAGTGAATATTCTTTAAACTGGTCAACTTGACCCTGTGACCTTTCAGAGAGGAGAGCCTGTTCTTCATTCTTTTGTTGCATTCTTCCCCTCCACAGTTACAAATTATCTTAGGAGATCGGCTGGACAAAAATTTGAGGTCACACAATCCACTTTGTTTTTACCTTAAACCTTGTAAATTGGGGTTTCCCCCCCCCCCCCAGTAAGAATGTGAAAAACGAGTATTGCCTCCTCTCTGTCTAGCCCTGTGGAGGTTTAGGAAGATCCTGGGAAGAGATGAACTTCTGAAGCTCCTCCTGGGAGAAGGTACATGACAGAAGGAAAGAATTAGACCTTTGCCACTAACTGTATCCAAGGCCGTTGCTTGTAAATTCATCAAACCAGAAGAAAGTCCAGACCCTTCATTTGTGAGCTGATTATACTTCCAGAGGAGGAGAAAGGGAGAGGCAGGTTTTATTCCCTCCTGGTTGTAGATTTCTTTACCTTGATTTTTTTTTTCCCAGAAAAAGATGAGTGTGTGTGTGTGTGTGTGTGTGTCCTCTCCTCTCATACATATTGACACATATATCCTGTTCTCCTCTTCTCTCTTCCCAACCTGCTTCCAGCTGTGTGAAAGAGAAATTTTCCAGTTGGTATCACAGCGTATTTTGGGGGTTTTGTAAGCAAAGCACTGGCTGATGGCCATAAAGTGCCCCTTCTTTGGTTTTGTGCCCTCCCTCCTCTGTGGGGCCAGTTCCTTGAATCCAGAAAATATCACTTGAGAGAGCCACTGTGGGTACTACTACCATGGCCCCATTGGGGTGCCTATGTACAAGGTGGCTATGCAGCAGGATGCTCCCTGACTCTGTAGGCCAAGGAAATGCACCCATAGATGGAGAAGAGGATATAAATCTGTGTTTAAAGAGCCTTTGTTTAGAGGAATTCTATTCAGATGCTGAAAAGAAGTGACTTCAGCAGAAGGGGATAATATGAATAAGTGTATTTGCTCTTATAACAAATAAAATAGTCTCAGCCATTAGAGCCCAGCCATGTCCCTTTGCTGTCAGTCACAGTTCTGTCCTCTCTAACATCAATTACAAACAGCATGCATAAGGACTTTACAGTTCACAGAGAGCATAGTCTGCCCCCAATGCCCCTGCATCGCCTCTCCCCTTTCTGTGCAGAATTTCCCTATTCACCGAGATGAGCCTAGTCCCACATGGATGACAACTGGGTTACAGGACACAGTTTTGTCCTGGGAGCTGTGCAGACATTAAAACAAACAAACAAACAAAAATCTAGATGGGGCAAAAATCTTCCAGGGGGTTGGTGGTGATGGTGGTGGTGGTCCAAAATCTTCTAGGAGATTCCTGGGAGGTTTAGCCCCTTTGGCAGTTGCCAAGCCTGGAGCCATGCAGGAGGCCAGAGGACAGAGGGCGTTGGACAGGCGGAGGTTGGAGTGAGGCTGTAGAAGTGGATGCCCACGGGGCCTGACCAAGGGCAAGGCTAGTCAGACTATTCTGGCCCATGCTTCCCCGGCCTCTCTGCTTCCCGGCGGCTCAAAAGAGGGACAAGGAGTCGGCCGGCCGGGGAGACCAGAGCAAGAAGCCCCGCCGAGGGGCGCTGAGCCGCGCGACCCTGCAAAGACCAGAGGTCCCGGCGCAAGAGCAAGAATTCCCCTAGCATTCCCCTAGAGGTGGAATCTGCCGACCTAGGGGCTGAGGCTGGCGGCACGCCTCTCCGGGAGCCTCGAGGCTGGGGCAGCCCGCGCGGGCGCTGGTGGAAGCTCAGGCGCGTCCCTGGAGGGCGGGAGCCAGGGGCGGCCAGCAGGTGGGGCCCGGGGGCCGGACTCCGCCCCGCGCGCCCTCCCTGTTGGTCCGCGGCAGCGCAGCACCGGCCCCTCTCCCGAGCCGGAGCGCGATTGGTGGCGGCGCTTGTCGCTCGGAGGGGGCCGGGCCGCTCTGCTCCGCTGCTTTCCCCGCCGCCGCTGCTGCCGCCGCCGCCGCCGCCGCCGCCGCCGTCGCCGCCGTCGCCGCCGTCGCCGTCCTTCCAGCAGCGCGGGCCGGTCGGACCGCCCAGGCACCCCGCGCTGGCGATGGGAAACGGCGCGGCCGTGGACCCAGGTTGTGGCAAAGTTTCCCCGACGCGCGTATCCGGGCGCGCGGCTGCCGGCCACCCGTGACCGCTTCCAGAAGGGCTAGGAGATTTTTAATTTGGAAAAAATCCACCTCGTTTCCTTTGTCAAGCTCTCTCTCCGGGTGGCCAGCGGCGGGAGCTCCAAACTTGGGCACGGCGGCTCCACCGCAAGCAGCTCCGGCTGTTGGAGGACCTTGGGACTCAGGTGCTCGGGCGCCCAGCGGCCCGGGGCGGGCGAGGGGGTGTGCGCGCGCGGGGGAGTGCCGGCGCGCGGCGAGGAGGGTCCCCCGGGAGCTCTATATGGAGGAAGGAGCCCAGAATGGTGTGCACCAGGAAGACCAAAACTTTGGTGTCCACTTGCGTGATCCTGAGCGGCATGACCAACATCATATGTCTGCTCTACGTGGGCTGGGTCACCAACTACATTGCCAGCGTGTATGTGCGGGGGCAGGAGCCGGCGCCTGACAAGAAGCTGGAGGAAGACAAAGGGGACACCCTGAAGATTATTGAACGGCTAGACCACCTGGAGAATGTCATCAAGCAGCATATCCAAGGTACGGGCGCCCCGGGAAACTTGGGCCGCTCACCAGGCCCCGGAGTGCCCAGCGAGGCGCCGGGTGCGCTGGGGCGGGTGCGCATGTAGCCGGCAGCTGCGGGGTCTGAGGCCGCAGAAGCTTGGGGGGCTGGGTGTGCGCTCTTGCCTGCGTGGGGGACCCTCGCTGTCTGCGGCCGTGCGCGCTTCTCTAGGGCACACGTGTGTGCGCGGGGCTCCACGCGCGGGTGTGTGCAGCTCACTGGCGGTGTGGGGGCGCGCTGCGCACGTGTCCAAATGTGCCCGAGACTCCGGGCTGGTTGCTCGCCGGCTCTCGGGATCGCATACAGGTCCGGCTCAGAGTGTGTACGTGCATGTTTGTGTGTGTATAAGAGAGAGCGGGCGCGGGCAGTCGAGCTCATTTGGTCCCTTGTAAGGGCCCACGGCGAGATGCTCGCGCGGCCCCAGCCTTTGGCATTTAGAACCCACAGGCTGCGGGACAAGCCTGGACTAGGAAGATTGCGTAGACCCAGCCCCAGCCCTGCTGTGCGCCGTCCGTAGGCGCACAGGTCCGTTGGACCTGTAGGGGAAATATGTGGCTGGGGTGCCGCTTAAACCTATAGCGGTGCCCACCCCCACCACAACCAGCGGGTCCAGGACCCTCTCCAGGAGCAGGTGTCGACTCGTGGAAGAAGCACGGGAGCCTGGAGCTCTGTCCACTGCGGTGGCGCCTCCGCCCAGGACCGAGAGAATCCCCCCTGGGCTGCACCTTCCCCGCGGGGCCGGGCGAAAGCCGTTGCCTCCGGTAGCTCCACTCCCAGGCCCAGGGCATTCCCAGGCCCAGGGAGAGGTTGGGGCGGAGCAGACAGACTCTCGCGGAGTGGTTCTTGAGTCTAAGGCTGCACGAGGTGGTTGCCCTCCATCTAGGCCAGGGCTGGGGTCAAGGGGAGGATGGCGTAAGGGAGCCCTCCCGATGCAACCCTGTCCGATGTACTGTCAGAGGCAGGGGATGGAGAGCTCCCGGCTCCGCGGGGCACTGGTACTGGGTGTGCACACACGCGCGCGTCTCACCCGTTCACACTTCTCTTTTCGTCACCTCCCCACTTCCCCTGCTTTCTACCAGCGTGTGAGCTTCTGAAGGGCAGGGAACCTTGTTCACCTATAAACCTGGCAGGCCAGGCAGACTCTGGGTCCACTACCTAGCAGATCTTGGCAAATATCTAGCTGATGGAAGGCTTTCTCTCCCAGGAGCACTTTCTTTTGTTTACACGTGGGCGTCTGCACCTGCTGCCCCTGCCAGGGTAGAGATAGGCACTGCGTCCACATTTCCCACGGTAACCCCACATGTCCAGAATAGTTCCTTCCCAGGGGAGGTCCAGGTGAGTGCAGGAGAGGTGTACATATCCCTTGTGCTTTCTAACTAATGACTTCAAAACAAGCTCATGGCTTAGGGACACTTCCCTCGAAAGGAGACTGTTGACAGCTTCTCCTTCATACCTACCTCTGCCTCTCAAACTGGAACTGGGCTTAGCAGACCGATTTATCTATCTGATGGCCCCTGTTGCTGCTGTTTCTTACCTTTTCCATCCTGTAGGTTTGGACTGAAAATTAATCAGCAATAGAAGTACAGTGCTTGCCCCAGGGTGTTTCAGACTGTTCCCAGGGAGACACAAGGCCATACCTTACTTTGACGTTTCCAGTTTGCCCACAGGTTTTGAGAGATTTTCATTCACAGATTCCGCGTGAGTGTGTGTATATATATTCCTGAAAAATGATTCTCTTGTGCTTTCCAGTCTGCTCAGGGAGGAGGTGAGCAAGGTACTGCTTTGGGAAGCAGTGAGGAGACATTGTTAACCCATGAGCTCATCACAGAGTAGCCCCTATCATATTGAATGTGGACCATGTCACATGATTTATAAGGCTCTACATGAAAGTGAGTGCAGTTTTAAAGCTGAAAGGAGCCTTTGTGATTTTGTTCCCAGGAAACCTTATAACTACACATTGTTCGGAACTTTTAAATATATACCTGAAAAAATTGGGAGAGATGGGAAGCAAAGAGAGAACAGGATTCTTAAAACATACGTTGGTCTGGTTCTCTTGGGTATGTGCCCTGACTGTATATTAGGACTCCTGTGGATATTCAGAAATGACCAGATTCTCAGGACAGAAAGGCGGAAGCCACAGGCTCTAGAGGGTGGGGAAGTGTCGGTGACTTGGGGAAGGCTAGATGGGAGACAGAGAGTGGAGGTGACTTGGTTGGCTGCGCCGTGATAGGGTAGTGTGACCAGTGACAGCCCTCCCAGTGGCCCCAGAGCCATCCAGAGCTAGGATTCAGGGGATTAAATGAATTTAGAGATCTATGTTTAAGAGGCCTGCAAAGTTTGGGACTGGCCAAGTGCAACTCTTTGGAGGCAGAGGGTAGGGAAGGACATTCAGACCCTGGTACTCAGTGATATAGACCGTTCATGTGTATTCCATGGTTAAGTTTCCTCCAGTTAGTACAGCCTTTTGAGCAATCCAGCTTACTTGTGCTGAGCTGAGGGAGAGGAGAATAAGGGGTAATGATAATGGCTGAAAATTGTATAGCGCCCATTATGTGCCAGGCACTATTCCAAGGGCTTTATGTATATTGACTAATTTAATCATCACAACCCTGTAAAATAGGTAGTATTAACTCCATTTTACAGACAGAGATAAAGACTTGCCTGGGTCACATTACTGATACATGGGAGTTCAGGGATTTGAACCCAGCCCATCTGGCTTCAGGGTCTGTGTTCTTCACCACATACTGTACTGTCTCCTTAGAGGGCCAGCAGCTCACAGGGGAAACAGATCCCCTGGAGTTACTTGATGATGGAAGAGGGTGTCAGAGTTAGAGACTTCAGAAGATGCCCAAGGAATGATGAAGTCAGAAACTGCCCACGTTGAGACTCTTCCATAGGTAAACTCAGAAAGCTCTGGGTTTTGTTTTATTTTATGTTGAGAGGCAGAGGTTACGTTCACTTAAAAAGTGTTGGTGGAATACCCAGGACAGTTCCTGGCACATCCTGTAGAACGTAGGTGTTGGATAGATGAAGGGATGAATGAATGAGTGTATAATGTGGATACCCAGTGCACCGGTTAGTCATTTATGAAAACGTTTCCATTCTCAAACGAATGTTTTGCTTTGGAGCCTTGCTCAGGCTTCTTTTTGCTTTGGAAGGAAAGTTGTCCCGGAAACTGCAAATGTCACAAAATGTTCTGCAGAATGTGTCATAGGCCTTGCAATTAGAAGAGGCTTTGGAGCATCACCCTAGAGGTCTGTTCTAGTCATGACTGAAAAGTTTATTTTCCTCTTGGGGGTTGCAGTGATATTTCATTTTAATTTGTTTTCTGATTGAATGATTTAATTAGATGGTGTTTGGGAATCTCTTGGGAATGTAAATTGCAGTTTTGAAAAAAAAATTTTTTTTTCAAATAGTTGGTAAGCGAGAGGGTGGATAGCTCCAGATTTCAAAAATAGCATCCTGTTGGGCTGGAGATAAGTGTTCGTACAGGTTCACTCTTTGGAGGAGAAAGATGGGATTGCTGGACGTGGTGAGGTGGATGAAGCAGAGGGTGTGTTGAAGGCAGCTTGTGTTTTGGAGAGCTTGGAACCTACTCAGTATTGGTTTCTGTCTTATTTTGGAAGTCCCGTAGAAACTGAAACAGCTTTCTCCTTATCTTTTTCCTTCCTTCCTTCCTTCCTTCCTTCCTTCCTTCCTTCTTTTTTTAATGTTTATTTACTTTTGAGAGAGAGACAGAGTGTGAGTGGGGGAAGGGCAGAGAGAGAGGGACACAGAATCTGAAGCAGGCTCCAGGCTCTGTGCTGTCAGCTCAGAGCCTGACGTGGGTCTCGAACTCATGAACTGTGAGTTCATGACCTGAGTCGACGTCAGATGCTTAATCGACTGAGCCACCCAGGCGCCCCTCCTTTTCTTGATTAGTATCTTTTTGAATCTGTAAAAGAATGTGCCAATGTTAAAGAAAATAATAAAAAATGTATAAAATTGCCTTTAATTCATTTTACTTTAACACATCTATTTTGCATTTGAGCCTTCCCTTCTAACTTTTTCCATCTGCCTCCGTATTTAAAAAAAAAGGTGTAGTCATGGTTTGCATGTGATTTCATATTTCACCTTTTTTCAGCTTGTTTTTTGTTAGAAGTATTTTTTCATGTTTGCTACATAGTATATTGATTCAGTCTTTATTTGTTGGAGATCTAATATGTGCCAGGTAGCACAGTGGAGAGGTGACATTGGATATGACAGTAAATCAAGACACTCCCGGACCCTGCCACTGTGGACTTGTTTTTAAAGAACAATAGATTCCCTCTTATTCAATACAGTTGGGCTTTAAGGTAGTTAATTGAAAAACTGAGTAAAGAAGAGAATAAAACAAAATAGTGCATATCTGCATTAAGTATTTTATTTTCATTTTATTTTGAATATTTTGTACATTCATTTGCCAGCCTTTTGATGTTAAGGCCAAGGCTCGTCATTGGGCGGGGCGGCGGGGGCCTTTCTGATCTTCTTCCTTGCATAAGCCACTTACATAATGTGCTGTTTTACAAAGACTGATCTCTACTTCTGTTTCCTTTAAAATTCATTGAGAACTTGAAGATGCTTATGAAGCAGCCTCTGTGTAGTAGCCTGAATTTCTACGACTTTTGCCTCATGCTTCGCAGTGATTTTGCTCACATGCAACTTGAGTGCTATTTTAGTGACTAGCTTTATAAAGTCTTTGCAAAGCAGTTAAATTAATTTTCTTAGAAACAACAGCTCTCATCTTTTTAGCAGTCATATTCCATTGGTTTCCAGAATATGTAATTAAATTAAATTATTCTGTTACAATGACAAGTACCAAAGGTAAAAACACATTTGGGAACAAACCCAGAGGACTGTTGGTAGCCAAACAACTCAGCCCTGAGCTGGAGATGTGAGTGGGGGCGGGAGAGAAAAGCTGACACAGAAGGACAAAGGCATCCTGGGGCTGGTTTCCCAGGGGGATTGAAAGTATGCTTCATTAGGAGAGGTGACAAAGCGGAGGGTTCTTAAAGAGAACTTGTACTGTATTTTTAATGACTGCGTAATATTCCATCATCGGTGTAACCATTATTGATTTAACCACTTCCCCATTACAGAACATTGGCTTTTCCACTACAATCAATGCAGAAATGAACATATCCACCTCATTTTTCTTCTTTTCAACTATCTTTAAGGATCTATTTCCAGATGTGGGATTACTACGGACTCCAAGAGTAGGAATAGTTTAATGAACGATTGTTGTTAAAATCTTGCTACACAGCCACTTGCAATGTATTCTTGTACCAGTTTCATGGAACCTGGCCAGCATTGGTGGTATCATTTAACTTTTTCTGGGCAAAGGTAATCACTGTTAAGTGTTCTTTTGATGTGTACTCCTTTGATTACTGTAGAACTTAATAACTGCCCCCCCGCCTCCCCCTGTTACTTTCACCTTGTATTAGTGTCTTTTGCCAGTTTTTCTCTTGGGATGTCAGGTTTTGTGATTTGTATATTATATATATGTATGGTATATTTACATAGATCACTAGTTATACACACACACACACACACACACACACACACACACATACGGCCTGTATTCTATATTATGTACATATTTTTTGCTTTACATAGATGACTTAGGGCAGTAGTTTTCATACTGTGGCCCCAAGCAGCCCCAGGCTTCTGGAAGGTTGGATCTGGGACCTGACAAATAAAAGGGTCAACTGAAGTCTCCTGGACCCCTCCTGCACCCACATGCTCTCCTCCTCGCAGCCAGTGTATCTCCTCCTTCACATGCCTTATATTTGGTGTTCTATAGAATGTTTTATTTTTTAAAAGGCTGTGCTTTTTTTTATAAAGAAAAGGTTGAAAATCACTGTTTTGGGAGAAAAAGGCCTGACTATTACATTTTTGTGAGGGATGATGGTAGCATAAAGAATTCAAGAGAGTAAACACATCTGAAAGGAAATTGAATTCCTGGGTAGTGTTTTTATAATATCTATTTACCCTTCTGAATACCATGATTAATAATGTATTACATTATATGACTAATTTCTAAATCCATTATCTTACTTCAGTGAGTCAAGATCATCCCAACAATGGGAGAAATGGATTATTAACTGCTTTTTGTTTCCTAAAAGTTTGTTAGGCATATTATATGCATATTAATGTATATTAGGTCACTAAAAACAGGTTGCTTGCTCTGATTACAAACCATTTGTGGTCCCTAAAAGTCAGAAAATGTCCTAGGTCTGGATGTGGGGAGATTTTTTTTTTGTCCCTTGTAGCTTTTGGATGTCACCTAGAATTGGCTGGTGTCCTTCTCATCTGATCCCTGACTTGGCATGGTTGTGAAGAAGAGGATATGATGTTTTCTGAGTGCTTGTGGAGTTTAGTTGAGGAAAGGGTGTCATTTAAATAGTAAAGCTATTTTTCCTTCGGAATGAACTATGGCGTGTGAAATTATATTAGTAACAGTGATTGATATTTTGAGAGTGCAAGAGCAGGATTTAGAAGTTGGGCCCAATTACCTTTATTAATAGCCCCAGACCGCATCTTCATGGAGTCGGGAAACCTTGCCAAAGAATACAACTTTTTTCCCATGGCCAAAGAATTCTCATTTTTATCCACAAGTGTGTAGGCTGTAAAATAAATGAATATCACATTCTTTCCCACTCACTCGACATAAATTGTTATTTGCCCTTGATAAGTAGGTTGATGTAGAATCTCAAGGAGAATTCAGAATGAAATGTGGGAGAACCACAGTCTGGTTTCCTGGTCTGTGAGGGCCTTGAAGGTCAGCTGCAGTCACTTGGGCTATGCCGGTCTGTGTTTTTCCAAAGGTATTTATAGGATTCAGAGCCACATACAAGGTTACTGGACCATCTTCGTTACCATCCTGTAGAATTTCTGACTTCACTTCACTTGGGAAGCCAAATGCCTTGGGGCCATTGCCTTTTGGAGGCTTGAGGGTCTCTTTAGGATTGTTGCCCTTTTTCATTACTTGGGTCCTGTCCAGGAGTCTAGGAGAGATGGCTGCCCTGTGGAGAAGCATATAGGAAGGCAGTCTAGTAGGAGGTGATGCTGCGCAGAAGGTTCTTTGTGGGAAGCACCAGGATGAATGAGTGATGAATGTGGCCAGAAGGCAGTAAGATGGGATTTGGGAAGAAAGAGGATCACACATAAAGATGGAGGGGCAGAAGCCCATAAATGTGAGACGGGCAACCGCAATAGAGTGCAAGGGGTGGAGGGGGCTAGGTCTGCTGGTTCATGATCCAGACGAAATGAGTGTTGCCCTCACTTTTCATGCTGGCCTTGAATGTCTCTCCGGCGCTGGGGGTCCTTGAGTTGGGTAGAGATTTGATTATTCCATGGTGCCTACAATTACCAGCTTATCAAATCTCAGTCTGCCTTTGGGGGTGGAGCAGCTCCGTTCCACAATGCAGTGTGTGAGTATGGAAGCGCTGAATGTTTTCCTTCTCCTCACACGCATGCCTTCACATGCAGGGCACACGCCCCAGGGTGGGGCCAGGATGGAGCATGTCCCTACACAGTGCACACATTCTCACTCTGTCCTTTTTCCTCCCACTCAAGAAGCGGATTAGTATGCAAGAGAGTGTGATAACCTTGAAATCCCTTCAACTTACTAGTTAAACTTAATCATTCGTATGTTTTGGTATTTTAGTTATTGTTAACGACCAATCACTGTACAACTGTTCCAATCTAAAATTTGTTGTGGTAGTAATCGGGAACAACTGCTGTCCTGGAGTCCTATTTGTGGGGCTGTGTACTTTTTATGGACCCAGCTGAGTGCAGCCAACTGGAACTTTAAGCAAGAGGATTCCTGATTATATGAACACTAACGCTTGGGTAGTTTTGCTGGCTACACGATTATGTCTTCTTCTTTTCTTTTAAAAAATTTTTTTGTAATGTTTGTGTATTTTTGAGAGAGAGACGGAATGCGAGTCAGGGAGGGAGGGAGGGAGGGAGAGAGAGAGAGAGAGAGAGAGAGAGACAGAATATGAAGGAGGCTCCAGGCTCTGAGCTCTCAGCACAGAGCACGTGGGGCTCAAACTCACAAACTGTGAGATCATGACCTGACCCGAAGGCAGGTGCTTAACCGACTGAGCCACCCAGGGGCTCCTTCCCCCCCCCCCCCCACCTCCTGCCGACTACAGGATTATAGACTAAAATATATTGCTAGGACAAATCGTTCTAGTGGGTATGGGGTTCTGATGTAGCTGTTTCACTGCCCATCATTCACCATCAGTTTTGTGAAGGCTTGCTTTTCAGAGATGAAACTGCCCTTAATGAAGCTTTGTGAAAGTCCTAAGTGTGCAGTCCCAATGAGACTGTGACAGGCTCTCCGTATGAGGCCACTGGTGAAATGGTGTTAGAGCCAGCAGATGGTTCTCTGGGCTACGTTTTGTTACTGCTTCTCTTCAGGAGTTCACAAAGTACTGTGTTTGGGAAGATCCAGAAGAGTGGTATCTGTACCCCTCTCCTTGGGACAGATGAGAACAATGAAAAATGATGTCTGAAGAGGAGGCTTAGGGCCACCTCTTTAGAATAGCCATTGTCCAGAGTTTAAGACAGAGGTGCAGCCCTGTTTAAGATTGCTGAGTATTGCATTTTAAGCCCTGGTGACTTGTTTGCTTTGCCCATCCATCTCTGTGTCCTGGGATGGACCTTTTTTTTTTTTTTTTTAATTTTTTTTAACGTATTTTTTTAATTTATTTTTGAGACAGGGAGAGACAGAGCATGAACAGGGAAGGGTCAGAGAGAGGGAGATACAGAATCTGAAACAGGCTCCAGGCTCTGAGCTGTCAGCACAGAGCCGGACGTGGGGCTCGAACTCACGGACCGCGAGATCATGACCTGAGCTGAAGCCGGACGCTTAACTGACGGAGCCACCCCGGCGCCCCTGGGATGGACCTTTAAAGGCCATTGAGATCCCAGATAAATGGGAAGGTAATTCAGGGACCTGGGCAGGACAGGATTTGAATCCTGGACCCATAAGTGTCAGGTTAATAGCCTCTGGGACTTTAGGAGAACAGTACCAAAATTGCTTGAGCCAATGAATATAAGAGTAAGAAAGCTAAGAGGGGATTTGAAGCTTCAGAAGTGACAAATGAGAATCCTAGCCAAACCCTTGGCTTATTTTAAGAGCAACAGGCATATCAAGTATTGAAGATTGATTATATCAGGAGGCATGGAGAAAGAGAACTCCTGTGTGGCAAGGACTGGACTAGATGCTGTCCATGCGAGGTTGCTTTTTACCTTTGCAACATGGATGGAGAGTTTTAGAGGTGAGGACAGTTAGACATAGACACTTAGAGAGTTTGCCCAAGGCCACACACTGGTACGTGGTGGAGACAAGAAGGGAACTTTCTAACATATATGCTCCCTACACAAGAAAAAGAAGAAGGTGAAAATCACAGAGAGAGGACCAGGAGATCATTCTGTTGGAGACTGTGTTCAAGTGTAAGCTCAGAGGCCTCAGGGCAAGTGGGGGACTGGTGGGGGTGGGGTGCCAGGCAGGTGGCTTGGTCTGTCCTTAGGTAGGTGAGGAGCCTCAAGGTTGGGTGCCAGAGGTGGAGGCCTCGCTCTGGAAGGGTGAGCAAGGTGCTGCTCCAGAAGCTGTGGAGAGCCCTCTCTCTTGGATCATTGTGGATCTACTAGGAACATCATAAGCCCCCAGGAACTTGTCCTGCAGGACAAGCAGAAGGTGCCCCCGGCAAGCTAGAGCTCATTCCAATTCCACGTGGGACTAGAGAGCGCTCACTGTGTGCCAGGCGCTATGCTGAGTGCTTTCCTGTCCATTGACAGAGTCGTGTGTCTTCTGGGGTGATCAACTTGTCCCGTTTGCCCAGGACTTTCCCTGGGCATTGTTTTGTTTTTTAATTAATTTATTTATTTTGAGAGCGAGAGAGCATGAGTGCGTGTGAGTGGGGGAGGGGCAGGGAGAGAGAGAGAGAGAGAGAGAGAGAGAGAGATAAAGAGAATCCCAAGCAGGCTCCTCTCTCAGTGTAGAGCCTGAATGCAGGGCTCGAACTCACAAACAGTGAGATCATGACCTGAGCTCGCATCAAGAGTCAAACGCTTAATAGACTGAGCCACCCAGGTGCCCCAGGACTTTTCCTATTTTAAAACTGTAGTTCCTGGCTCCAAGGAAGCCCCTTGAACCCGGGCAAACCTGGATGGTTGGTCATCCTTATCTTCTCACACTGTTAAATTCTGTTTAATGGCAGCTCCTAGCATCAGGGCAAAAATAGCCCTTGTGATTGCACCCTATCTGTGTCTTCTGGTCTCTGCTCTTGAACGTTGACTTTGTCCAAGAGTAGTAAAGAGGACAGTGAGGGTCCCAGCAGCCCCTGCCCCATTCTCTCTGCCCACACAGGCTGCCTCCTCTCTCCTTTGTTATTCCTCCCGCCTTGGCACTCTGTTTTTTAGCTGTCTGAGCCTCTTAGGATTTGGAAAGGAAAAAACAATTGCTGTAAAGGAAAGCTCTAATAAAGTGGTTTGGGCACAAAACATCAGCAGCTGTTTATTTGCCCAAAACAGTAGGAGTCTGTATTAATAACCTTGTGAGTTATATGCTGGGAAGTTAAAAGTAAGCAAAAATCTTACTTGAGACCCGCAAATGTGCCTTTATTCCTTTATTGAACTAATCTCTCTTCCTGTTTATGCTGGTGACATTTTCTATTATCCATGTGGAAGATCCTTCTTGATATTCTGCTCCAGATTTATTTAGCTCTGCCTTGGTTAGGGTCCCAGAGCTGAGGGGTTTTCTGGTTTCTTTTTATTGCAGTTATGATGCTTGGTGTTTATGTGGTTCCCACCTCAAAGGATCTTGACCAACGGGACAGGCGTTGTCTAATTAATCATCATAATATTTCCCTGATGGGACAGAAGGAGCCACAGAGGAAAGGGGGGGGGGTTGGTGATATATGTGTGGGAGAGGCTTTAGACCTGCCTCTCAGTTCAAGGGCTTGGAACAGTGAGTCTTTTAACATTTTGGTTTCTTCCACATCTAAATCTCAGCTTAATAATAAACTGATCCTCTGATTTGCTTTATTTTCTAAAAGACTGTTTGGAGGAAAGTATACGTTGTAGGGATTATGATGTAGACCCTCCAAGTCTATAATTGGGCTAGGCTTTTTTAAAAAAAATTTTAATGTTTATTTATCTTAGAGAGAGAGAGAGAGAGAGAGAGAGAGAAACCAAAGCAGGCTCCAGGCTCTGAGCTGTCAGCACAGAGCCCAATGTGGGGCTCGAACCCACAAACTGTGAGATCATGACCTGAGCTGAAGTCAGATGCTTAACCGACTGAGCCACCCAGGTGCCTGGGCCAGGTTTTTAAAAAAATATTTTACTAGAATCTGGAGATTTATATTCGAGGGGAAATGTAATGGGAAGTGGATACAAGAGACTTTTATCAAAGATTCAGAAGTTGGAAAAAGAAACCAGTGAGGAAGTGTTGTAGAAATAGGCCTGAAGTTGTCTGGAGAAGAGATGGGAGGAAGAAGAGAATTAATGTTTGTTGAGCATCTCTTGCGTGCTAAATGCTTTGCATGTGTTACATTACTTTAACCTTGTAAGGAACCTTGTGGGATGCTGTTAGTGCCATTTTACAGATGAGGAAATCCAGGCTCAGCAACTGTAGTTAACTTTTCCAAGATTATGTGCTTACTAAGAGGTAAAACCCCATTACTTTGCTAAGCCCCTTAGTAATAGGTCAGGGATCCTCTTGTTTTTCTGCTGTAGCGATGCTGATCAAGAGAAAAAAAGCTTATCCCTTACTTTCAGCAGAAAGGTTGCAGATGAGAGTGGAAGAAAGATTCATGACAGAAGCAAGGCCTTGAGATGGGTTACCAAGTGGCTGTTTTGCTGGTATCCTTCCCTGGAGACACAAGAGGATGCCTGTGCCAGGAGCTGGCCGGGACTGAACACTAAGGAAAGCTGAAAGAGGCTCCAGGGCATGGCCCTTTGAAGCCAACAGTATCATTTTTTTTCAGGAGAGGACTTAGTGTGAGCAAGCCCATCTCCACCACTCACTCAGACCTAAGGTTTTTGGGGGTCCTCCAGGCTCAGGGCATGGGATCGGGTGGGGGACCATGGAGGGGACTGGTGCACACAAAAGAAACAGCAGACATGTCCGAGTTTGCCAGGAACTTCCCATTCAATTGAGGAAATGGAATATTCAGGTAAAGTGGATATAACGGTGGGCCCCTAGCTCTGTGGGCAGATATAGGAGGTGGACTCCAAGGCTGGCATTAGTTTGGATCCTGGAAGGGTGCCAGCAGTTGGGGGTGGGGCATGAGATGGTTGGGAGAAACTGCAGACCTGGTTCCAAGTTCCTATTCTTCCCCACTATGATTGGGAATTTGACAGTGACCTGATACGTACTCCTGCTTTCTGTTGGTCACATGCTCAGATCCTTCCCTTCCATCATCCAACCAGCATTTATTGAGTGCCTAGCAAGTGCTGAGGGTACATCAGTGGAACAAAGACAAAAATATAAAGGAGTTGTAATTAAATGAGATGATCAGGAGCTGTCCTGTCAGCAAGGATGTGAAGAAAGTTAGGTGTGAACTCTGGGGGAAGAGATTTCGAGGTGGAGGGAACAGTGTAAAGGCCCTGGGGTAGGAATGTGCATGGTGTCTTTGAGGAACCGTGGGTTAGCTAGTGTGGCCAGAGCAGAGTGATTATGGAAGAAAGGGGTGGGGGATGAGGCCAGAGGAGTGCTGGTTGGAGAGCAGATTGTGCAGGCCTTGTAGGCCACTGTGGGAGAAACGGGGAACTATGGGCAGGGGTTAGCAGAGAAGCCCAGCTTTTAAAGGCATCAATCCAGGCTGTTCTGTGGCTACTCCCTGAGCACTCTGCAAGGGCTTGACTCTGTGCCAGGCATGTCAGGAGATGAAAAAATATATATGACGTGGTTCTTTCCTTTAAGAAGCTCATAATCAGGCCTAGAAGACAATACAAGAAACCGTTGAAGATCTTTTGCAAGCTAACTAGTGTAATGAGGGTTAAAATTGAATTCTAGAAGAGTGCATCATCAGAACGGACTTCCTGGAGGAACTGGGGCTTATGACACATCTCGGAAGAATGAGGAGGATTAAGAGGAGTGGAGCAGGGAAGATCTGGAGAGGGTAAGCTCAGATCTTAACCAGCAGTTACCTGCGCCTCTCATTTAATGTGGGGAAAAGCATGCAGGCAGTCAGTGGCTGGAATCGGTGCTGCTGTTTTCAGGGTGGGTGACCTTGGGCAAGTCTCTTCGCTGTCCTGTGCCTCAGTTTCCCCAGCTGTAGAAAGGAGGGCGGTTGCTCCCTAAACACTGTGGGATCGTTGTGCTGATGAAATGAGATGCCATGCGGGAAAGCACCCCCACCCTGCCTGTCATGGAGCAGGCATAGGGGCAGGAAGCACATTCTTTTCTTCAGGCTTCCTTCTTTCCCTCTTTCCTTCATTTCCACTATCTTTCCTTCTTGGAGCTCACATAGAAAACACGATCAGGAATGTATTTTCTGGTTGTAATGCCTAGAATAGCAGATTTGAAGCCCATTTCAGTGCCATTAGACATGATGTGTATGCTAAGACTTCCCCAGTTACATCTAGCCTGAGAAGGTCAGAAGTGAGATGAGAGGGGAGCCCGAACTAATGCTAATACTCAAGTGTCTCCGTCTGACTTGCCTACTTCTCTGAAATTCTAAGCCTGCCAGCCTGGGGACCTGCTCCTGTTTGTAGAGAAATATTTGTTTTGTAAAACCCACTTGGCATTGCAGTGGGCAGCAGACCATGTCAGGAATGTGCTATGTTTGTAGGAAGCTTGGCTGGTGGGAGAATTATGCAAGGTGCCCAGTTACCTGGTCAGGGTCTCATTTCCCCAGTGATGGATGGGAAGGACTCTCCCCGATGACGGAAGGAGAGTCTCCTTAAGGAGAGACTTGGGTTTTTGTGTGTGTGTGTTTTGACCTGCTGACAGAATTGCAGTCACATCAGCCTATCTTCCCGCCAGGGTGAATTTGATTTAATTCCAAGCAACGTGACTTATAATTTTGATTGCAGGCAGGAAGGTGTGATTTAAGACAATTGTCAGGGAGACTCAATTTAATCTTTTCTTTCTACCCCCTCTGCAAAATGTGTATTTTGTTGTGTGATATAATTTTAATATACATTCTTTACAACTCAGGATAGATGTAGTTTCACATCAGGAAGCTCCACTCTACATTTTTTTTTTCTTTTAGTACTTAACTATTTAAAGTGCTTGTGAAAAAGATTCTAGTGACAGCAGAAAACTGAGGGATGGTTTTGCTTTCTTACTAGAGAGAATTGTAATAAATAACTATGAAACCTCCTGGGCGATTGCCATTTCTTGATTAGCAGGGAGTGTTTGGGTCACAGAAAAATAATTGTTGTATTTACCTAAAACTGTACAGTTGTGAATCTTAAGTGTTTTTCAACAACATACAGTTGTTTTTAGCAACACAGGCATAAGGATTTTTGAGTCTGTAATTACTTTCAAAGTACAGAAAGTTGCCTTGATTTTTATAAATTGAGAATTAAATGTCTTATTTCACCCTGCTTCATATTAGGAATGTATGGTATTGTTGTACAGCTCAGTGCAGCCCTTCCCTCTTTCCTCATCTATTAGCAAAGAAGGCTGAGATTTCTCAAGTTGTATCTCAGTTGGGAATGCTCTAGCCTGGTAAAGATCTAGAAAGATCTTTACTTAGAATCAGAGTATGCTAGAGCCCAGAAGTAACAGCACCCACACCCTCAACCTGTTTGCTGAGGGATCCAAGCCCCAGTACAATTTGGTGACTGTACTGGCGGCCCTCCCCTGGGCCCTGGAGACTTTGGGATGGGGATGGAGAGGTCTGAATCAAGTCTAGAAAGTTTCCCTCTACATCCTTTTACTTCTTTCAACCTCAGAAGAAGCTTCTGCAGTGGGAAAATAAACCCTTGGTTATATATTCTCAGATGAAGCCAGATGCTTAAGGGACAAGGGATGGATAGATTTCCTTAGATGGAGTCTGAGGGAATCCCTTAGTCCCCTCTCTGTGGCCTGAGTGCCTGGGGCTGGCACTCTACTGCCTGGGATCATCTTAAGGATCGAGGACACGGCTGTTAGAAGGACCTGACTTCGGTTCCCAGCAGTACGTGGCAGCTCCTGGAGATGCGACCTCTATACTGGGAGCAGACTTCTTCCCAGCTTTCCAGATCCCAGTGGTGGTGCCCATGAAGGAGGGGCAGAGATTTTACATCAGGAAGAGGAAATGAGAGAAAATTGACACTTATCGGTCACTGACTAGATGTTTGGCACGGTTTAATTCACCTCATCTTATATAAGCTTTAAAATAAGCCTGTGAAATCATTAGCCCCATTTTATAGATGAGAAAGTTGTACCGTACTGTAACGATTAATCTGCTTTTCTCATTACACTCTGGGTTCCTTGAGGGTGGACAGAGTCCTAATTTTTCCAATTTCCTGTTTGACACAGTGGCAAGCATGTAGTTGGGGCTAAGTAGGAATTTGTTGAGTGACTGAATGAATAAATAAGCAGGCCTGCCTGAAACCACTTAGTAAGAACATTCATAGCCAGGTATCTGGCTTCAAAGCTGTCTGGAAGGGAGGCCAGGGGACTGAAGAACTGATTCTCATCCCTCCAGGCTTAGGGGTGGCTTGCACGAGGCTGTCTCAGGCTGTGTCCTCCTTCTGGGTCAGGGACAGGAAAACACGCATTTCTGGGGTCTCTTTCAAGGCACCTCACAGCTCATACTGCCCTAGCAAGGTTTAATCAAAGGGAAGCAGCAGCTCAGTAGAGTGTGTGTGTGTGTGTGTGTGTGTGTGTGTGTGTGTGTGTGTATGCGCGCACAAAATGTGCTTTCCTGCACCGAGATCCCCCAGGAATCAGCTGGTGAGAGGAGTGTGAAGCCTTCAGGGGACCCTCGATATCTTTATTTTAATAAAGCTGTCACTTGTGGTCACTTTCAAATGGAAACAATCTTGTAGGTACAGAAGGGGAAAAACAAACCTGCACCAAAAAGTGGAGAAAAATGCCAGAAAAGATATAGCTGAACAGGGAAGCTCTGCTTCAAAAGGAGGGACAGAGTTGGGGTCACTTAAATGGATACCTAGAGAGCCCATAAGAAGTTGAAAGCATAGCTTAATTTCTAAGAAAGGATCAAGAATTCCTCGGGGCCCTAGGAGCTAAAGGAAAGTTGGCCTTTGGCTTCCCAGTCCAAGTGGCAGCAGCTTGGGCTCCTGTCCACGCCGAGGCCTGTGAGAACCTCGCAATGGATCCCACCATCTTGAGGTGGCTTTTGGGTGACGGTAGTAAGTTGGGACCAGCTCTTCCCACACCCAGGAGGGAGGTGGCAGCAACTGTCTGCCTAGAGGAGGAAGAATTCTCAGAGGGGGCCACTCTGGACTCAGGAGGGCGTTTTCTCTACCTGCGCTGTCGCAAGTCCTTGGGCACCGAGGGTGGAAGTTGGTGTGGTAGCGGAACTAGAAATTGGGCAGGCTGATCCTCTTGGTTCCCTGGTGGCCACCTGTGGAATAACACCCCCCATGGGTGTCAGTTTGGGTTGGGACCCGCAGGCCCTTCACAGAGGCCCCGCGCACCTTCACCCACCTGCTGCCGTCAGCAGGCCCACCCAGGAAGAAGGTTCTTCTCTGACTTGGCCCACTGGGACAGAGCAGCCCATTAGCAGGAACCACAGAGTACTGTGATTTTTCTTTTCCTATTATTCCCTGATATTTTCAATTTGAAAAGAATCATTTAAACAGTAGGGTAGAACAGGGCGTAGTAGACATAGGGGAAACATGGAAAATGTCATTTAAAAATGACTATTCCATTCTTTGTTACCTCAGCAGGCAGATGGCTGCCTCACCTTTTGCCCACGGCCAGGAGCAATAGCCTGATGGGTCAGCCGAGGAGAGCAGTGATTTTATTTTTCTTTTCATTTCAAACAGATTGTGTAGCCCTTGGGGTGTGGGGGACCGGTGGAATGAAACTCTGGGCTGGGAAACTAATTATGCCTCCCTGCATGGCTGAGCTAGTTAATACCAAACTGTCATTGAGGCTGATTCTTCCCTGGGGCAGAAAAGCTTCCCAAATTCCTTATCTCTTTCTCTTTGCCTTGGGAGTGGAGGCCTTTTGGTTTTTGCCAGCTTGAGAGGACAGGAACAACGTTCAGGAAGCTTCTGGAATCTCTGAAATGGTGCTCTGGGTTCTGGTTCTAAACATGCCCTTCTGATACACAGCAGCCTTACCTCTACCAGCTCAGATGAGGTGCTGAGTTTTAGTCAGATAAACTTGGTTCAAATTCTGGTGTGCCACTCATTGGTATGATGTTGCCAGAGGCCGTCCAGAGTGTCTAGGACCGTGAACAGATTGCATGTCCACCCCTTCCCTCCCCACTCCCCGGTAATGTGGGCTCAACGACAGGTCACCTGAGTAGTAAGCCTGCCTCACTTTACTGATCCTAAAACTGGGACCCAGCCAGGTATATGGCATGGTCAGGATGGTGTCACCAGTGGAGACCACACATGATGACAGACAATCAGAAATTCAATAATCTTTTTAAATGGAGTTTTAACTTATTAAACACACCAATGCACTTCCTTGAAAACTGGTCACACATATATGACTAAGACATATTTATTCAATCTATAGATACTAAACTCACTATGCTTTGCAATAGCTCTGACTCGAGTACTTTCTGCCCTCTTCCCCCCATTCTGGAGATCTGTGGCTCATAGTCCATGTAGTCCCCAGCTAGCCAGGTGTCTCAAATTGCAGTGGATCCAATAAAATCTATGAGTCTTTTTAAGGACAGAAAAAGGATTTTAAATATTGGGTAGCAGCATTTAAAAATATAGCCTTTGTGTCAATGTGAAGATCATGAATATTCAGTTTGTACACAATCTTGAGCAATTAGACAGATGCATATTTCCAGGGAGGGTGTGTTATCCTGATGGCTGAGGGGATTGGGGCTGTCTATCATTTCAAAACCAGATTTCCCTGGTGACTTCAGAGTCTGATTTTAAGAACATTTGGGAATGAAGTGTCAGAGACAGCCCTATTAACTTTCCCCAACTTTGCCAGGCTGCATTCCCCTTGCCTACATTCATAGATCTAGGCTTTAGCTGAGAAATTCCCAAGTTGCCCAAGAGAGAAAAGTAGATTCTGAATGCATAGGTGATGGCTGATTCAGAGTTGAAACAAAGCAGCCCATTTCCAGCCTTGGAGGATGGGTGTTCCATGGCAAGACTTAGTCTTGGCTGCTGGTGTTTTTTCTTTAGAGCCTAGTCCCTCCATGTTAAATCCCTATTAGAATTAATTGATTGTCTTTGGAGAAGCACCAAATGCAAGTTGAGATGGTTGATGGGAAGACATGGCTTAGAACTGTCCCCTTTCAAAGGAGACTTTGTATTAGCCAGGAATCTAGCTGTCCAGGAGAACCAGAGTTTTAGCAATTATATATCCCCAGATTTTCTGGGGCAACACATTTTCACATATTCTGATCTGTCGTCCCCAGAAACCGTATAAATGAATTGTAAATTCTAGTATTTCCAACATTTACTGCCCTTCTGGTTCCCGTACCTGGAAGCTGTACAAAGCCCTTGCCAGAGCACATGTCCCTTATTTTTAATTTAGAAAATACGGCTACAGTGAAGTAAACAGAGCACTGGTAAATGGAGCCAGCTGTTTCCTCAATCAGTCTTTTTTTCAGTGCAAATCATGTGGGGTTAGGAGAAGCACTTTAGGGATGGCAGTATGAGGAGCTCTGTGGATCCTTTCCCCAGTGATACAAACATAACTGGTGAAAATGATTTTATTATTTTTTTCTTTTTCTTTTCTTTTTTTTAAAATTTAAATCCAAGTTAGCTAACGTATAGTATAATAATGGTTTCAGGAATAGAATTGAGTGATTCATTACTTAATTTAACACCCAGTGCTCACCCCAACAAGTGCCCTTCTTAATGCCCAACACCCATTTAGCCCACCCCCTCCAGTAACCCTCAGTTTGTTCTCTGTCTTTAAAAGTCTCTTATGGTTTGCCTTCCTCTCTGTTTTTATCTTATTTTTCCTTCCCTTCCTCTATGTTCATCTGTTTTGAAAATTATTTAAAGAACCCCAGCCATTTAAAGTCTCTGAAAGTTGTTCTGTGTGCATACATGAAATGGAGAAATACTTATTCAAGAAAATCTACTAAACCTCAGTTAGAACAGCAACACTGTGGCTTTTGAGACATGATCCTGCTCCCCCTTTGAACTCCAGTTCACAGACAGAAGCTGTTCTCTGGGTATATGTGGAAAAGATTGGGTTTCCTTTTCCTCCTAGCTCCTATTCTAGGGCTATAGTTTCTCTTCAGGAGGCACAGGCCACTGCATTTCTCATCTCTTCCAGCTCTGTGTTGCAGAAGCTTTATTACATGCAAGCATGGCTAAGTCTGGGGCTGCTTTCTGCCACCCAACTCCCTCTTGTAGGGTAGAAACTCTACCCCAGGCCAAGAATACTGGGTTGTAATCACCACCATCCCAGCTCACACATAAAGTGAAGTTTCCATGCCAGGAGTGGCTGTTCAAGAAGACCAGTGGCTACTATCTCCACCCAGCACCACACACATAGAGCAGGCATGTCACTCTGAGAGAATCAGGCTGTGGTTCCCACCGCCCCTAGCTCCAGAGCAGTGGTACAGAGATTCTGCCTAGGAGAAGAGGCAGGCTAGAAGAACAGAGTTCTATCGCTCTCCCTGAAGGAACTGACTTCATTTGGAACAAACTGTGAGGAATTTCAAGCTTGAAAGCATTTAAGAGGAGGCTGGTAGCTCCTTAATAGCAACGAGAGCTGCAGTAGGTCAGCTAGACCAGCTAGAAGTTTAACAGAGAGACCCAGAGAAAGAGACATCTGAGAAGAACTGTCCTGTGGGTTAAAACAAGCCTCAAAGATTGACTTCAAAGACAAAGAAGCCTGCAAAGGAGCCTGAATTTAAGTGTTTCAGACTGTGGAGAAATTTATACCTAAAGTCACTATTGAAAATCAGTTGATGAATGGATAAAGAAGATGTGGTGTGTGTACACATACACACACACACACACACACACACACACACACACA
The DNA here is from genome assembly GCF_022837055.1 of Prionailurus viverrinus. Lineage (NCBI taxonomy): Eukaryota > Metazoa > Chordata > Mammalia > Carnivora > Felidae > Prionailurus > Prionailurus viverrinus. The sequence goes on along the minus strand of NC_062570.1, from coordinate 68,275,941 downwards.
CACACACGGATGTAATGGAATACTACTCAACTATGAAAAAGAATAAAATCTTGCCATTTGCAACAATGTGGGTATAACTGGAGGGTATTATGCTAAGTGAAATAAGTCAGTCAGAGAAAGACAGACATCATATGTTTTCACTCATATGTGGAATTTGAGAAACTTAACAGAAGACCATAGGGGAAAGGAAGGAGAAATAAATTACAAACAGAGAGGGAAGCAAACTATAAAAGACTCTTAACAGAGAACGAACTGAGGATTGATGGGGGTGGGGGGGTTGGGAGGATGGGGAAAATGGGTGATGGGCATTGAGGATAAAATGGATAAATGGATAAATTAGGATGAACACTGGATGTTGTATTTAAGTGATGAATCATGGGATTCTACTCCAGAGGTCAATACTACACTGTATACACTGTATGTTAGCTAACTTGATGATAAAGTATTTAAAAAGAAAAAGAGGAAAGCAATAGAGCAGTCAGGTAGCAATTAGTGGAGGCTAACAGCTAGATGTGATTCCAATAGGGCAGTCCAGCCAGAAGCTTCACAGGGAGATAAGTGAAAGTGATAGTAAAACGAAACAAAATAAAACAAGCCAAAGGGCCCTGCTAAACCATTGTCACCCTAGGGGCCTGGATAGGGGGTCAGGAACATTGTGCACGTGGCCAAAGATACAGTCTCTGGGGATTGACATTAGAGACTACACACTTCGTGGGGTAAAGGATTCACAGAACTAGACCATCTAAATCACTAAACAACTAAGCAAACAACACCCACATGTCCTGAGTGATCATATCCAGAGTGGCTAAAATAAATGATCTCAAATGTCTGGTTTTCAACAAATACTTAAGAGACATCAAAGACAGGGGAACATAACGGGGGGAAAGCAGATAGCAGAAACTGTCTTTGAGGGGACCTGGATGTTGGACTTACCAGATGGACTTCAAAAGTAGTTATTCTAAATTTGTTTAAAGAACTAAAGGAAACTTTGATGGAAGAATAGAGGGGAGTAGGATGACAATATCTTACCAATAGGGAATATCAATAAAGATAAATAAAGAACACAGTTGAAATTCTGGACCTGAAAAGTATGAAAAAAATGAAAAAATTCACTAGAGGCATTTAAAATGAGATTTGAGTTGACAGCACATTTAAAGGTAGATCAACAGAATTTATGAAATCTGAAGAGAGAGGAAAAACAAATGAAGAAAAGTGAGCTGAGCCTTGGAGAAATGGAGGATGCCATAAAGTGTACCAGTGGCATGTCTGCTAAGAGACAATGAGAAAACCTTGAAAGCAGAGAACAAAACTCCCCATCACCTGCAATAAGGTTAATAGTATATTTCTCGTCAGAAACAATGGAGGCTGAGAATCTTATATACAGCAAAACTATCCTTCAAAAACAAAGGCAAAATAAAGACATCTCCAGATAAACAAAACTGAGAGAATTTGTTGCTATCAGCTCTACCTTATAAGAAATACTGAAGGATATTCTTCAGGCTGAATGCAAGTGGCACCAGACAGGAATTCAAATTTACACACAAAAAAATAGAGAGTACCAGGAAATGTACATTACAAGCAATTATAAAAGTATAGTTCCATATTTCTCATTTCTTCTCTTAACAGATTTTAAGAGGAATTGCATAAAGCAATATATATCATATAATGGTATTGCTGGCATATAACATATAGAAATGTAATGTATTTGACAATAATAACACAAAGGCACAAAAATGGAGAGGAGAGACTAAAGCTACATAAGGAGTAAAGTTTCTATATTTCATTAGAATTAAGTTAAGAGGCTTGGATGGTTTAAGATGTATATTGTAAACTCTAGATCAGCCACTAAGAAAATAATCCAATAAATGCAGTTAAAAATCATTAAAGAAATTGAAGTGTTCTACAAGAAAATATTCATGTAATTCACAAGAAAGCAGTTAGGAGGAATAGAGGAACAAAAAAATTGATGAGCCATAGAGAAAACAAAAAGTAAAATTGCAAATGTAAATCCAACTATATTAATAATAATATTAAATGTGAATGGATTAAACTATTCAGTCAAAATGTAGAGATTGTCAGACTAGATAAAAACACAGATGCAACCATATACTGTCTATAGGAGATATACTTTTGATTCATATATAAATTGTTTGAAAGGAAAAGATGGATAAAGATGCAACTATAAGAAAGCTGGTGTGGCTATATTAATATCAGACAAAATAGACTTTAAAACAAAAATATGTTGCTAGAGATAAAGAGGGACATTTTATAACAATAAAAGCTTCAATCCATCAAGAATATATTAGCAATTATAAACATATGTGCACTTAAGAACAGAGCCCCAAAATATATGAAATAAAAACAGAAATAATTTAAAAGAGAAATAGACTATTCAACAAAAATAGTTGGAGATAATACCTCCTTTAAATCATGAATGGCACAATTAGGCAGAAGTACAAGGTATCTATGAAACACTTTGCTTGACAAAGGCAGAATACATATCTTTCTTAAGCACATGTGGAACATTCTCCACAGGCCATAATATGTTAGGCCATAAAATAAGCCTTGAGAAATTTATAAGGATTGAACTCATACAAGTACATTCTCTGACCACATGGAATGAGGAATCAATAAGAGAAGGAAATCTCAGGAATTCACAAGTATGTGGAAATTAAACAATACACTCCTAAATAATGGACCAAAGAAGAAATCAAAAGGGAAGTTAGAAGTTGTAGCCCTACCTCACTCCACACACAATAATTAGCTCAAAATGACCATAGACCTGATTACTAGAGCTAAAACTAGAACATTCTTATAAGAAAACAGTCATATGTCTTTGTGATCTTGGGTGGGGCAAAGGCTCCTTAGATATGACATCAAAATCACAAGTGACAAAAGAAAAAAATGGATAAATTGAACTTTATAAAAATTAAAAGCTTTTATGCGTCAAAGGATATTTTTTGAATGAAATGATAAACCACAGAATTGGAGAAAATACTTGGAAATTATGTCCCTATTAAGGGAGTGATATTTAGAATATATAAGAACTATAATCCACTAATAAATAAATAGCCCAATTAAAAAAGAGGCAACGTGTCTGAATAGACATTTCTTCAAAGAAGATATACAAATGTTTAATAAGCACATGAAAAGATGCTCCACATCGTTAGCTATTCAGGAAATGTAAATCAAAAGCACAATGAGGTATGACTTTACACTTACCAGGATGGCTTTAGTCAAAAAGACAAATAATACTGAGTGTTGGTGAGAATGTAGAGAAGTTGGAATTCTCATAAATTGCTGGGGGCAAAATGGTGCAATCACTTTGGAAACAATTTGGGAATTTCTCAAAATTTTAAACGTAGAGTCACCAAATGGCCTAGTAATTTCACTTAGGTATATACCCAAGGCAATTGAAAATATGTCCACACGGAAACTTGTATGTGAGAGTTTTTAGGCGAGAAATGGAAATAATCCAAATGTCCATCAACTGATGAATGGATAAAGAAGATGTGCTTTATATATACAATGGAATACTACCTGGCAATGAGAAAGAATTAAATCCTCCCATTTGCAACAATGTGGATGGAACTGGAGGGTATTATGCTAAGTGAAATAAGTCAGTCAGAGAAAGACAGATATCATATGTTTTCACTCATATTTGAAACTTGAGAAACTTAACAGAAGACCATGGAGGGGAAGGGGAGGGGAAATATAGTTTCAAACAGAGAGGGAGACAACCCATAAGAGACTCTTAAATACAGGGTTGACGGCGGGAGGAGGGTTGATGGCAGGGGGAGAGGGGGAAAACGGGTGATGGGCATTGAAGAGGGCACTTGTTGGGCTGAGCACTGGGTGTTGTATGGAAGCGATGAATTACAGCAATCTACCCCCAAAATCAAGAGCACACTGTACACTGTATGGTAGCCACCTTGACAATAAATTATATTTTTTAAAAAAGTGATGGATAAACAAAATAGTATATCTGTGTAATAGAATATTCTTCAGCCATACATACCACAGCACAGATGAGCCTTGAAAACATTATGCTAAGGGGCGCCTGGGTGTCTCAGTCGGTTAAGCGGCCCACTTCGGCTCAGGTCATGATCTCATGGTCCGTGAGTTCGAGCCCCGTGTCGGGCTCTGTGCTGACTGCTCAGAGCCTGGAGCCTGTTTCAGATTCTGTGTCTCCCTCTCTCTCTGACCCTCCCCCGTTCATGCTCTGTCTCTCTGTGTCTCAAAAATAAATAAACGTTAAAAAAAATGAAAACATTATGCTAAGTGAAAGAAGCTAGTTGCAAAAGATTACATATTGTATCATTTCATTTATATGAATAGGTAAGTCTGTAGAGACAGAAAGTATATTAGTATTTGCCTAGGGTTGGATGTGGGAGTGGGGATGGGAAATGGAGAGTGACTGCTATTGGGTACAGGGCTTCTTTGGGGAGTGATGAAAATGTTCTGAGATTAGGTTGTGGTGATGGAAGCACATGGCTCTGTGAATATACTAAAAACCATTGATTGATACCCTTTAAGTGGACCAGTGGAATGGTATGAGAATTATATATCAACAAAACTGTTTAAAAATTCCATGGGGTTATTAATTTTAAGAACTAACTTAAGCTAGTGAGTTTCTAACTTTGGTGGATGGAAGAGAGCCTTTCTGCATTGAAGACGTTCTGGAATGAGGTCTATCCAGAAAGGAACTGCAAATATCAATGTACTGTGGCCATCTAGACCTTAAAGGACTGTGCTTTCTCCTCTCTCTCCATACACACATAGAGTCTGGTGCAGAGTAAAATCTACTTTCAATTCCTAAAAGAGGTATTTACTATGTTTGTCTCCTAGCAAAGAAGAGAGGAGCTGAGAAGCAATTCAAAGCATCCTTCATTTAAAATTCTACCACTCCTCATTGTACAAACATGAGGACCAATTCTTTGAAAAGCCACACACAGCACAGGGAAACAATGTTCCAGTGATCATGGGGCTCATCTTTGAAATCTTTTTTTTTTTTTATTTAAATTTTTTTTTCAACGTTTATTTATTTTTGGGACAGAGAGACACAGAGCATGAACGGGGGAGGGGCAGAGAGAGAGGGAGACACAGAATCGGAAACAGGCTCCAGGCTCTGAGCCATCAGCCCAGAGCCCGACGCGGGGCTCGAACTCACGGACCGCGAGATCGTGACCTGGCTGAAGTCGGACGCTTAACCGACTGCGCCACCCAGGCGCCCCTCATCTTTGAAATCTTATCCACGGAACTTGAGAGTGCAGTTGAGAAAGCCTGGAAATTTTTAGATGGTGAAATCACTTATAGTAGCCTCTGGAGACTGTTGAAACAAATCAGGTGTGGTCCAGTTCCATAAATTTCCCACTGGTATTTGAGATGTGGCATGTGGAGAAAAGGGAACAAAAGCCCTTATACACCTGACAACTCTTTTGTTAGTACCAATCTGTTTCTGGAGAAGGAAGGTCAAGCTTCATGGTGACTTTCAGAAATTTGGAAAGCTGAGGAAGGGATTTGGGATAGACTTTTGAGGTCAGAGATATTTTAGACTCATGAACAGACAAGGTGGAACGATCCCTGGAGACCCTCTAGTCCCAGGGCTGCAAATCCAAATGGCAGGCAGGTAACTTAAGCAGCTGATAAGGGCTTGTTGTAATATAACAAGGAACAGTTGGGACTACAGAGAAGTGGACATTGTATGTCTTGCCTAGAGGGGGCTGTAGTGGTCAGATTGGAAAAAAAAAAAAAAAAAAAGCTTGAGTCACGCCTGTTCTAGTCTGACTCCTGACATTTTATCTACAAGAAAGGTGATCAGAGGCCTTGAGAAGGAAATGACTTGTTTAAGTTCAGAGTACTGTACCTTCTGTTTATACTTTAGAGCTATGTTAAAAGATTTCCAGGATGAGGGCATCTGGGTGCTTGAGCCAGTTAAGCGTCCAACTCTTGATTGTGGCTCAGGTCATGATCTCGCGGTTCGTGAGACTGAGCCCTGCGCCAGGCTCTGCACTAACAGAGCAGAGCCTGCTTGGGATTGTCTCTCTTCTTCCCTCTCTGCCCCTCCCCTGCTCATGCTCTCTTTCTCAAAATAAATAAATAAACTTAAAAAGGAAAAAGATTTCCAGGATGGGCCCCAGTCTCCCTTGAAAATAAGCTCCTGTTCTGCCTTTGGCATTTGAAAGAGTTGGGACACCCTTAAAATCATGGTTTTTTTTCTAGGCTCTCTATTTTGTTCCATTGATCTATGTGCTTGTTTTTGTGTCAGGACTATACTGTTTTGATTACTACAGCTTTGTAGTGATCTTGAAATCTGGGATCATGTTACCTTTAGTTTTGTTCTTCTTTTTCAGGATTGCTTTTGCTAACGAGGGTCTTTTGTGGTTCCATACAAATTTTAGGATTTGTTCTAGTCCTGTGAAAAATGCTGTTGGTATTTTGATAGGGATTGCATTAAGTCTATAGATTGCTTTGGGTACTATGAACATACTAATCTATGACAAAGAAGGCAAGAATACGTAATGGGAAAAAGACAGTTTTTAACAAATAGTGTTGGGAAAACTGGACATCTACATGCAATAGAATGAAAATGCACTACTGTCTTATATCATACACAAAAATAAAATCAAAATGGATAAAATACCTCAATGTGAGACCTGAACCATAAAATCCTAGAAGAAAACATAGGTAGTATTCTCTCTGACATCAGCTGTAGAAACATTTTTCTAGATATGTCTCTTTTGGCAAGGGAAACAAAAGCAAAATTAAACTATTGGGACTACACCAAAATAAAAAGCTTTTGCACAGTGAAGGAAACCATCAACAAAACAAAAAGCTTACCAAATGGGAGAAGATATGTGCAAATGGTATATCTGATAAGGTGTTAATATCTGAAACATATGAAGAACTTACACAGCTCAACACCAAAAAAACAAATCCAATTAAAAATGGGCAGAAGGCGTGAATAGACATTTTTTCAAAGAAGATATACAGGGGACCCAGACACATGAAAAGATGCTCAACATCACTAACCATCAGGGAAATGAAAATCCAAATGACAAAGGTATATCACCTCACAACAGTCAGAATGGCTAAAATAAAATAAAATAAAATAAAATAAAATAAAATAATAAAAAAATAAGAAGTTTTGGTGAGGATGTGGAGAAAAAGGAACCATTGTTGGTGGGAATGTAAGCTGGTGCATCTACTGTGGAAAACAGTATGGAAGATCCTCAAAAAATTTAAAAGAGAATTACCATATGATCCACTACTTGATATTTACCCAAAGAAAATGAAAACACAAATTCAAAAAGATACATGCACCCCTATGTTTATTGCAGAATTATTTACAGTAGCCAAGATATGGAAGCAATCTAGGGCACCTGGGTGGCTCAGTCAGTTGGGCATCTGACTTTGACTCAGGTCATGATCTTGTGGCTCGTGAGTTCGAGCTCTCCACTATTAGTGCAGAACCCGCTTTGGATCATCTGTCTCCCTCTCTCTCTGCATCCCCTGCTCGCTCGCTCTCTCTCTCTCTCTCTCAAAACTAAATAAAAATTGTTAAAAAATCTTAAAAAAAGATATGGAAGCATTCCAATTGTCCATCCATAAATGAATAGATAGATAAGATGTGGTACACACACACACACACACACACACACACACACACACACACTGGAACATTACTCAGCTGTAAAAAAGAATGAAATCTTGCCATTTGCAACAACATGAATGGATCTAGAGGGTATAGTGCTAAGTGAAATAAGTCAGAGAAAGACAAATACCATATGATTTCACTCATATGTGAAATTTAGGAAAGAAAACAAATGAATAAAGAAAAAAAAGAGACAAACAGACTCAAATACAGAGAACAAACTGATGGTGGCCAGAGAGGAGGTGGGTGGGTGGATCAATGCAGTATGTGAAGGAGATTAAGAGTACACTTATTGTGATGAGTACTGAATAATATATAGAATTATTGAATCACTGTATTGTACACCTGAAACTAATATAACACTGCATGTTAATTATACTTGTTTTACAAATAAATAAATAAAAATTCACAGAGTTGGGACTCCCAATGGTAGAATTTTTACGTGAAATATGTTCCTATGTTTTTCACTGTCTCTAGTTTCCTAAGAAGGAATTTGTATATATCTTTTTTTGAATTTAATGTTTTGAGCTTATGCCAGGGTCCGGAAGTGTGTTGTGTGCCCACAGGTGAGGGAGCATGGTTTCTCCAGGGAATCATGAAAGAAACTTTGGGGAGGAAGCCCCTTGTTTTGGCCTTGGAAAGTGGAAGACAGTAGTGAGAAGGCTAACTGGCTCAGGATTATCTAGAAAACTCAGTCCATTTCCTTGTAGGAACAGCATGTCAATATGTTTTTCTCTGCTGAACAATGTGTGGGAAACATCTTTGATTTTTTTTTGGTAACTGTGCATATAATTTCTTAGCATTTTGCTTCCGGGAATTGATTAAAGTTTTTCTGTCTCTTTAGAATCATTAAATAGAAAAATGTCTGCTGGAGACAGATTGACGGTGTTTCTAGGGACTCACTAAGAGAATAGGAGCCTCCTTAACTGGTTAGAAAGTTTGTTCCGATCTGTGCTGAATAGACACGAATAGCTAATGTTTATTGAGTATTTATTATGTACCAGGTACTATATATGAATTATATCACTTTACCCTCATAGCAACAGTCTGAGATAGGTACTTTCATTATCCCCCTTTTCTGATATTAAAATTGAGGCACAGGAACATTGAATAATATACCCATGGTTACATAGTTACCGGTAATAGGGAAAAAATTGACTCCATGTGGTCTGACAGCAGAGTCTGAACCCATCAAAACTGTATTATGTCAAAATCAGAACATTTAAGTCCTTGTGGTGTCTAATCACAGCTTTCAGAATTAGAGATGTGTTCTCAGGTCCTCAAACCTTGTAGCTGGTGTGTTTTGGTCCCTTCAAAGAGTATGCGAGACCATTTGTATGACTGGGCTGATTGTATTTCTATCTAGCACTAAAGAGGATGTACTTCCATCACTAAAAGCCTCCTTTAACCATCACTCCCCCAATACCCACTCAGAAGCAAGCATTTACATGAAGTTGTTTAAAAATGACAGCAGTATGTCCTGGGGGGGGGGGGGTGGCTGCTTTCCTTGTGGACAGAATGACTGGTTGAAGATATAAGGGAGGAAGAGAAAGTTCAGGCTGTCAAGGCCTCCCCCACTCTGGCCTATAAAATAGAAAGGGAGTGTTTGGGACAATCTTCAGTTACAAATGAGGAACCTGAGAGACACAGATGAGAAAGAACTCCATGAAGTTCATTCAGTTCAGTCAACCATAGGCTAAATAGTGTGCTACATGCTTTATATATGTGATCTCAGTCAATCCTCATAATAACCTTGGTCAGCATACAGAACATTCCTGTTTCACCAATGAAGAAATGGAGGTTTCAGAAACAAATTAGGGGGTGGCATTTCACTCATATATTCCTAGTGTATTGGTACAGCATAATAGCCAGGGTCCTTCTGTTCGATTTGTACCTCTTTTATTTAGAAGAAAGGAAGTTAACTGCAGTACCAGCTTCCAAACCTCAGTGGTTTTTTACCAGTAAAAATGTATTCCTCACTTACCCAGTGATCAGTGTAGAAGTCTCTGGTGAGCCGACAGTCTTCCTTGTACCCAAGGATATAGGCTTGGGCCTTGTAGTCTTCTGCTATGGACCCTCTGCATGGAGCCAGCAGAAACAGGAGGGAACACAGAGAACCTCAGGGAAGGCTTTCATGGGCCAGGACTCAAAGGAGCACATGATTTCTGCCATATTTTATTGGCAGGAACTCAGTCATGTAGTGTTCCCTTACTGCAGGGGAAGCTGGGAAATGTAGTCTGGTAGCTCAGGAAGAAAAGGAAATGAGTTTTAGTGAACATTTGGCAGTGTGCCACATTATCATGCTCTATTGGTTGTTATATATTTGAGTCTCACCTTAGATTAGGTCACAAAGTCAGCAAGTGACGGAGCCGGGAGTGGGACCCAGGTTTGTGTAACCCCAGATCTGGATTCTTTGCATGTTCTCTTACTCTCTTCCAATGGCCAGATCAAGTTCTGTGGCTCTGGATGCAGGGAGTGTTCCACGTGACCGTGTGGTGCCTGCCTTCCTAGGCCATATAGTTCTATGACTCTTGTGGATGCCCTCCCTGTACCTTGCCATGGACTATTTGGGCTGTGGATCTGAGAGTGGGTTGTTGGGAATTTTTGTGAGCAGACCCAGGGTCAGGCCTTTGAAGCTCCTGGCTTGTGTGGTGCTCAGTGGCTATGCTAGGAGTGATGGACAAACTGTGTCACTTTTTCCAGCCAGGCTCAGACTGTCATTAGCATTCAGTAAGGCTGTGAGTCTTGTACAAATCAGCGGTTTAAGGCTTAAAAAAACACAAACTACTGAATGCCTCTCTTGGTTGAAGCTCCTGTGAGTTGGAGCTAACAGTTTTCCATGCTGTTGAAAAGGAAAAGGGGAGCCATGGTATAGTGTTTTCATATTTGGGAGTTGTTTTTAGCAATGTGGCCAAATGTGAAGGTCTCATGGAATGTGGATATTCACTTTCTTTGGCAAAGGGCATTGGTTGCTCTGTTTTAGAGCTCCAGGTCTTGTTTATTCTGAGGCACAAGAAAGATCTATTGGCTTCATCCATGTGCTTCTTCCCTGGAAAAAAGGCTGGTTTGAATACCTTGTCACCCACTTCCTCACTGGCCCATGGCCCAAGTTGCAGAGTGACTGCAGGCCCTCTCTCCCTCCAGTCCTATGGGGACTCTCAGAGGAGGGACACACAGATAAACAGCAAGGTCCAAACACTTCATCCCTTTATTCAGGGATTCAGGGTCACTTCATTTTCTCCTGCCATTTGGGAAGGTGATTCCATGCGTGGGGATTCCATGCATGCAGTCCTTCCCAAGATGAAGTCTTGGTGTACTGTGTCAGTTTTGACCGCAGTCACAGTGCCTACTGGTGTAACTGATTCTGCTGCCTCAGCCCTGAGCAGAAATAGGTATGGTAGTTAAAGAGTTCTTATGGGCACTGATTGTTTTATGGTAATGAAGTGGGCACTAGGAGTTTTCCTAGTTCCAGGTGTCTGGGTGTTAGAAACAAATAACATCTGTTCTCATCAAATGGGAGAATGACAAAGTACAAATCATAAGTCACTCTCAATAAATCCTGGAAGCTGGGGTTTGAGATTTTGAGTGGAGCCTGCCTAGGTGTGTGCATAGAGTGTTGGCAATATTCCCCTTTGGATAGAGAAAGTAGAACTAAAATTTCCCGAGCCTGGAGCTGACCCAGACAAATCTCTTCTTGCTTCATGGCGTCCCTGAGTTTTCATCCACCAGAATTGGAAGATGAAGTTGGGTTGGTCAGGATGCTGAATGATTAGGAAAAGAGGATATTACTGAGCCTAGCATCTGCCTGATCCAAGGAGAGAATTTATAACCAGTTGGCAGAGGTAAGAATTGATTTACCTGATAGGAATCAAGGTATTACATCATTGTTCCTTCTTTCCTTCCATCTATCCATTCATGCATGCATCCATTGATTTAGTCAACAGACAATGCCATATTCTATCTAGTTGCCCAGAAGGATACAAAGGGGAAGATGTAGTCCCTGCCTACAAGTTCATAGGCCAATATGGGGGTGAAGACATGGACAGAGGTAATACATACCCAACATGGCATGTGAGAAGTGCCATAAGAAAGAGACCAACAAGAATGTGTGAGAGAAGGTCAGCAGAGGGTGGACCCATTTCCAGCTGAGCAGATGTGCATAGGTTTGGGGAAGTGTTCACAGAGAAAGAGATATCTGAACTGATCACCGAAAGATGGGTTGGATTTTAACTGCAAAAGGTTGGGGAAAGGAAGGAAGGAAGAAAGACCTGTGTGTATAAAGATGTGGAAGTTAGAAAAGAAAATGTAGATTTGTGAAATGCCTAATCAGTAGAAACATGCCACTCAGTGAATCAGAGGAAAGGCTTTCTGTCTCTTTGTTTTTCTCTCTTTCACCTCAGATTTCTGCATTTGGGTTTATATTAATCTTACAGATGATGAAGAAGTCTTCTTGCTTAATCTTTGAAATGGGGGCATGGGAAGCTGGAGCGGGTGTGGGGCTTCATCTTGCCTTCACCAGCATGGACTTTTCTCGCCTCTTTCACTTTGAGCACCTGCCAGGGGACATTAATTTTCCTTGTTATAGGTTGGCTTTGATGTTGATGCCTGGTCTTACTCCACTAGGATATAACTTCTGAAATGGAATTTGTGAGGACATTCGATTTTAAGCACCAATCTCAGCTTTTCCTACTTTAGGGGATTTCCCCTGTGCAACTGTGGGTGATCCGGCAAGGCTGAGTCTAGAGCTCCCATTCAAAGACTGCCTTGAGCTAAAGGGAGCTCCTTCCTAGATATGGTCTTAGATGTGGCTGCTGCTCATTCCCATCTCACAAAAACTGGTAATCCACAGTCTGCTCTTGCATCTCTCATTGATTTGGTGTGTAACTGATTCTTCAGATGCAAATCTGCTTGACTGACCATGTCAGTCTATATGACATAGTGACTTGGGCATTCATGGTGTTTCCAGCCAGTGTTCACCCCTCTGGAATATTGTTTCATCCAAATCTCAAGTTGCCCTCATCATCCTTGAGGGAGTGAGCCAACGAAGGTTGATACTCAAATATATGAGTAACTGATGTGGCATTTGGCAGTTTCTGGTCAGAGCAGATCATGGCTATAGTGCTAGAACAGGGTGCTGGAGAACCCCTGCTGTGCCAGACAGTAATTGTTTAGTTCCTGGGTTTGGGGAGGCATTGGAGTGCTGGGGGAGGGACCAGGATGGCAGGTGGTAGTCAGGCATCTGTCAAAGCAGTGGGGGACAGTGACTTTTTACAAAATGTAAGACTTTCACTATTCAATATTTTTAGCATTTTAATAACCAGTATGGTGTACACCTGCTAAATATCAATCCTTCACACATTATATTTTACCAACCTTGCCCTATTTCCAGCCCAAGGAAAAATGTCCCTGTTTTCTTCTGCTTGTCAATAAGGCAGATTTTATTGGGATATGAAGGGGTACAAGCTTGGGTCTTAGGGATGCTGGGCCCTGAACAAGTAGAATATCCCATTGTCTAGCATTAGTTTAAACCTGTTGTTCTGAAGTGTTTTGAGTATAGGACTCCTTTATGCTTTTAAAAATTATTGAGGATCCCAAAGAGCTTTTGCTCATGTGGGTTACATCTATCAATATCTACCACATTGGAAATTTAAACTGAGAACATTTCAAAATAATCACCTAATTTTTAAGTTAATAAATGTATTAGTTTATTTACAAATGACAACAATGAACACAATTACACATCAATATAAATGACACTTTTTAATGAAAAAGAACTATAATTTTCAAAACAAAAGCTACTTTTTTGGGAAGAGTGACACTGTTTTACATTTTAAGAAATCTCATGTCCGGAAAGAAAGCTAGATTCTCATATCTGCTTGTGCATTCAGGCTGTTGCAAGCTGTTGTTTTGGGTGAAGTGTATGAAAACCATTCTTTACATGGATATATAGATAGAAAGGGGAGGGGTATTTTAGTACCATTTCAGATATTTGTGGCTATTCTTCTGTGATACTGTACCCGAACTGGACAAGTGGTAGGTTTTCAGAGGCTAGTTGCAATGTGGAATCTGAAATCATATAAATAAAAAAAATTTTGTACTCTATTACATTAGAATCCACTGTACTTTTCTTGTACTTTTATGCTTGTATCTTTTACCCAAGACTGATTTTGTAACACTTCACACTGTTTGTTGGAAAAGATAGCTTCACTGATTAAGCAGATCTTCTAAATGTTGATATCTTTTATTCTACAGTAACACAAATTACTTTCATTAATATTACCATTGATATCATCAGAAGCCCATGAATGTTGGGAAGCTATCAAGCCCATGATGGTGGGTGCAACTTTTCCAAAACTGTAATTTTTGCTTAAGAGCTTGAATTTATCATTGGGAAAAATTCCTCATTAGTTTCCTTGAATTGACTAACTCCCTTCTTTAATTATTAAAAGATTCCCAACTTTGAATAATCATTCAGTTCTGCCTATCTGTTAGTGTTCTTCCAAGTAAAAACAGCGTTCTATGAAAAAAGTGGCTAGTTCAGTTTGCAACTCAAACAATCATACAAGCACTTTTTCTGAAGAATACCATCATATTTTAGTCTGCAGTAGGGATGGTTTGTGTGTGTTTATGCTTATAGATATTGCTGAATAAATAGGAATAATTTACGCTGTGGCTCATTGGTTTTGCTTGTTTGCACTCCAGGCTCCGCAGGAATCTCCAGGAGCAAACGGCCCTCTGAGTATTTCACCAAAGGCTTTCCTTTCTGTCCTTAAATGTTCCAATATGCTCTGCTGAGCTCTGCCCACCTCATTCACTGGTGAGAATGTGGCCAGTTGAAATGCCCTGAGAACAGGGACCAGAGTCTTTCGTGATGTTGACCATCGGCTTCCCATCCGTTAGTAATCTGATGTCTCTAAGGTTCCTGTTTACTTTGATTTACTTTTCTAAGACTGTAAAATACAAGCTGTCCCCTTGTGTTTGTATGGGCTTTTTTTTTTTTTTTCCTGGCACAGTATCATGTCAGTCCTTTAGTTTCCTATCCCCAACTGTTGGCAGGACAGTGTGCTTCCATTTTACTGCCTCTGGCTACTTGTCGGCCTTTTGGAACCAAGTCCCTGGAATTCAGGGACCCCCCTTTTTTTTCCTGCTTCCTCTTTTGGCTCCTCTCTAAGTGTCCTCTTCTATCTGCTTGGCCACACTCTTCAAAGCTTAAACCGTCTGTAGCTAGCCAGCTCATGATGCGTTTCCTTTCTGAATTCTTGTGCCCTCACGAGAATTTGGTTCATCTCTGTTCATTGAGTGTGACTGTGTGCTCTCATTTTGTGGAGAGCTACTGACTTGCCCAAGACTGAAATTCACTTATCTAGATCCTCTGTTGGTGTTACGATCATATGCTCCTGCAGATTGGGTGATGCCTTTGTCTCTCCCTCCTGGGTCCAGTTAATGCCTGACACATTGTGAAGATTCAGCCACTGCTGGCTGGTAGAGTGGAAATGGCCAGTTTGGCAACATTTTCCTGGCCATATATGTGTCAAGGCATTGGAGATGTCTTGATGTGCTCCATTCCCAAGGTCTGCCTTTGAACGAGTGACATCTCATAGGACCTCTGGTCTTTTGATATTCTGTCTTTGGGGAATGAGATGTAAGTGTGTCCTTTGCTAGTACCACGTGGAAAAGAATTTAGTAGCTACAGTCGTTCTTATTTATTGATTAAACTCAGCTTTCATGTACTTTACAGCTAGAAACAGAGCTAGCAACCTTTTTACCCTCTGGATTTTATTTTCACCATGGATTCTGATATTATGCATTTATTCATTCATTCAAAATATGCTAAACACGCTATAAAACTATATATGGGGTCAGTCTATATGACATAATGACTTGGGCATCATGGTGTTTCCAGCCAGTGTTCACCCCTCTGGAATATTGTTTCATCCAAATCTCAAGTTGCCCTCATCATCCTTGAGGGAGTGAGCCAACGAAGGTTGATACTCAAATATATGAGTAACTGATGTGGCATTTGGCAGTTTCTGGTCAGAGCAGATCATGGCTATAGTGCTAGAACAGGGTGCTGGAGAACCCCTGCTGTGCCAGACAGTAATTGTTTAGTTCCTGGGTCTGGGGGGGCATTGGAGTGCTGGGGGAGGGACCAGGATGGCAGGTGGTAGTGAGGCATCTGTCAAGCGGTGGGGGACAGTGACTTTTTACAAAATGGTAAGACTTTCACTATTCAATATTTTTAGCATTTTAATAACCAGAATGGTGTATGTCTGCCAAACCTGCTAACCCTGAAGCATATTATTTGTTTTATATATGCTATATAAAACATGCTATATTCCAGGCACTGTGTGAGATCCTCTGGAGGATACAGAGGCATTACCTGATGGTCATGGTCTACTGGGGTAATGAGATGTGCACACAGAGAATGAGCATCCAGGAGGAACAGGTGCCAGGAGAGAGAACCCAAGAGATTATCCTCAAAGAATGGAAGAACAGGGGTGGAATTGGCTTTATCTTTCATAAAGGAAATGAGCAGGAGACCAATATCTCGAGCCTAGATCTGTGATATTTGGAAAAATCCCTTCACGTAGTGACAAATTGAATTCAACTTCTCAGTAAAGAGCTGGAAAGTACCAGTCTCTGCTGGTCCTCACAGCTTCTGCAGAAGAGTACATGAACATCCTTCCTGAGGTGTGTGGACAGGACTTGGAGAGGGGCCAGTGCCTTTCAGTTGGGATAGACAATAAACATGGGGGATAAGATGGCACAGGGGTATCTTGGACTCTTCCTCCCATTGGCCCATGGTGGTTACATCTTCAGGGATGTGTGTGGCAGTGTGTATGACTAGGGTACTGTGAGTGAGAGATAAGGCTGATAGGGGGTCTGTTCCTCATTCAGTCTCAAGGGTGGTCTTTTAAAAAGTGCAGTCAAAAAATAAATAAATAAAAGTACAGTCATATGAGAGCACTCTTCTTAAAGCCCTGTAATGGTTATTCATCATATAAAGACTAAATCCGGAGTGCCTGGGTGGCTCGGTCGGTTGAACGTCTAACTCTTGATTTCAGCTCAGGTCGTGATCCCAAGGTCATGGGATTGAGCTCCACACTGGGCTCTGTGCTGAGTGTGGAGCCTGCTTGGGATTCTCTCTCTCCCTTTGCCCCTACCCCACTTGCACATGCACACATTTCCTCTCTCTCCTAAAAAAAAAAAAAAAAAAAAGAAGAAATTCCACCTCCTTGAATGGGTCTTGCAAGACTGTTTTTGTGAGTTTCTGCTACCTTATGCTGTAGTAACACCTCCAGTGCTTTCAAAGGTGTATTTCTTGTTCACAGTGGATATCAGGCTTTCTTCACATGACTTCTTCATTCCGGGATCTGGGCTAAGGGAGCAGCAATGGCTGAGTATTTTAATGGCTCTTAACTCGTTCCCTCAAAGAATATCACTTTTGCTCATGTTCTACTGGCCGAAGCCATGAGATCACCTCTCACTGTGGGGCTGGACACATCATCCCCATTGGGTAGTACTTCAAGTCCCAGGGCAATGGATAGACCTGTGTCACTCTCTCACAGGAGGATAGCGAATACTTGAGAACCGTAACGCATCTTCCTGGAGGCCCTTTGCCCTCTGGCCTGCCGTCCATTCCCGGCACTCTCTCAGTTCTCTCTTTGCTGTTGGCTCACAGCCTGTGCTGCTTCTGAGACACCCCAGCTATGCTCCTGCCTCGGTGCCCCTGCCCAGAAGGGCTGCTCTCTGCATGGCTTCCCGTCACTTCATACAGCCCTGTGCTTAGATCTCACTTCCCAGAGAGGCTTGCTTTGACAACTGTTCTCTTTCGCATTGCCTCTGCTTTGTTTTCCTTTGTACACATATAGCCACTGGAGATTCCTTGATATATCTGCTTATTGGTCATTTTTCTCCTCCCCTATATTTTGGAACTGTCGTGGGGCAGGGGCTTGGCCCTCTTCCTTGGCATCTCGTGTACCTGGATGCCTGACACTTGATGGGCTTTTAGCAAATACATGTTGGATGAGTCTTTGGTCACCTGTAGGACAATCAGGTCAGTCCCAAAGCAGAGAGGCTCCCAGCAGAGGGGGGTAGCAGCCTCTTTGGGAATAAGCACAAGCCTCTAACCAGCCTAGATGCTTCTGTCCTGCTGAGCATGAAACAGACACGTGCATTCTTTTTAGGCCCCTAAATGAAGTCTTTCCCCTTCATCTGCAAGCCTGGCTAGGAAGGGTGGTGGAGCCAGGTGTAAGGAAGCACCAGTTGGCAGCCCCTGTTGAATTACCAAGTTGCTGCACCCTTCCACAGCCCTGCTGTGGGCAACCACGACCTTCCGCAGCCCTGCTGTGGGCGACGGCGACAGATGACCTGGGCTTGTGGTCGGGTTGAGAATGAACAGGGAGGGGACAGCTGGGTGGGTGGGAGGTCAGCTGGAGTCTCAGCTGCCTCTTTCTGCTTGGATCAGTGTTCAGATCCAAAGTAGCCAGGAGGTCGGCCATGAATTCCAGGTGGGCGAGAAAAGCAGAAAAACCTGGCAGGCATCCCTGGAAGGCAGGAATTACACATGACCAGGACCTGGCTCTGTTTAGGGCCCATTTGTGGCTGCACGAAAAATGAATTTGTCACATGAGTCAGAGCCAGCGGGACTCAGCGAGTCTGTGAATCCAGGTAACAGCCAGAAAGCCAGGCTTGCCTGGGTCCTGCCTCTTGCCCTGGCCTCTCTCTTTGCCCTGTGCCAAGTCAACCCCACACCAGTATACACTGTGTCCGCCCACCCCTGCCCCAGCTCTCCTCCATTCCTCAGACCTTGGAGTACTTCTGTCCTGATTTCTGAGCAACTTAGGAAGATGACTTTAGAGTTGCCACAGCTGGGGCTCAGCAGGCCCGCTCCTCTCTGGACACCAGCAGATAGACAAAACCCACCTAGCACGTACATTTTTCTTGTCAGTACAAGACAAGACATACTGTCTCCCTCTCTCCCAAGGGTGAGGGAATGGCAGAGCAGGATTCAGGGTGGCACCATGAAGGAGGACACAATCCGTAGTGTCCTTTCACTAGAATATCCTCAGGCTGGAGGAGGATAAAGTTCATAGACGCCCCGTGCAATTACCAGGGTAGCGTGGAAATAACCCATGATCCTGTGGCTATTAGACCTGTTCTTGGAGATGTTATCAGCAGGTAGGAGTCACTCACCCTCTGTTTTCATTCCTGATAAGCCCAGGAATGAGTTAGGTCCCCATTCGGACAGGAGGAGAGACAGTCCTGATGTGGGGTGATGATAGGTGGGGGCAGGGCTGATGGTCACTGGAACATATTGTGTGGCCATGTAGGCCATCTTGACAAGTCTCTTTTTGGGTTGGTTGGGTGTTCTGCTTGAGCAGTGGTCATCCTATTCCAGTATCAAGTAGTTTGCATATTATTCCTGTGTGGAGGTCTCATTAATCTATAACCTCCAGTGGCTGAACTGCCTGGCCATGGAACTGGGAGCATTTGAACTTGAAAAATGAGTAAGAGTTAAGTAGCAGCAAGGTGAAGGGAGGGATTCCAAGTTAAGGGAACAGCCAGAGACATGAGAAAGCCTGGAAGATTCAGGGGTTCTCATCTTGGGGATCATTTTATGAAAGCCTTTGGAAAGGAGAACCCGGAGGAAGGCCTCAAGGTGGAGAAAGAACAGGATGGCACCTTTCTCAGTCAGTCTTTAGGATCAATTAACAGATGACATTTGCCCTGGGCCTGCCAGGTGTTTTCACAAAGGGGTTTGCATCTTGGGAACAGACTAGAAAACCTAGACCCAAACACAGAATGAGACACACTGAAGGTCACACAGTGAGTTAGTGGTTAATCTGATTGTTGAATAGAGGCCTCAGTTTCCCAGAGATATCTCTTATCTATCCAAACGTCTGTCTACCTATCTGTCTATCTATCCATCCATCCATCTCTGTATCTCTCAATCATCTTCTCTCTCCTTGTCTCTCTAGTCCACTTAATTTCCCTTTCACTTTCTTGTCCAAAGTTGAGTGATACAGAACTTTTCATCATTCAAATTCCCTCCATTCTGACCTTTCTTTCATTACCGTAGGAAATCTGTTGTGCTGAGGTTTGGGGAGCGTCTTTTGTTGAGTCCGTGGGTCTCAGGAAGCCCTTGTCCAGGTACACTTCCTGAACCACAGCTCAGCTGTGGGCTGCGTGCAGACCCAGTGTGTTAAAACTGCCTCCTGACAACCCCCCTCTCCCAGTGCTCCTGGGACTCTCTCCTAACTGAAACAGGCTAAAATGTGGAAATTTGTTCTTGAGCGTTGCAGGGCTCAGCACACTGATGTATGAAATTGTCTGTTGGCATGGCCTCAGAGCACAATGGAATGGGCTTAATCATTTCTTTAGAAAGGGACAGATTATAGATTAGTCCTAATCACACATGCTCTTTCCCTGCCTTTCCCCACATATGGGGTGCCAGAACTTAGGCCCGTAGGGTACTTTGACAGTGGCCCAGGGGCTGTGGGCCTGATGGGTAGGGGTGAGGACAGAGACCCCCACCTCAACCCTTATGTCCACCAGAGCAGCTCTGTCCTATCAGTTTAAGACATTGGGATTCACATAGGAATTTTTTTTTTAATTTTTAATTTTTTTTTTAAATTTACATCCAAATTAGTTAGCATATAGTGCAACAGTGATTTCAGGAGTAGATTCCTTAGTGCCCCTTACCAACTTAGCCCATTCCCCTTCCCACACCCCCTCCAGTAACCCTCTGTTTGTTCTCCATTTTTAAGAGTCTCTTATGTTTTGTCCCCCTCTTATTTCTGTTTCTCTTCAAATAGGAATTTATTTGGATACACAGGACCCACTAACACAAGTTTGGAAATCATTGTTTGGAATGAGCAAGCCATACAGCCAGGCCAAGTAGCCTGCTGTCTGTTGCCTCCAAGCCCTGCTTAAGCCTAGAGAGATGGTGGCAGCTGGGCCTCAACTCAGCCCTCACTAGTGCCAGCTGCGGGCTGACCAGGGAGTCCAGCAGGCTCCTGAGAGGTGGCCCCATGCCATGGCACCAGAGCAGGATGCTTCCTCTGTCGTCACCACCACTTGGCCAAACAAATGCCCAGACCCACGTTTTCCCCACACTGGGATTATCTGTCCTTAGCCAGTTCCTAGCCACCTTACATGTCTGCTGGGATGCTGCTGGCCGGGAAACTTGAGCTGCCCCCTCCTGTCTGGGTACAGCTCCGGAGGTGACCTGGCCCTTCCCCAGCTGTCCACCAGTGCTGGCCTCACCTCCTTCCTTCCTGAAGCCGAGGGCAGAGAGAGGCCACCCATCTCTTTTGGATCTCCAGGGAGTCAGTTGGTCCAAGCCTCAAGTTCTTAGCTGTTGGCAGAGCCCTTTCAATTTCTAAGCAGACACTAAGCATCAGAAGTCCAATTTTAGGAAATGGCTGGTGAGGAAAGGATGGTTGGGATTGTGCCTTTCTCTTTTCTCCCCATCACTGCCTTCACTTCTGCAGCAGGAGTCCCAGAGGAAGGTGGCAGCTGGGAAGGACACCGCGCTGCCCATTTGTGCTGCACCTGGGAGGCCCTGATCTCCTGTGACATGCAGCCCTGACTCACCCTCACCTCCTGGCTCCAGGACCTGGGGTCTCTTCCTGAGATGCCTTGTTGCTTTTTCTATGTCTTCTGTCTTTAAAAGCCAAGCAATAAATCCATCTGGCAAAGGAAAGGATGAAAGGGAAACCTCTTCTTAATTGGCTCAAGGCCATTGCACACATTACCAGGTGTACTCAAGCTGCAATTTACTTTTTAATTAAAGTTCCTTCTATCTACAAGAGAGCTGAATGTTGGGCCAGTGTGCTCTCACTTGAAAAGGGTGTTTGGGGGAGCAGTGACAAGGAGAAAGCGAGGAGATCATTTGGCTGGTGGACTTTGATTTTTTCCCTTCTTGTTCTTTTTGGTTCCTCCTTATGGGTGTCTGTCTTTTCCTAACCAGTGACTGGAAGGAGGGTCTGTCCTGGATCCTTGTCCAAACCCGATGATTGCTGGGATTTGATTGCCTCACACCTTCCCCGGGCCCTGAGTCTGTGGCCCCAGGGACATTGTCAGCTGCCACAGCATTTGAGCATATTCTGGGGTTCTTCTCAGAGTCGCCTCTAGGTCTGGCAGTGGCCTGTGCACCTGTGGTCTCTTCTTTGCTCAAAGTCAATGCTGGAAAGAAAACCACTCCTTCAGGCAGCCTCATAGGCATTCACAGCACCTTCTCTTTAGGGAACGTGGGAAGAGCCATGGGGAAGGTCACATCTCGAGGTACAGGTCTTGCTTGCTTCTTCTCTCAAACTGCCATAGTCTTTCCTCTCGTCATATAGGGTGGTTTCCTGCTTCTTGGAAGCCTTGGTCACACCATCCTCACCCAGGCCCTGTCTTCTTGCTTCTGTCGAAGCACTTCCCAAACCAAGAATCTTCCTGACAAACACACTCTCTCCCTCAGGTAGGCTGCTGAGAACTTGTCTGCCTCCCCATTCCACTAAGATTGAAGGATCCATCTTTCCTAGGGTCTGTCTCTGAATCATCTAGCTCTGCTGGCTTCTGGGTGTGGAGCCCAGGATTTTGTGGGCTCACTTAGGCCCCCTAGATTGGAGGGGAGAGAGTGGGCACGGACCTCTCGCTATTGACACTGTCTCTAATGAAACAGAACCCGAAGGGGCAGCATGTTTGCACTTTGGGAGTGTGTGAATGGCTTCCTTTTCTGTCATTCAGTGATCACACAAATCCCAATATTCTAGGCAGTTTCCAGAGAGTGGGCAGGGGAGGTTCAGACGGGGCTGACCCAGGAGCAGGGCTGGGTGAGCAGGGCTGCCCCTGCTGGAGACAGGCTCCATTCTGTGGCCTAGGGCAATGCGTGAATCAGTAATTCCCACAGTGCTCTTCACAAGGGCCTGAAAGTGAGGATGATAATCAGAATGATGGCTAACATTACTGAGCCCTTGGTATGGGCGGGCACTTGCTGAGTGCAGCTCAGACATTCTTCCATTCAATTCCCACCACCAGCTGTGAAGTAAGTATCATTATCCCCATTTAAAAGAATAATTTTTTTTTAACATTTATTTATTTTTGAGAGACAGAGAGAGGCAGAGCATGGGCAGGGGATGGGGAAAGAGAGAGAGAGATACAAGGTCAGAAGCAGGCTCCAGGCTCCGAGCTGTTTGTTAGCACAGAGCCTGACGCAGAGCTCGAACTCACGAACTGCAAGATCATGACCTGAGCTGAAGTCGGACGCTCAACCCTGAGCCACCCAGGCGCCCCTCATTATCCCCATTTTAGATGAAGAAATGGATTTCCGGTCGCACAGCCAGTCAGCGCTGTGGATATGTGGTTTACCTCCAGGTGACAGTCGGACAGTCTGAAGGTCAGCAAAGATAGACAATGGCTGAGGTTTGAGTTTTGGTCTCTCTGTGTATAGAAGGCCCACTCTAATATCCAGCCCCCGGTGGTCCTGGGCCAGGGGCTTTCCTGGAATGAGCAGTGAAGGCCTGCCCTCAGCCAGCGGCCCCACGTGGTTCCACCTCTGGAACTAATGGTGTGCATTCACACTGGGAAAGCTGGGGCTCGGGCCATGGCCAAAGGAGAGAAATTTGCTCTGTGCAAAAGCAAAAGTGGAAAAAAAAAAGCTTTTTAAATGATAGTTTGGGTTTCAGCTACAGAACACATTTTTATCACATTCTTATTCTCAGATACTATGATGGGCTCCACACCCAGAGGCCTGACCTAATTAGTTCCCTGTGCTAAGGCCCAGACCTCAGCTTGAGCTTCAGAGTTGGGCGGGCCTGTGCTTGAATCATAGCTCCACCTCCTTCCGGCTGTGTTCACTAGGCAAACTATTTAACCACTTGGAGCTTTGATTTCTTAATCTGTAAAATGGGATCATAATCTCCTCCTGTGATCATTGTGAGACCTGATGAAGGTCACATATATAGAGTGCCTGGTATGCCATGGCACGTTTGCCTGCATGAAGTGCAGAACATTTCAACAAATGTTAATAGCCGCCCCCTTCAACCACTCCCCCTGCCGTCCCCACCGCAATCCTACTTTCCTCTCTTTTCAACAACATCTTGTGGTTGATCTCCTTGGGGGGAAGTTAATTGGAATGATATTATGTTCTGTCATTTAGATTTTTTCCCTTAATTATTCTGAACTCAGGTCATGATGCCAGGATGAGCCTCCACACGGAAGCCCAGCCTGGTCAGTAGGGATGAGGGACCTGACCAAAGACCCCTTCCCAGAATCAGGGCCCTGGAACCTAATCAGTTGCAATGACACCAGGAGAAGCCCGCTGGCCATAGAGACACAGCATGTACTATCTCCTGGCCAAGCTTTAATACATGCCTTCTGGGAAAAAAATGGCAAGTAGATAGCCAGGTGATTCAACAGAAGAGCTTGAAACCCTGGCTCTGTCTTTCTGAGTGACCCTGGGTTAGTTGCTACACCTCTCTGAACCACAGTTTCTTCTTCTGTGAAGCAGGGTTCAGATCACCCCCTCCTACTGTTGTCATGACAGTCACATTGTAAGTTTTCAAAGATGGTTATTATCTTCAGTATTTATCTTTTGAATATAACTGAAGTATTATCTTCAGTTATTATCTTCAGTATTTGAGCCTGGTATCACTTTTTCTTCTCAAAGGGGTGACCGCAGTGATAATTTGTTTTCCCTAGAGTAGTTGACGGCTTATGAATGGAGTCCCTTGCTTAGCTGAGTGACTCATCTTTCCTTCCTTCCCCGTCTTCTCCTCTGCCTTGTGCTTCTCTTTCCTCCCTTCCATTGTTTCATAGCATCTGCTGTTTGTCAGACGTGCTGTGCTGTATGTCAGGGAGAACGTGAGGCTGGACGAAGCACTTTACACCCTTGAGGAACTCATGTCCTCATGTAGAAGATAATAGGACATGAGTTCCAGGGCAGGAGAACTGGAGTCAATTTTTGCCTAAAAGGAACTTTGAGGTCATCCTATACACATGAGGAAATGGAGGCTCTGGAGGGAGAATGGTGTGGACCCAGGGTCTGCCAGCTCATATTTAGCCTCTTCACCTAGCCCTGTGTAGGTTGGAGAGGTAAGAAGGGAGGGTCTTGCCTTAGATGATGAGGAAAAACTTTAGTGGAGCAAACCCTTGAGTTGGGCCTTGAAGATTGTTTAGAATTCTGGAAGGCAAAGGTGTGGGGTAGGCAGTGTTTGCCAGGAAGAAGGAATGGCTTGAGCAAAGGTGTGGCAGCTAAAAAGCAGACGCTGATCAAGCGATGGCAAGTGGTTCTGGAGTGAGGAAGAGACACCTTGGTGAGGGGTGGGAGTCCCCCCACTGCCCCTGCAGAGACCATGAGGGACCACCTAGTGCTTCACAGATGTGGTGAATTGGTTCCCACCCTCCAGTGTCCTGCCAGGAATTAATTGTATTCATGGTAATGAGCTTAGACCCTGGACACCAGGCTGGCTTAAATAAACCTCTCTTAGATGTTGAATTTATGATGTGTTATGAGCAGTAACTTGACTGGGCACATGCTAGATAGATGAACCCAAATACTTAAAGAAACCTGGTCCCAAGAATGCCGGAAGAAAACCCCTCATGATAAATCATGGCTATTAATTTGCATGCTTTGGGTCTGCTAGGCTGGAGCAAACAATTCTTTAGTATCCCAGGAGTGTTGAGCAGCAAGCCTTTATGAACACTCAGAGTAATTTATACTAATGCTTCTGCTTGTCCTTGGTTTTCTAACATGACTCCTTCGCTGGGGGAGATATTGGATTGGCTCCATCTGTTTTGTGTGGCTCTTCCAGTCGTCCTGCAGAAGGGATTCCCTTTTGTCATCAGCTCCTGCCTGTACTCAGGGTGTCTGGCTTCCTTTTAGCCATCTTGGGAAGTGATGGGTGCTGGTAGGTGGACTTTTCCCGATGTGAAACAGACTTTAGATTACCTTGGTGAGGTTTATTTCCTCATGAGATATCCTGGCAGCCATGGTGCTGTGGGTTCCTTTAAGTGGATGAAGGGCCAAGCCAGAAGGTAGGTCTGATGCTTCCTCCTAGAGGAGTTCATATCATGCAGCAGGGTTAGAGTTTAGAGATGTGGTTAGGAATTGAGGGAGGACCATGTATTTTGATCCTTTCAGAGCAATGCATGATCGTACAAAAGTTCAGGGGTGTCTATCCAAATCAGGTTGTTAAGTCCAGACCAAAGGGAAGGCTCACTCTCTGTGTGCCTAGCCTTCAGGCTCCCTCTACTCTCCCAGCTGGAGGGAGCAGATATGAACAGCTTGCTCATCTCAGCAGGGCCAGAGGTTCATTTGTAGGCTTCCGAAGCCATTTGCCTTCTCTGGCCCTTCTGTAAAATGAGGGTCCAGTTTTGTTTTTGCTTTTGTTTTTAGTCTGACATAGCTGGCAATTGTCCTATCTGGAGACCATTTTCCCAGATGATGCCACAGACAACCATTGGGAAAGGTGGCCTCCCTGTCACTGGAGCTGATAGAACTTGTCATGTGATGGATACGTGATCTCCCTTTCTCTCTCATGGGGGGTGGGGAGCCATACCCACAGTAATGGATCTGTTAGATGCTTATCTGCTATTGAAAGACCTTCTGATGTCACGTGGTGGGCTCAGACTGACGAGTTGGGTTGGAATACCAAATCCACCTGGGAGATTTGGGGAGCCAGCCTATTTCCCTGAGGTCTTTTTTCTAAAATGAGAATCTTGATAGAACAAGCCAACCTTTAATATTGTCATGAGCACCAAATGAAATGGTGTACAGAGAGTCCCAGGGTGGCACCTCAAACACAGTGGGGTCGATGCACCAGCCTCCTGGAGCATAAAGGATCAAGGTGAGCTTCATGAAGTCGGTCTTCCAAATGAGTTTACTGAGACAATGAGGAAGATACATGATAGAAAATAGGACATCCCCTTCAGTCACACAAAGCCCTTGGTGGAGAGAAAATCTGTCCTCACGCCATCTCACATTTTCCCCTTGGAGACAAAAGATGTGTTCTCCATCAGCCTTTTGCTGACCCAGCAGAGCATGTCTTCCCAGGCAGGTGAGGTTTCTGGGGAAATGGCAGACCAAATAACATCCCTACCTCCCTCTTGCCTTTTCCCCTTTGCTGAGCTTCAGATTCTGCATCTGTAAACAGGATAATAGAACCCAATCTGGCCCGGTGGTTGTGAAACTGTAATAATACCATCTCTGGGGGCGCCTGGGTGGCTCAGTCGGTTAAGCGTCCGACTTCACCCGGGTCACGATCTCACGGTCCGTGAGTTCGAGCCCCGCATCAGGCTCTGGGCTGATGGCTCAGAGCCTGGAGCCTGCTTCCGATTCTGTGTCTCCCTCTTTCCCTGTCCTTCCCCCGTCTATGCTCTGTCTCTCTCTGTCTCAAAAATAAATAAATGTTAAAAAAAAATTAAAAAAAAAATACCATCTCTGAAAGGCACCTGGGTGGCTCAGTTCATTGAGCGTCCGACTCTTGGTTTTGGCTCAGGTCCTGATCTCATTGTTCATGGGATCAAGCCCCATGTCGGGCTCTGTGCCAAGAGTGTGGAGCCTGCCTGGGATTCTCTCTCTGCCTCTCTGCTGCTGTCTCTCAAAATTAATTAATTAATTAATTAATTAATTAAAAAATAATAATATCATCTATGAGTAAGTTGTTGGTTCTCAGTAGTGCTTGCTTAATTGTGACTCTTCATCTTGGCCTAACCAATACTTGAGGTGGACACACCTATTTTGGCATAAGGCTGAAACCCCTTTAACTCAGTCCTGTCAGTCTTCCCATATGCTCCAGGACGCTGTGGGATAGGGAGATTTTTCTTCAGTACCTAAAGCTGTGTGTAGGGAATTTCCAGGACACAGATGTGAGGTATGAGCCTCCACTCACAGCATCGACCTTGTCAAAGCTTCCCACCATAAAGGACATGAAGTGCCCTGTGGGGGGCGTTGTGGCCCAGGAAGGGCAGGGTTTTGGAGCTGGGACTATCTGAATCAGATCCACTTTAATTAGTGTCCCTCATACTCAGGTTTGTCACCTTTAGAATGGGCTAATAAAAAGACCCACTTCATGGGGCAACCGTGAGGGTTCAAGAAAATGAGAATTCAGTAGGGTTTTGCATAGAGTTGGTGTTCAATAAATGGTATCATCTGCTCCTCTTTGTCATATGTACAAATATAAGGGGCTGTTTTAAGAATTCTTCTTGGGTCACCTGGATGGCTCAGTCAGTTGAGTGCCCAACTCTTGATTTCGGCTCAGGTCATGATCTCAGGGTCCTTGGATCGAGCCCCACATTGGGCTCCATACTGGGTGTGGAGTCTGCTTAAGACTCTCTCTCTCTCCCTTTGCCCCCCTCCTACACTAACATTTTCTCTCAAAAAAAAAATTCTCAATATTTTTGGTTACTGGCCTTGGCAATTCAAAATGGCAACCTGTGTCCCAGTTGGTGTTGTTGTTGTAACTGCATTTTCCTTCTTTCCCATCAGTGGAAACTGGTGCAAGCTTCCACACCCCTGACAGCTGGCAGGGAGGTAAGGTCACACGAGGGCCATCTGTTTCTTGTCCTCCTGCAGAAGGGCACTGGCCGAGCATGTTTAACATTCAGGGCTCCTCTGATCCTGTACCCACGTTCAGACCTCATATCCTGATGCCATCAGTGGAGGATGGGGCAGGAAAGCCGAATGCAGAATGGCTTTGTCACACATGTGCAGCCCTTGCCAGGTTTCACAGGTAAGACTGGGGAGGAGCCTGAACCTGTCTCATGGCCAAGCTCACATCCCTCACTTAGCAACTTTGGACAAGCCGCCTAACCTCTTTGTGCCTTAGTGTACTCATTTTTAAAACAGAAGCAACAATAGTAACTCCCTCATATGGTTTTTATGAAGACAGTTATGTAAGCAAAGTGCTTCATCTGGTGCCCGGCACATGGTCAATAGTCAATAAATGTAGCTTTCTTATTATTTTACTTGTATCCTCTCTATGACCCCTATCCACCTCCCAAGGGGCAAGCAGGCCCCTACGTGTACTCCTTTTCTAGACAAGATAAGTAAATTGAGCTGAGATACTACATGGTCAGGGACCCCACAGGAAGGAGTGACTGAGCCTACATCTCTGCAAGACACGGCATGACAGAAGCGTTGACACCACCACTCGGTAGTGTCCAAATGCTACACCACAGGCATGCATGCATGGGAAAACAGATTCCTGGGCCCTATCTCAGACTTGCTGAATCAGAGTCTCCAGAGGCAGAGCCTGGAAATCTCTTTGTCAAGTGCCTCCCAAAGAATTCCCAGTTGGTGTGGGGTCTCAGCCTCCATCACTGGACACACAGCACAGTGTCATCCCGGAGCAGGGGAACAGGGCAGGGACCCCAGATGCGACAAACACCCTCATAGCCTGGCAGCCCAGGCAGATAGTGCCGTCTTCGGGTTAAGGAGGAGTGTGTGGAGATGCAGGTGAAGAAAGGGGTCTCTTTAACACACACCATTTTTTTTTCCAGGTCATTGGATTTCTTTCTAGATTAAATAACCTCATTAGGTATTATGGGCTTTGCGGAGGAAGTCTATTTGAACTGAATTGAGTCACTCTTTGTCAAGATATTATGTTTGGCCTGGACACAGCTAATTGACAAGAGGTCACCAAAGCCAATGAGGCCCATTGCAAAGGGGCCCCTGGGGACTCAGCTCATCTAAAACTGCACAGTACCCCACCCTCCACAGTGCATTTCCACTGTCTGGGGAAAGGCACCTCTCAGCAGAGGGGCACATCATTCACCTAGCCTTCCTCTGACTTTGATCGCCCCTAGTCATTGAGAGGACTGAAACCTTGGTGGGGGATGGCTTCTGGACACACAGGAGCCCAGACTCAGAGGCTGGCACTAACTGAAGAGCTAGTTTCTGGATAGCTGGATAGCTGCGTTTCCCAGCATGCCGAGGAAATGCATTGCAGACTTGTTGGTTTCCTTCTTCTATCACAGAGTCAGGAGTTGATTCTCCAAACGCGTGTCCTTGGGACCTTTTCCTTTTACGTCCCAAAGCTGCCGTATCGGTGGTGGCTAACCACATGGGCCTAGGATCAGTCTGCCAGAGTTTAAACCCTGACTCTGATGCTCTTGGGGAAGCCACTAAATTTGGTTTAGCCTCGATTTTCTCATCTGTAAAGTGGAAATAGGAAGACTCACCTCATTAAGGTTGCTGTAAAGGTTAAGTGAGATGAGCCAGGGAAGGCCAAGTCACATGCATAGCACTCAATGAATGTTCATGGTCACTATTCCCTCCTGTCTTCTGTAGAGTGGCATGGTTTTAATATGGTTAGAGGGAAGACGTGGGGAGCAATTTGGAGGCTATTTACAGGCAAGTAAACTGTGCATTCACTCAGTTGTTCAGCAACGACTTCTTGAGCCCGAATGCACCAAGCACCGTGCTGGCACTGAGGATGTACCAGAGAACTGAAATAATCCCTTTCTCGTGGTGTTATCTCAGTCTGGAGCCTGATATTAAATGGAGCAGCACATACTGCGAGAAGTGTGATCAGGGTGAAAAACAAAATTAGGTGAGAGGAACGAGGTGTTGATGGGAGATCCTTCTTGAGCTTGGGTGGTCAGTGAGAGCTTTGGGATTGTTAAGCTGAGATCTGCAGGAAAAGAAGTGGCTGGTTAGGTGAATCATGGGGAAAAAAAGCTTTCTCAGCAGGGGGCCGAGTCCCCAAGGAGGAGGAGAACTTGGTGTGGTCAAGAAACCTAGGGAGTCAGGGGAAGGAGGCCAGATGAGGCTGGAGCATTGGGCAAGGGCTTGTGGGCTGAGTTGCAAGGAGAGGTGAGCAGATGTAGGCAATGCCAGGCAACCAGGGCATGTAAGAGGGAGGGGACATCCAGATCAGCAGTGTTAAAAGTTTGCTCTGGCTGCAGTATGGAGAATAGAGGAGTGGGGGCAAGAAGGCAAGCAGGGAGACAAATTAGATGGCTGCAGGGTGGTTCATGGTAGACTCTGTCAAACATGTTAAATCTCATACTGTGTACTCAGCCCATTGTGGAGCCTTTGGGACAAATTCTGATCTGTGAGGTGAGATCCTGCCTTCCAGTCACAGTCTGGAACTCACCCTTACTTTGACTCTCATCCCGCCTGAGCTCACTCTCATTGCTGCTCACAGAGGAATCTAGGCCTTTCCCTGTGTTTTTATAGCCAGGAAAAGTCCAAGCTGCCTTTCCCATCAAGCGAGCCCCTACTTCCTGAGCGGCCTGTTTTGCTCATGTCCCTCTTATATAAATCTCCCTGAACCAGAGTTTCTTGTTTCCTGAGCATTTCCTGTCTCCATGGGCCAGCTTCTCTCTGTTTCAATTAATCTCTGGCTGCTCCAGCAACCTCATGCCCTGTTTTGTGGTCCCCACTTCCCATCTCTGCCCTGCTTGCCTACTTACCAGCAACTTGAATGTAGGTCACAGTCACCCTGGTTCTGCCATGGTGTCCAGACCACTCCTTGTCCCATGGCAGATGGGACATGGCCTCTGGTGTAGTGAAGGCCTGACTACTGGGACATGGCCCCTTCCCCTGGGCTCAGGATGTGAGTTCACCCACAGGAGCTTTGGGAAGCCAGGCGAGTCTCTGTCCCCTGGGTAGAGGCCCTATATCTTATAAGCTCCCTGACCCCAGAGTTTCTTAAACTAATTCAGAGACAATGTGAGTGAGACAGAAAGGACAGGGCAGGGGAGTGGTAGAGAATGAGAATCAGAGAATTCTGATCAACAAATGCCCCAAAAAAGTTCCACACCCTGAAATAGTTTCCATAGTCTCTAATAGAATGGAGTCTGCCATAACGGGTTTGTGGTTGGGGTTGGTGGAATACCTACAGAGTGCCTATCTTAATAGGGCCTGGTCTTTAGAGAGAAAAAGACTTTTTAAATAGTTGGCCATATACTATGGTCTAAAAGTATGACTCTCAGTCTGAAGCACCCTTTTCCAGTTGGGATGTTGGGGTCGGGGCAGGTAGGGTGATACCCTACACTCTAAGCAGAAGATGGACCTCAAGTAGATAGGTAACACCTTCACTTTCACAGTGGCAGCTCTCAACTGGTGTCCCTTTCTTTGGCCTTCTAAAGTCCCATCACCTTGCAGAACTAGAGTAATCTGTTTTATAATTCTTGGTTGAGTTGTTTCGAATCTACCTCATTATATTCTTGCTCATCAGTCAGTCATCATTGACTGCCCTCTGGGTGTTAGTAAAAACTTGACTGTGGTGACAAGGAAGTGTGTGACCACAGAATGCACAAACTGCACCAGAGCTGGAAGTGTGCTCAGAGGTCACCTGATCAGTGTCTTTGAGATACATTTGTCATAGACTTTCTAGCCCAACCAAATCTTATCTGGAGACCTAGTAAGTTCAACAGATCAAAGCAGAGTTGGTCTGGCCAAAGCAGGGGATGAGGGCCCTACTGGCCACTGGCTTCTTCCATCTCAGTTGTCAGCTGAGACCTCTCTGAATAACACAGGGCTGGGTTTGAAAACCACTGATCAGCCCAGAGAGGGAGAGTTTCTTGCCCAAATCACACAGGCCCTTGGAGACTCATGGTTTAAGGGTCATCCTGGCCCAGTGACTTGATCTGAACTAGAGTCCAGCATTTTGGACTTCTAGCTCAGTGCTCTCTCCTGTACATTGAGCTTCCTGTCTTAAACAGTGAGTATCCATTGGTCTTGGTACGAAGCCTCTCCAGGAGAGGAAAACGGGGGAATATTCACTCTGAGATCATCAGTGGTGTTGCTGAATAATTAGGCCTGCTATTCTTTCTCCCAACTAGAATCACTGGCAGAAATGAATCATGACCTAAGGGCACTGCTGGGAAGCCTGACTCCTTAGGGAGCCTCAGGTGTAAATAGGTGGAAAATGAGTCACAGAGAAGATAGAACCAGGTCTGGGCTTTGTTAGGTGGTGGACAGGAACCATAGGATATGGGTGTAAAGAGCCGGCCAACTCCTAGTAGCCTATTTGCTACTCCTGTATTGGAGGGTGTTAGTCAACTGTTGCCAAGTTTGGCCATGTAACAAACAGCCCCCGAATCTCAGTGGCTTACAAAACAAAGGTTTATTTCTTCCTTGTGTTGCACGTGGGCTGTGCGTTGGCTGTGGTTCTGCTCCATATATTTTCTCATTTTGCGACATGCCTGTTTTATTGTGGCTGAGAAGAGCAAGAGGCCGAGACAGATTGTACAGTGACATTTGAAACTTCTGCTCATATTTGGCCTAATTCATGTCTGCTCACATTCCATTGGCTGAAACAAGTCACATGGCGGATCCTGACAGTGGGGTAGGCACTTTGTAAGTCACAGGGCAAGGGGAAGGCGGTCGTATAATTGTCTTACAGCCGTGGCTGATGGTAGGGAGTAACTGCAAGTGAATGGAGTCTAATGCAGAGGGTATGTGTCTGGGACTGGCGGAAGGCCTACAGAGTACTTACCTCAGTAGGACTCGGGCTTTGGAGAGAGGAAGACTTTTTAAGGTCTCTGGATCCTAGCTCTTAAAGACGTCAAGAAAGTCTCTGTCTAGTCTCTCAGAGCCCTGGATCCCAAGCAATGGCATGTATTCCTTGTGGGGGATTCCTGTTTCTCCTTTTCTTTCCCCAAGGAGGATATGGGCCTGAACTGGTTTAGGCAGTGATAGGCATCCCCTGGTGGGCTGGCCGGGATTGGTGTCCAGAAAGGCTCAAGGAGTACCACTGATGGATGTTGCTCTAAGGAATGGGAGGGAGGGCCTCGCCCCCTTCAGGAAGTGTATGCTTTGTACTTTCTGTTGTTTTGACAGATGAAAAATCAAAACTGGAGCTTTTTGAGATCCAGGGCCTCCAAACAACCCCCCCTTCCCAATGGAAATCAATGAATGCCCACTTTAATGGAGGTGTTAGTATTTTTCATCGTATTGATTACTCATATGTCAAGAATTAGGAAATCCCTCTGCAGCAGGACCATTGGAGATTCAGATCTGGGTTCCATGGGAAAGTGCTGCTGCCAACCTTTTTAACAGTGTCAGCAGCTCCTGGCTCAGCAGAAAGTGTCACACCAAGCACCTGCAGGTGCCAGGTGGCCTTTGATCAGATAGAGACTGCTAGAGACCTCCTTTCCTCTGTGGTTGCTCTCCAGTCCCTCCCCTGCAGGAAATCCCACGGTGGGGAGCACTCATGGCTCTTAGTGCTGCTGAAGCCTCCGAAGCCCAGTGTCCAAAGGACACTGTTCTCCAGGCTGTTGGGTGAAGAGAACAAGAATTCAGACAAAAGGAGCCTGAGAAGGAGCCAGGAACCTACACCCATTTTTGCATTCACATGACCTCCTCTGGTGTTGCAAGAGATGGCACACACATGATCAAAAGTGTACCTGCCTGTGCTCTGCAGACAGATGAGCCTGTGCTAGGGAAGGTCAGAGAGTGCTGCGGGATGAGGGAGTTCAGAGCCATCTGCTCACGAAGACCTTTTGTCTGAAGTGGCTCGAGTTTCTTTTTCCACCAAACCTTTTATTTGGAAAGATTTCAAGCTTCTAAAGAAGTTGCAAGATCAGTGCAAGGAAGACCCATATACCTTTTACCTGGGTATCTGGCCTGATTTTTCTAACACATTTGCTTTTATTTTTCTTTCTACCTATACTGATTATCTCCCTGAACCACCTGAGAATTAGTTATATAGCCTTTATGCCCTCCGAATACTTCAGCGTGTATCTCCTAAGAACAAAGACATCCTCCTGCAGAACCACGATATACTTGTCACACTCAGAAAAATTAACATCAGTACAATAGTATTATCTACAATCGTTATGCATATTTCCCTGCTGGGCCCAAAGATGTTCTTTATAGCAGGATTTGGCTATAGGGACCAAATCCGGCCTGCTGCCTGTTGTCATAAATAAAGTTTTCTTGGAACACAGCCACACTCAGTCATTTACGTATTGTTTATGGCTGTTTTCCTGCTCCAGCTGCACAGCTGAGTAGTTGGGAGCGAGACTCTTTGTCCCACCGAGCCTCAAATATTTTACTACCTGACCCTTTAAGAAAAAGCGTGCAAACCCATCTATTAGTATGCGTGCAATCCAGGATCCAAACAAGACTCATACCCTGCATACGTTTTTAATTTTTTTCAATGTGTAAATAATCCCTAATTTATGAACACTCTTTATGCACAATGACAAAGGCTCCCTGTTGGAATGTGAGCAGACACGAAGTAGGCCAAGTCTGAACAGAAGTTTTGAATGTGACTGTACAGTTTGGCTCGTCCTTTTTGCTCTTCTCAGCCACAGTAAAACGGGCGTGTTGTGGAATGAGAAAGTGTCTGGGACAGATCCAAGGCCTGACACCCTAAGACTTCACGACCAGCTCCCTCCATCCTTTGCTCCCATTACTTCCCTGGATGCCCCAGGCTCCTTAGCACTGCCTGATGTAATGACATGAAGTACGCATGTTCCATATATCTTTCTTCCTGCAGTTTCCTTTGCCTGGGATGCCTCTCAATCCTCTGTAAAGGTTGAGTGCAAGCACCACCTTTTGGAAGCCCCCCAGACCTTTCTCCCTTCTCATTCCTAAGATCCCTTTATCCACCATCTGGTTGTCTAAGCTCCTGAGACCCACTGAATTTTCTAATATCAGAATACTGACCACACTAGAGCATTGATTCATTTTCTGTTGGTCTTACCCCCTAATGTGAGGGGGTCTTGAGGGCAGGGACCAAGTCTCACTTAACTATGTCTCCTTGGTGCTTAATATAAAGTCTAACATGCTCAGGAATTGTCAATGGAATGAATGAATAGATTCCAAAATGGTTCAAGTGCTTCTCTCTTACTCCCAGGCCACCTCATGGGATTTGTGTTCCTCTCTTCCTCCTGTCCTTCCCCTCCTAGTGCCTGTGATTGGGGGTACTTACCCTCATAGCTGCTGTTCTCAAAGTATCCTTAGATCATTCCAATACAAGGACTGAAATGACAGTGATTCCAAAGCCCCCCCCCCTTATCCCCCGAAGTTTATCATGGTTTTCCTCTAGGAGGGGGGTGTTCCTGGCACTCCAAGTTTAATCTTAGAAGGGATCTGTTAACCTAGGCATTGTTAGAATTTGGGACTAGGGTCTAGATCAGGTCAGTCTGTATGAACTTTCTGGGATGATGAAAATGTTCTAGATCTGCTCTGTTCAATACTGTGTCCAGTAGCCACATGTCACTTACAAAGACTTGAAATGTGGCTACTGTGACTTATTTAATTTTAATTAATTTAACCACATGTGGCTAGCGCTTACTGTGCCGGACAGTACAGACTGGAATGAATGTTGGCCAGGTACATTCTGAGCACATGTATGGCTAGCTAGGTTAGCATGGTTTTCATAGAAAAATTAGCTTTAAATGCCAAACCACTGTATTAGCACCCAATTTGTTCTGGAACAGGGGACCAGCTGCAGTGCCGCCACTCTGATGAGACGTGACTGTTTTCAGGTTTGCATTCGAGGCAAGTGAATCTTCCAACCCTCAAACAAAGGGAATGCATGGGGTCGTGGGGAGGAAAAGAGGGAGACGTGAAAGAGAAGCCTCACAGGACCCGAGTGATGGAACTGTTATATATTTAGTTGTGTTCCTCCAAGTGCTTGCCTGCGATCCTTCTGGGGATTTGGGAATGCAAGGCTGGGTTTGGGTTCCTGGCGGAAGCTGACAGCAGAGTATAGACTCCCAGGAATATGCCTGTCCCCTTAGGACCTAGAGTGGGGCCCCAGTAGAGACTCAGGCATGTTGCCCTTAGGCTGGGCTGTTCAGCTGGAGGCAGGATGGCATGGTGGTCATAAACATGGGCTTTGGAGCTGCACATCCTGGGGTTAAAAGCTACAAGCTCTGTGACCTTGAGCAAGTATTTCACCTTTCTGTGCTCAGATTTCAACAACTGTAAAATGGAGTTAATATCGGTACCTAACCCATGGGGCTGCTGTCAGGGTTAAGCAAGCATATGTCTCACTCACGGGCTGCATCTGGTAGGTCCTTGCTGGTTTAGGGTGTTGGTAAAGCCATGGTATTTCCAATGTCAGATCAGCATAGCCCTTTATCTTTTACACTCTGCTCTGCTCACTCTTTCTTTTTCTTTTCCTTTATTTAAAAAAAAATTTTTTTTTTTGCACTGACAGTTTCTTGCTTTCAGAACTCAAAATGCTTTTGGGAGCTTTGCAAGAATTTGCTCCCAAATCCTGGGAAAGGATGTCTGTTTTCTCAACTCATCTCATCTCCCTGTCTCTGGGTATTTATAGTTCTGGATAGAAAAGAGTTGCTTTGATTTTTCAGAATAGTTTCCACAAAAGTGTGGTGTTGGGGAGGCAGGGCTATGCAGAGAGAATGTTGGATGTGGCATCGGAAGGCCTGGGTTTGAATCCCACTTACTGGCTGTGTGACCCCCACCCCCCACCCTGACTCCCATTCCCAGCCGTAAGCTATGTAAATATTCTGAGCCTCAGTTTCCTCCATTGTGTAATGGAGACGGAGTGAGAGTCAAATGAGATAAAGCCAGCCCACTGCCGGCATGTAGAAGACACTCTGTAAGTGTCAGTAGAATCTGAGCATTTAAATCCTTTTTCAGCTTAAATGTTCAGACTCACAAGTTGGAAGCTACTTGGGGCCCTTCATGGTGGGGCTCCCAGCTGGAAGCTGTCCAGAGGCCTTCTTCAGCTGTGCCATTCAAGGCAGCAGATCCTGTCTTCCCAGCCCTTGACTGTGTCTCTCTACCAAGAGGCCCTATTTAGACCACTGGAACCAAGCTTCCAGAAGGAACAGGCTGCAGGCTGAGCTGAAAGTCAGGAAAAACTAAGCTCTAAGACTAGGAAGGCAGGAGACCAACAGCCACACACTGACTTGAGGAAGACCAATTTGTACATGTTCCTGTGAACAGAGGGACTCCTGGAGGGCACCTGTGCCAGGTGGGGTGGGGGTCAGGGAGGCAGCTCCTGGGCTTGGGAGGTCTTGTTTACAGGGAGGAGGCTGAAGCAGGAAACATCAGAAGGACACAAACTGTAGACAGCAGGGAGAGAAGCAGCACATGGGAGACACAGGCCTTTCCTGCACCTCCATCTGTGAATGTGAAGACTGCAGGGGACCACAGGGGATCTGATGAAGCCTCAGCCAGCGTGATGTGGGGAGAAGGTCTAGGCTCCCAGGTGAGGCAGACCTGAGAGCAAGTTTGTTTCGTCACTTTCTTCCACATGACCCAGGCTAAATTGCCTCCCTCAGCCTCAAGGTGTCCATCATTAAAATGGGGATTGAAGGCACAGCACTTAGTATTTTTTTTTAAGTTTATTTTGAGAGAGAGCATGAGCGGGCCATGCCACCAGCACAGAGCCTGATGCAGGGCTTGAACCCATGAACCGTAAGATCATGACCTGAGCTGAAATCAAGAGTCAGATGCTTAACTGGCTGAGCCACCAGGTGCCCCCAGAACTTAGTGTTTGGCTGAACTTAATATGTGATTGATTCTTCTTCCCCACAGAATTTCATAATAAAGAACGCATCATTTGCTCATTTACTGATTTATTTTGCTATTTGCAGAAGTCTGTGCGGGGCCGTGCACAGAACTTAAAATCATGCTGGGTGACATGGGGTTGATGGGGGATGAAGGCCAGCTTGGCAGGGATGATGGTGGTGGTAGGTGTTTCCAGAACAACTCCCAAGGCCCCATTTCTGCCTCCTAGAAGACTCAGTGTCTATGGGAGTGGCCCCCACATGTTTGTTTAAAGAGGAGGGGTTAAGAGTATGGTCTATGGAGGCGTTCAGATGGCCTGGCCAGAGCCCTGCCCTGCACTTACTCGCTGTGTGACCATGGGCAGGTCCCTTCATCTCTGTGAGCCACAGTTTCCTTGTCAGGCCATGGAGGTAATAATACCTGCGTCTCTGCAGATTTGTGGTGAGGTAAAATCCGATGGTGGGTGGTAACTGTTGTTATTATCCCACTCCCCTCTTCTGTTCTGACTTCCCCTTTTCCACAAGATGGCTGCCCCTTATTGGCTCTGCCCAGCAGCCAT
The DNA here is from genome assembly GCF_022837055.1 of Prionailurus viverrinus. NCBI lineage: Eukaryota > Metazoa > Chordata > Mammalia > Carnivora > Felidae > Prionailurus > Prionailurus viverrinus. The sequence goes on along the minus strand of NC_062570.1, from coordinate 68,237,289 downwards.
CTACTCCTCTCCTGCTTGGAATCCCAGGATTTCTGGAGGTAGTGCCTTGTTTCCCTGGAAAAACCACACCTGTGACCATTGGAAGGCTTTCAGGAAGATTCTTGGACATAGTTCTGTACTAAAATTTATCAACTCCCCACCCCCATTGCCAAGCTGGACCAGAAGGGTTTCCCTCAGCTGTATGCTTTTGGGATGAATTGATGAAGGAACTGACTTTTACTGGACATTTGTGTTTTGTCTGACTCTGCTAGATGTTTCCACATTGGCTTTCTCATTTAATCCTTGCCACAGTCCTCTGAAATAGGCATTATTGTACCCATTTTGCAGACTGGGAAACTGAGTGTCAGAAAGCTTCAGTAACTTGCCCCAGGTCAATTGGCTTATAAATGGCAGTGCAGGAATTTGAATCTAGACCTGCATGATTCCTTTCCCTACAACATGGGGCTTCATTTGCAGAAGAAGTTTTGATTTTTGGTCTCAGGATATGGAGTTGCCTGGATGGGGTTGCCCATGGAGGATAGAGAAAGGGCCTGCTGTCAAGAAAAGGTGATTATGCTCATACAGAGTCCAAATTTCCTTTCCCTTTTCTTTCCCTTCCCTCATCTCCCTGAAAAAGGCACCCAGCAGTTTTTGAGGCTGCTATTTCTTCATGGATTTTTAATAAAGATGATGAATGAACTAAGAATTGATAAGAAAAGGCAAATGGCATTTGGGTTATGCGTTGTTCTAGTTAAATGTATTTTTCACTGCAGGTCTTAAGTGACTTTTTCGTTAAAATGCCATCATGGGAAGAAAGGTTAAATAAAATGAGTTTTCTGTGGCAGAAGTGTCAACCAAGGGGCCTCTGCAGGACAAGACCCTGGGGCGGCTGAGCTATAAGCTCTTCCAGCTCTCCAGTGGCAGAGCAGTGGCATCTTGGGCCAACAACACCTTTCTCCAGCAGAAAGGCTGGAAGAGGGATTCCCCAAGAAAGGCCTGGCAGGAATGGCAGTGGTTCTGCTCCCCGGAGACCTGATCAGGTGTGAGGACCCAAGAAAATGGTCCCTGGCAGTACTTGCAAGGTGGCCAGGCAAGCAGAACTGCCAGTGGTGGCTTGACTGGGGTCAGTGTCCTGTGTGGTGAGCTGGACTCCATTTCCTGGACCACCACACCGGAGGTGGAGCCTGCAGCCTTAAGGGAGGGTCAGGAGCTGGGTTTTAGGGGGCGCCTGGGTGGCTCAGTCGGTTGAGTGTCCTACTCCGGCTCGGGTCATGATCTCACAGTTCATGAGTTCAAGCCCTGCATTGGGCTCTGTGCTAACAGCTCAGAGCCTAGAGCCTGCTTCGGATTTTGTGTCTCCCTCAAAAATAAATTAAAAAAAAAAAAGAAGAAGAGGAGCTGGGTTTTAGGGCAGAGCCTCTTCCAGCTGAGCTTCTTGCTGGCTCTTATAGGAAGCTTCTCTCATAGGCAGGGTCCAGAGTGCTTGTGCTGGTCTGGTGTCCCCAGGGAGACCTGTTTGTTCCAGACCTCAAAGACACTGGCACCAAGTGGTGAACTGCCTACCAGTGTAAGATTATTTTTCTTCCTGAATCTGCCTTGAGGAAGTGTCTCTGCTGTGATTTGAAAAGATAGTGCCATAACTATCCTGTTCCATTCCATTCCATTGCATTCCATCCCATCCCATCCCGTCCCATGCCATGCTGTACATTTCACTCCACCCAGTCCTTTCCATGCTTTAAATAGTCATGAAGGTATTCTCAGTTCCAGGTTCTGTTCCAAGTACTGGGGCACAGAGATGACCAAGATTCAGTCCTGCCTTCATGAAACTCCCTCTCTAACAGGAGAAATAAACAAACAATTCTAGTGTGATGCAGACCACAGATGGAGAGGCTAACCCCTCCTTCATCCCCCCAGCAAAGTCACCTCACCATATATAACCAAAGACCAGAGGCAGTTGGAGGAGAAAGCAAGGGTGGGAGGTTGTCAGGGAAGGCTTCTTGAAGGTGATTGTTGGGTTGAATTTTCCAAGAGTGAATAGGAATTTACCAGGCCAACAGCAAATCTCTAAATCAGTGCTTAAATAGAACTTGCTAAGTACTGGGCTGCATTTTACCTATTATAACTCATTTGCTCCCCATAACAGCTGGTGAGGGAGGTGCTCTCTCATCATCTCTGTTTTCCTCCAAACAAGGAAATAGATGCACACACTGATACAGTTTAGTAAGCAGTAGTGCTGGGGTTCAAACCCAGACAGGCTGTGGCCTTAATCATCATGGCTCTTCTGGCAACACAGGGAGGGCATTCCAAACACGGAGGTAGAACCGGTGCTGTCCTCTATCCCGGGGACAGTAAGCAGGGGCTCTGGCAACTGCCCCTCCTAGAGTGCAGGTATAATTTTCTTCATGAAGTCAGTCTCCTCGAGCCAAGCTCTCCACCCTCTTTGTCACAGTGGAACAGCAGGAACTGTTGCCACGTTTCCTCCACCTCCAGGGTACTTTCCTGCCAGGGACTCTGGGTAAGTCCAGCAGCTGCTGAGCCAGGAAACTCTGAGCCTGGGCCGGGCTTTCCATCACCACTGTTTGTGGAGAAGGTTGGGAAATGCCTCATGGCTCCAGGATGCACAGCCATTCCGGCCCTTAGTTAGTCTCCAGCCTGGGGCACAACCAGACTTCACCCACAGAGACAAGTGCTACCCCCACCCAGAGCCCGGCCTCACCCTCCCTGGCACCTTGGACCTACCTAAAACAGCTAGCTGGGGCATTTGCAAGCACTCAGCAGTAGGACTTAGCCATTATTTCCTTACTTGTCTTTTCCTATTGAGGATCTCACAACATTTGTTACAAGGTCTTTTCTCTATTTTAGCATGCCACCAATTTTAAGACCCATCATTGATTTAATAATAGTTTTTCAGAGGAAAAAGAAGAAACACTACCACATCAAAAGTACATATTGATTGTAAGATTTGTCATCATTTCAGAGATATTGAAGCCATAAAAAAGAAATGGGCATCTTAGATTCCAGGCAATATGGTATTTTCTAAACATTTCGTAGCTGAGTGAGGACACCTGCATGGGGAGCTTGCCCAACAAGGTGGGTAGTGGCACTAGCTGGCACTGGCGAGGGAAGGGTGGTGAGGTCCACATCCATCCAGCCCCGCCTCTGCTGCATTCAGCTGCAACCATCCAGGCCCACTTTGGGGACGACAATTCAAGTAGCTCAAGAACACTCACAGCTGAGTTCATTCTTCAGTTGAGTTTGACAGATAATCAGCTCCCACTCCAAGCTAAGAAGTGTGAAACTTGGTAGGTGGACAAGGACCAGCTGTGATCACCAGTAGCCTTGGTGTGTCTTCTTGGAGGGGGTTGGGGGGAGGGTTGGGTGGTAATTGGAGCCAAGTCTGGTGTGAGAGCACCTTGCCCTCAGGGCTGAGGGACCAGGGCTCTAATCTGGGCAACCTCGGGTGTGTTGCTTTGCTCTCTGGGGTCCCAGATTCCCCTTCTGTATAGGGAGGATGCAAAACAATAATAATAGAAGCTACCAGGTACTAAGTGCTTGGTATGTGCCATCCATTATTCTTAACCGACTGAGCCACCCAGGCATCCCCATGCCATCCATTATTCTACATATCTTTTAAGTACTAGTCCCCTTAATCCTCACGATAACTCTGTGAGGTAGACACTGTTATTACCTCCACTTTTCAGATGAGGAAATGGAGGCACAGCAGTTACATGATTTCCCCAATGTCACACAGTTAGTAAGTGGCAGAGATGAGTTGAATCCAAGTTCTCCAGTTAAAGCTCCATCCTATTAACCATGAGGGAACCAGGGTAGAGCAATAATTATTGTATTTTGAAAAGCCAACACAACCCTTTTCCAAATGAAATCTAACTTAGAGCTCCAAAAATAAAATTGGTAAGATGGTAGTCTTTCTTGTTGGATGGGAGTAAGGCTTAGAGGCTCTCCAGTTTGTAGAGGCACCTCGGTGGCATCCTGGAGCTTCTTGAAACAGTGTGAAAATGGCTAGACCGGACAGTCCCCAAAGGCTATCCAACACCAATGTCCTGGGATTGTCGGGGAAAGACACAAGGTTTGGTAAGAGGGCCTCACTGAGATCTGTTGGCCCCCTGGGCAGGCTAATGATGTGGCACCTCTTCTATCTAACATTCTTGAAATATTTCTTCAGTGTTTATTGATTGGGACCAAGGAGAAATGGATTTTCTAGTAATAAAAGCTGTACACCTTTTTCTTTATGTTCTTTAGGCTATAACATGCACTGAACACAACATGTGAACTTATTTCGGACTATAGTTTAGTGTACATTTTCCTGTCACCCGTAACCAGATAGTGTTTGTCACTAATACTTGCTGAAGATAATAGTAGCTTACATTGACCCATCACCAAGCATTAGTTTCCTACAAACAGTACTGTGTTCTGCTTATACTGTTTGTAATTGCAGTTGACTACTGGTACTGAATGCAAGCTACTGGCAGCTGGCATTGTGCAAGGCTGGTGACACAGTGTGCAGTTCATGGCACAACTTCGAACATGCAGATCACAAAAATACTCAACAGAGGTGGCAGGTTAGAACTTGTATAAATAATAAATTAAAAAAAGATTTTTTTTAACATCTATTCATTTTTGAGAGTGAGAGAGACAGAGCATGAGCAGGGGAGGGGCAGAGAGAGAGGGAGACACAGAATCCGAAGCAGGCTCCAGGCTCCGAGCTGTCAGCACAGGGCTTGATAAGGGGCTTGACCTCACAGACTGAGAGATCATGACCTGAGCTGAAGTCGAACACTTAACCGACTGAGCCACCCAGGTACCCCAATAATAAATTTTTAAAAACTTGATATTCAGTGTATTTTTTACTCAACGGCATATCATGCACAAAAGTGAGACAGACTCACTTTCCGTCAATCATGTCTATTCCATAATTACCCACAGAAACCTGAATTAACTGGTGCCATATTGCCAATGTACTCCAGTGACAATTTTGCAATTCCTATAGATGGCAATTCAGGTGACAGTGGGGGCTGCCACGTATGGGGTGCAGGGTGCATCCTGCACAGTTCTAGGGACAAACAGCAACGTGAATGGTGTCTCCTAGTTTTTACCACCTGCGCATACAACCTGCATGGCCTTGATAGTTGACTTCTTAAGCACACAATGGAGTTTCACCTTTGCTCCTTACATTTACCCAACTGCAAGACAGCAAGAATCCTGGGTTTATCTCTGCATCTACCTCCTTGTATGTCCTTGTGCATCTAATGCCATTCCTTTCCCTGAGCCCCAGGTTTCTCCTTTAAGCCCTATAGTTTTTACACAAAGTGACCTTTGAGGTTCTGTCAACTTCATGTGATCGATCTGCTTGGCAAATAATGATCTGCTGATGTCTGGTGTTGACTTATATTTGATCTAAGTTGTAGGACTGCAAGGAAATGAAAGAAAGCAAACCGGATTAACGTCCAGGGCATCCTGCCTTCCCCCAAACCTTTGCCTTTCCTGTTACATGCTGAAATTCTTTGGAGAAGAGTTTGTCTCTTCGAGAAAGAGTCCACCTGGTCCAATAGAGGTCTCTCCTATCCAGGGTGTTCCGTCTGACCGTGGGGCCTAGCCTTCTGGCCAAGGGAGGCATACCCTTGCAGGAAGCCTTCGCTAGTGCCTTGCTGCTCTGGTAATTCTGTTAAGGATATGAGGTCAATCTGACAGGATGTGCCCTTGGTGGTTGTAACAATGTACTGCTGAGTGAATGGCTTAAAACAACATAAAGGTATTGTCTCATAGTTCTGGAGGCTTGAAGTCCAAAGCCTCCAGATAGGGTGTTTGATAGGGCTATGCTCCCTCTGGGGGCTTTAGGGAAGAATCCCTGCTTGCTTTTTCCTAGGTCCTAGTGGTTGTCAGCAAGTTTTAGTGCTCCTTGGCTTGTAAATGCATCACTTCAATCTCTCCTCTGTCTTTACATGGTATGCTTTCCTACGTGTCTCCGCATCTCTGTTTTCTATTCTTATAAAGACATGAGTCATTGGCTTAGGGTCCACTCTAATCCACTATGACCTCATCTTAACTTATTATATCTACAAAGACCCTAATTCCAAATAACGTCACATTCTGACGTTCTAGATGGACCTGAATTTGGGGGGCGGGCAGGCATTATTCATCCCAGTAGAGCAGGCCATCTGGGATCCTAATGCTCAGATCATTCCTGGTGTAATTCTCCTGGAATCTCTAATGGGTGCCACCAAAGGTCTGTAGACTAGAATCTACTTCTTTATTCTCTTTAGAAACTGGAACTGCAGGATCCTTAGTGCCAACCTCCTTTCTCCTATTCTCTAGAACTCATCAGAGACCATTCAAATGAGTATGGTAATTCACTGGCAAGTTCTTGCGGTGCCCTGAAGTCATCCAATGCAAGAAATGTGCCTTGTTTAGGTAGCCAAGTGCTTTTCTGCATCTTGTTTGACCACCTAGGGCTTCTGTTCATTTATTCGTCCAACAAATAGGTATTGAGAGTCTTCTGTGTTCCTGGCATGTGCTAGCCCTGTAGATAACTGTGTGAACTAGAGTGAATTTCAAACTGTTGTTTCCATGGTAGTCTTAGACAGTAAAGAAGTAGACATATAGATATGTAATGAAGAGTCAGGCCATGCTAAGCCCTGTGAAAAAGAAAGCATCATGGAAGGTAGGGGAAGCTCGTGTTTTAGATAGGGAAGGGAGAGAAATCTTCCCGTTGTGTGTGATTATTCAATGCTTAGCAGCAGACTCAAGTCTGGACTAGGGGTTTTACAATCCCAGATCCCAGATCTGGGTCCCAGATCCAGGCACAGCTGTGGGGTAGCCAAACCTGTATCCATACCATGAGGAGGCCTGGCTGCCTGACAGCCAGCTAGGATCTCCACTCTTTTCCAGAATCCACCATTGTTAGCTGGTGCTAGGCAGATTCTGTTCTGCACATGACTGTGTCAACAGGAGTTATCCTAGACTGAGGCTGGTGCTTTTAAGCCAAGCTTTTCAAGCCTAGGACTGGATGGTAAGGAGGAAAGAGGTTGAGTCCTGATAACAAGTCAGCATGGCTGTGTGACCTGTAGCTTCCTTGTAATGTACCTTCCTTGAGCTTCAGTCTTCCCTTTAGAAACTGGGGATACTATTGCATACCTCATAGCACTGTAATGAAGATTCAGTGAATTCAAACTGTCACATAGCTGATGCTCACAGATATCAGTTCAATTCCACTCACTTTATAAATAAAGACCCCAAGGGGTGCCTGGGTGGCTCAGTCAGTTTAAGTGTCTGACTTCAGCTCAGGTCTTGATCTTGTGGTTCATGGGTTCGAGCCCCACGTCGGGCTCTGTGCTGACAGCTCAGAGCCTGGAACCTGTTTCAGATTCTGTGTCTCCCTCTCTCTCTGCCCCTCCCCTGATCATACTTTGTCTCTGTCTCTCAAAAATGAATAAACGTTAAAATATATATATGTATAAATAAAGACCCCATGAGACAGTCACTTTTTGTTGACCAGGGAAGGTTCTGCAATCCTTTCTTGGCACATAGTGAGTGCTGAATAAAAATCTGGATGGATAGGGCAAATGCAGGAAGTGGCCACTTGTGTTTGTAGCTGCTCACCGGTCTGCCGCTGGTCTGGCTATCCAGAGGGAGTGTGAGCTCTGTCATTTCTTTGGCACCAAAAGTGTTTCTCCCCTGCTCCCTCGCTTCCCTGTAGGACTTCCTGGCCTCTGGGAAGTTGGGAAAGGTCTGCCTGAGTGTGTTTGGAGATGCAAACACTGCCGCTGAGTGTCTTCGCCAGGTTTGGGATTACTCTGTTGGAAATTATGGGGTGCAGGGAATTACTTTGCATAGAATAATTAGATTTACCAAAACAAACAGAGCAGGTTCAAGTCAGAAACCAGGGCCTGGGTGACTTTTATCACAGGGGACATGCACTTAAACCCATGTTTTCACATGCTGACATGTGCCCATTCCTGGGCGGTGCTATCGAAGTCTGATGCCCCTAAGCACCAGCACTGGGATTAAGCAGGGGTTTGGGAAGATAAGAACCCTGTTCCTGGCAAATGTTTACACCATGTCAAGAAAGTGCTCACAAGTTCAATCTGATAAAAGAGGCCCCAGCAGCCTGCCGGCTGCCAGAGAGGGGCCAGGTCCTTGGCATCTTGATTGTCATGGATGGTGGTGGTAGGTGGATATGGTCAGTCAGCTCTGCCCTTTGCCCTTCCCCAGACAGCCAGGGCTCCTGTCAGGGTCCTTAGTAGGGCTCATCATTCAGCATCTTGTTTCAAATCCTGCTGGTTTCTTAGCGACTTTGGATCTCAGTTTCTACATCTGTAAAATGATAATAATGACATACTCTACTGGGTTATTGGTAGGATTTAATGTGACCATGAATTCCAAGTGCCTGGGAAGGTGCCTACAAGAGTAGGGTCAAGGATTCTGGATTTCCTGACCAGCAGGCTTCTTAGGAACAACCCCAGTTGCCTATCCCTCTCTTCCCACTCCTTCCAGGGTCCTCACCCTGGAGGGGGTGGGGGAGGGGCATAGGCTCAGGCAAGCACTGTCTGCAGCAGGGCCCTTCAGGCTTCAAATCTGGCTGTTCTTGCCTCTCCATTAACACTTCCAATATATTGAGCATCTGGGGGAGAGGTGGATGTGTATAAGCCCTGTAAGGAAGCCAGCACACTTCTCACAACATAGCTGCTGAGAGAGTTCTAGTTCCCAAAGTGGGTTCCATGAAACACTAGTTCTGTGTGCACTCTATGGAATAGGGTTCTGTGGAGAAATACACAGATTTCTGTGGAAATCTTTCTTTGGGAATGACCTAAATACAGAGTTCTATGACACCTTATAGTAAGAAAGCCTGATTTACTTCTAGGGTGTTCCACATGTATTTGGCCACAGAAGTCTCTACCTCAAGCCCCCCTCTCTTCCCCCCACATAATACCTGCTACCGGCCAGATTATGTCCCTCATAGAAGGTACATGGGGAAATACTAGAGATACAGATTATAGGTGCTTCCTGAGATATTTCAGATCATGTCACCTCTGAGACTACCTATGCCTGCCACTCACCACAGATCCCCACATCTCTGTGGCCCCCTCTCATCACAGTGATTGTGCCTCCCCAAACCCAGATGCCCTTGGAAAAGAGACAGGGCAGAGGGGGCAGTCAGGATGGCATTTTGGGGTGGGTTGGGACAGGGGGCAAGCCTACTGGGGAGATACTTCAGGCAGGGATGGGAATTTCTGGGGTGGCTACGGGCCGCAACTCTAGACAAATTGCTGCCACAGTGAGTGCATGGCTGCTCCCGCAGGAGTCCTGCTGAGGATGGAGAATTGAACTGTAATTGGGGGAAGCAGTGTCAGTGTCAGTGGAAGCATGGTGATCCAGAGGAGCCCACTCACCAGAGATGGATCCACTGGCCCCTAACCAGAGGATCCTTTTGTAGTTATGAATTGCTGAGCAGGGGCCAGCAGTGCAGAGAGCAAGCAGTAATCAATGTATAATTACACAAGTCTCAGGCAGGCAGAACCGGGAAGCGGCTGTGCCTTGTGCGGCAAATTCCCCTGTGTTCCCTTAGGGATGTGCCCATGCATTTTCTAGGAGTTAAATGGATTTCTCGGCCACATTTGCGGACTTGCAATCAGGGACGTGGCAGGCAACCTTGGCACCCAGCAGTGAGCGATTGCAGCTCAGCAGAAAGTAAAACTTAAAAGGAGGGCTGCTTAGAGGGGCTCGGGAGGGGGCAGCTGGTTAGCAGGGCCTCCCGTCGGGCAGGAGCCTGGGGATGGGGGGGGGGTGCAGCTTGCTGTGTCCTAGTCCTTTCCACATTTCTCCCTTCTGCTAAGGGCCCCCATGACTCTCTCTCTTCTTACAGCGAGTTTCCAAGGCCTTTCCCATCCTGGAGCTTTCCCCCCTTCCCTGCTGTTGCCCTCTGGCTTGGGGGCCATGCAGGTATGCCTTGGCATGGTTGCATCTTGATTCTAAGAGTGGTTGGCCTGGGATACTGGGTCAGGAAGGCAAAGTATACAGAGATGGGGTTAGCCTGGCAGCTGGCAGGTAGGTCTGTTCAGGTTCTCAGGGCCCACCCTGGATGGAACCTAGGAAGAAGACGCCAATCTGGGGATGGGAAGAAGTGTGATCAAAGAAGGGGAACCAGGCAGAACTTCAGGGTACCTCTCAAACTTGAGAATCCATCAGAATCCTCTGGAGGGCTTGTGAAATGCACATTTCTGGGCCACCACTTCCCGAGTTTGTGGTTCAGTAGGTTTGCAGTAGGGTGGGGCCCCATAGTTTGCCTGTCTAGCAGGTTCCCAGATGCTGCTGATACTGTCGATCCTGGGTCAACAGCTTGAGAACCTACTGGCCTAGACTAAACTGTTACAAGTGGGTGAAGCACAAAGCTGTGTTACCCAGTACCTGCAGCTGCCCTGGGCTTTGGGGTCACTAATGATGCACACGGCAGGCTGTCTGCCCTGAAGGCCCATCGGCCAAAGCTGTGGTTCCTAGAAAACTGCTGATCACAGCCTGAAATGGCTCAGGAATGCAGGTGAAGCATTAGTAACTGGGAATGGGGCAGGGGCCTGGAGACAGGTGAGGGTGGCACTTGGTTATTTAATCAAGATGGTTCTATCTTTCCCTGAGAAAAGTCAAAAGAAAAACCAACATGGAAGCTAAGCTATTGGATCCATCTGCTGGACAAAGGCAAGTTCTCTAAGTCAGGGAGAGGGGTCTATAGGAATCACCCTGTGTTTAAGGGGGTCTCTCCTCCCTCCAGCTTGGTCCACAATAAGCTCCTTCCTATTGAACCTTCAAATGCTCCAGGCTGGGCTTAAAATGCTCCTACATAATTTTTTTTATAAATGCTTATCTATAATGTTATTTGTTTTGAGAGAGAGACAGCATGAGTGGAGGAGGGACAGAGGGAGAGAAACACAGAATCCGAAGCAGGCTCTAGGCTCTGAGGTGTCAGCACAGAGCCTGACACGGGCCTCGAACCCACGAACCGTGAGATCATGACCCGAGCTGAAGTTGGATGCTCAACCGACTGAGCCACCCAGGCATCCCAAAATGCTTCCTCGTATTTAATTCCTACTATGAGGCTCCCTGAGGTTAAGTGGCTTGTCCCAGCTCTCACAGGTACTGGGAGGCTGGGCTGGGATTTGAACTCTGTGCTGTCCATATGCTGTTTTCGTTCATTCAGCATTTACTCACATCTACTCTCTGCCAGGCCCTGAGCTGGGCATGAGGATGCTGGGATGGATGGAACTAGCACCTGCCGTCAAGAAGCTTCTGGCCTCTCTGAGGTGACAGAAACATAAACAACAAGAATACAACATGCCGACCGCTACCATGAACATCTGAATGAAGAGTTATGGGGGACAGAGGGGAGATGACTAACTTTCTCAGGGTCTTGGGCTCCTTGCCACAGTCTGGCCCTGGTAGGTAAGTCAGACGAGTGGCTATACTTCTCACATGACACAGCTCACTGCCCAGAAACCCCGGAGCACAGGGCAGAGGCCCCATTACCTGCCCCTGGAGGGAAGACCTGGGCCTCTAGAGGCCCTGCTGGCTGCTTTCTCCTTTTCCTTCTTTTTAGTGAATGCATTTGTAAAGACGTCATTTTCCTTTTTATAAGGTGTTATTCCCATCTAGGAAAGGAGCAGTCACTTGGGTGGCTCTCATGGCAACTGTATATACCAACTTTTCCAAAGCCTTCAGCTCCCTCTGTCCTCACCAGGGGGATGAGCTATAATGGCCTCCCAGGAAAGGCCACTATAGCCTTTAACTCTAAGGAAGCCTAAAGAGTTAAAGGTTTTGGAAATTTCTGGGCTTTGGGAATCTGTGTCCTCGCTGGCCTCAGTGATGACCTCGGGCTCTAGCAGCTGTAAAGGTGGAAGGCAAGGTGTGGCGTTTGAAAAGACCAGGCTTCAGGGGTCCTGAAGTCATCTTGTCCCCCTTTTCTCCAGGCTGGGGTGGGGAACATTCCGGTCTTTGACAGATCTCTGTTGCATAAGGAAAAAAAAAAATCAAGTTTGGCCCACATATAAATAGACAGCAACTTTATTTAGTTTACATTCCTCAGAAAGAAATAGATAATGTTGAGCTGACCCACTTAAAAAAAAGTTTATATAAATAAAACGAACTCATTATAAGGCATTTGAAAAAGATTTTTGGTGTAACTCCTTTCAGGCTTTTTTTTTTTTTTCCTTGTCACAGAGTTTTGTTTTTATGTCTATAGTTGGGTCATCCATTAACATGTGACTGCTTTAGAGAAATGTTTTCTCATCCCAGGAAAGGTTACATTCCCCCCATTATACATACTCACCATACACTGTTTGCTCCCACCATGGTGTTTATTGTAACTCATAACTATTGAATCTGTATCAATCTGTATCAGGACAGCTATTTGTTTATTTGTCTGACCCCTTGAGACCTCCAGTGTTTAACATGGCAGCCAATAGCCACATGTGGCTTTTTAAATTTAAATGACATGAAATTAAATAAAATTAACATTTTACCTCCTCAGTTACACTACCTACATTTGAACTGCTCAAAAGCCACACGTGGCAGGTGGCAACTCTCTTGCACAGTGCAAGTATAGAGAGTTTTTGTCATGGAATGTTCTACTGAACAGCACTGTTCTAGACCATTCACTTCCATGGACATAGGTACTCTGTCGTGAGTCACCAAGTATCCTATGCACCTAGAATATGAGAATCTAGTAAAACTTGAGGAACACCTTATTTATAAATTACGGTGTGCACGAGAGAGAGGGAGAGATGGAGAGAATGGCAGGCAGGTGGCAAGGAAAGAAAAGGAAGGAGAAGGAAAAGGCAGGAGGGCTTTCAGGAGAGTCATGTGGGGCTGTGACAGGAGAATGGCGTGTAGATTGCTTAAGTCTGTGCTCACATGGCACAAGGGTTGGTCAAGGAACCTCCAGGGCAGGTGCCAAAAATCAACATGTCCATTTGGAAAGCTGTGAGAATAGGACTGCCTTCAGGTCCCCTGCATCTTCCTCTGAGAGGTCCTTGGCACATAGGTCCTGGGGACCAGGTGCCATCAACCTGCTAATCCAAGGGTCTAGGGACTGTCACGTGGTCTAGATAGCGGTCTGTGTGTTTGCACCTGGGCTGGGATCATCTGTGCTACTTCTCCCAGGGGCTGAGAGCTGAGCACTCACTGTTTCTGTGTCTTTGCTACGGGATGCAACGATTTGTAACCTTGTAATGCCAGTCAATTCCCTGCTCCCCAGGGCTGCCACCAGAGTCATATCCTGTCAGGAAAACCTGCCTTTTCAATGGCATCTGCCTCTGTATTATGTGAGCCTTCCTCTTCCCTGGCTAACTCCTATGACCACATCAGGACTGGCTGGCAGCTTGGTTTTTTAAGAAGGCAAATCAGGCAGGATAGGCTCTTGACTTTGATTCCCCACCATGCTTTGGGGGTAGACTGAGGTGAGTCCATAAGGATATTCGCATGGCTAGACTCTCCTAGAGGGTGAAGGCAAAGGAAGGTCAGTGCTTGGGGTCCCAGCCCAGTTACTAGGTTTGTAGCCAGAACAGTTCAAAGAAGCTAGTAACCTAGAAACCAGCAGACCACGTAAACACTACCTGTGTGCAATGTGGAGGAGAAAACTGGGAATAACGGGAAAGAATTGTAGGCCAGAAAAATTGGCCAGTGGATATCAAACAGGAAGGTCAAGGGCAGATCGAAGAGTGGAGAATAAATCTTAAGGGCCAAATTCTGAGGACTGAAATCACATATTCCATTTGAATACAAGCAGCTCCCTCAAGATGCCCAAGCATGTGGGACATAGAGGCCCCACATGCAGTGTTTGACACTGATGCAGAGGAAGATGCTTAGAAAAGCAAACCAAGCCTTTTCAGCTCATCTGCCATACCCATTAGATTTAGGTTCAGCAGCAAGTTGACAGAAAACCCAGTATAATAGTGGCTTAAAGCAGGATGGAAGTGTCTCTCCCACATTGAAGAAGTATGGAGTTAAGCAGTCTGGGGCTGGTCTGGCTATCCCAGTGTCAGAGGCCGGGGGCTGTTTGTAGTTTGTTGCTGTCAACTTTAACATGAGCCTTCCAACTTGTGGTACCAAGGGCTGCTCCAGCTCCAATCATTATGTGTGTATTCTAGACAGCAGGAAAAAGGAAGGAGGAGAAGGGAACATTTTTCCCCTCCAAGGACAATTCCTGGAAGTCATACATACCATGGCCTCCTATGTCCTGTTGTCCAGAATATGGTCACATGACCACACCTAACTTTAAGGAAAACTGGGAAATATAGTCTTTCTTCTGTGTAGTCACGTGCCCAGCCATAACTTGGGTGTTCTAACTAATCAAGTGCATTAGTATGAGTGAGAGTATGGATGAAGCATCCATTGTCTACCAGGAAAATTCCTGTCGTGATCAGCAGTAAAGATTTTGTATGTGCGTTAAATCTTCTCACAGCACAGAGATCTGTTTATTGAGTTTACAGGTACTGCATTGCTTAGGAGACTTTTAGCATGTCAAAGTAGAGTTTGTTGCTGGGAAAAAGGGAAGTTGCATGGGTGTTCGCTCTTGTGTGCCTGACCCTTGTGATTCAAACTTGTTAGGATGTGCAGGGCCATTGATGAAGGGCGGTGATGGTTTTGTGCACATGGCCACAAGGCCCTCAGAGGCCCCCCTCCTGACAGATGGAGAGGTCCCTGGCCCAGGGCCCCCAAGAGGTGTGGATGTCAGCGGGAGTGGAGGCTGCAGAGAAGTTCCTGTGAGCTGAGTGGCAGGGACACGAGGATGAGCTGGGACAAGAGTCTTTGTGTTGGATGGAGCAGTTTGTCTTACATTTCAGGGCCTTCCCAAACGGGTGTTGGAGAGGTGCTTCCCTGTGGCCCGGGGGCCAGGGCCAGCCTCCGCTCCCTGGACTCCTGTCTCCTGCAGTCCCATGGGGGTGTGCCGCACAGTGCACGGTGACTGAGAGTGAGAACAAGGTTAATTGGGAATGTCAGCTTGTGTTCTCTTTTACATCTGAGCCTTCAAACCCTTGGGGATGCAGATGGTAGTCTGTGCTGGCTTGATTTGGGAAGCCAAAGACTGGGTGCTTACAGTGACACCCAGAGAGTTGTAGCGAGGGCAGATTCAGAGAATCTGGGATGTGAGACATGGAAAAGGTCTGTCCTGGGATCCTAGCACCATGGGGCTGGGATGTTCTGGAATCCCCTGGTCCTTCCCACCCAAGGAGTGTGGAACTCAGAGTCAAAAGAAAGGGCCTGGAGTCCTGGCTCAGTCACTTTCTCACTGAGTGACTTTGGGGTGTTTCAGGCCGAGGGAAGTGCACACTCAGATGCCTGCAAGTGTGCGCAAACCTGGTGTATCCCAGGAATGGCAGATGGAGTATGTGGGGCGGGATCAGAGGCTGGAAGGGCTGGGAAAGGCCTTGAATGCACCCCAAAGAGTTTGGAATTTCTCTGGAGGGCAATAGGGAGCCTCTGATGAATGGACTGTAGGCTGGGGAAGGACTGAATGAGACCTATATCAGTACTGCCCACCCTGGTTGCAGCATGGAAGGAATTTGAGCTAGAAGCCTGTGTATGGATGCTGGCAGACCTGTGAGGACCAGAATGATCCTGGTAGCAGGGGTTCGAGGGCTGGCTTGCACAGACAGGCTTTTGTGTTCTGTAGAGCAGCTTTGTCTTAACTCTTCCTGCCTTTACAAATGGGTGCTGGAGAGAAGCTTCCCTGAAGTCTGGGGTGACAGGGATTGCCTCCCTTTGTTTGTGGAGGGGGAGGAATGCCTGGCAACTTCGCAGAGGCCTGAGCTGTGGGCACTGCCAGAGGCTGCTGGGGAGCACCACCCTGAGTACCCTGTCCCCCGGGCCTCATTATCTGCAGCCGGCTTCGAGTGCTCTTTACGTCACTTACTGTCTGGGGCCTTGCCTGAGCCTAAAATTGCGCAAAGTAGGCCACGGCTCCTCTGTGGCTGCCCCCACCCTTCACTCCAGCCTCCAGGAAAGATCCATCTTCCCCAGAACTGGGAGAGGCTGGAAGACCTCGGCCCTGCCCACGGGAAGGCAGGAGGGTCCATACAGCACTTTGTTCCAAGAGCAGCGGCTGTAGTTTGTCGTGCACCTGCTATGTGTCAGGACAGGGCTCACTACTTCCTGTATACATTTTCTCATTGAAGCCTCACAAAAGCACTACAGTGAAGGTGCTATTATCCTCATCTTTCACATTATTCAGTTTAAAAGTGGAGACCAAGCTACTAGTGTGTTTGAAAATGTCTGGTCAGGCTGTTTGCCTCCCGGGGAGACATCAGATGAAGATGACAGGAGCCAAAAAAGGACTTCTCGAATCCAGCCAGCCAGCCAGCCAGCCACTCGCCACCTATCTGATCTGAAGTTTCAGTGCTTTCTCTGTGCCAGGCCCTCCAGGAATTTATAAGCTGGAGGGATGAAGGCCCAGGAAGAAATCAGGAACCTGCAGGGAATCTACTGGGCTCTTTGGGGAACAGATGTGTTTATATGGCTAGAGGTCAGGGTACTGGGGGAGGCTGGGCAGTAGGGAATGAAGGCAGGTGGGCTGGTCCTGGGTTGTGAAGGGCCAAGTCAGGGTTTGGGGTTTATCCAGTGGGTGGTAGGAGCCATCTTCCCTTTTAAAGCATCATGGTGGCGGGACTTGCTTTCTGTTGGACAGCTACAGAGAAGGTGCAGGTGCTGTGATGATGGAGGCCAGGAGATCCTTGTTAGAGGTTCGGGCAAGAGACAGTGCCACAGGGCCTGGGGGAGGGGGCTGGGTGTGGCTGTGTATACACACACACAACACCCCAGAGCTGGACAGAAGTTAAAGTAGAAAAAGCAGATTTGATTCAGGATCGTGGTGATAGGGGAAAAGAGACCTCTCTGTAGAACCAGCCTCAATTCCAATACAAGACAGGTGGGGATTTATAGCCAAGGAGCAGGGTGGGGTCAGTGGATGGGAAGTCACTGAGGAAGCATCAGGGGTAAGGGGATTCTGGCTAAATCGACCTGCCAGGATTCTTGCTGAAGGTGTGCCAGCGTGACCAGACTCACACGGGGGACGACGGGCGATGAGGAACCCGATCAGATATTGAGTTGCGGGGAAAATCTGGCTAAACTGATTTAGCAGGATTCTTGCTAAAAGTGGACAATGCCGAGATGAATGTAGAAGCCCGAAAGTTGAGGTGTAGTTGGAAGGAGGATTTGGAGTAGCCTGACTGAAGTCTGGTTAAGGACTCTGTCACTTGGGGCACCCCGCCTGTGCACCCCATCTTTCAAATATGCTGTGGTCCAGGGATAGCCAGGCAGCGGGCTCCCTTTGAGCTCTCAGGGATGTCAGGGCTCAGTGTGAGTCAAAGATGCCTGGAAAGGGAGTCTACACTAGCAGTCTGGCAGCGAAGCTGGGGAGAGGGAACCCCAGAAGCTGGGATCTTCCCCAGGATGTCTTGGCTCCTGGAGAAGTTAGGTCTGTGCCTTCCTGGGGTGCCGTGATGTTCATCCTCCTTTTCTTGCAGATTAGTGGATGCTTTACATAGACGGGCTTGTCATGTAAAGGCAAAAAGTCGGAGTTCCCTGGGATCCAGGCCTTCCCTTGGGCCCTGCAGCTCTGCAGGCAGCTTAGAGAGATGCCTAATTTCAAATGTCATCCCCCAGGCAGCCCTCCCTGGCCTCCTGTCCTTTCCCCTGGCTTGTCCATCCCCCGGGTGGGGAACTGACCTTTACACATGCACTCTAGCTGCTAAAACCTCTTTTGACTGGAAAAGACTTTTCAGCAGAGGCCGTTTAATCTGGTGGTGACTGCCAGTTGGGGCAGTGGAGGACCACCTGCCACGAGGTGACTTTTTCAAAAGGGCGTTCCCGAGGAGCTGGGATTGTAAGGAGTGTGGCATGGGTCCTGCGTGCATGTGAATGACCGCTTGTGGTCTGTGCACACGCTACACGTAAGGCGGTAAGCACAGAGCCACACGGCAGTGCAAATACACACAGGTTGGCAATTCCCGGTCCGTGGGTTATGCTCTGTGGGGCACAGGTGATTCGGGAGTTCGGCGCCTGTCAGTACCCCCAGACGCCGTGGAGGAAGGAGCCCCTCTCCCCTGGGTCCTGACCTGCTAGCCGAGTATTTGCATTTTTGTCCTTCCCTTTTGTCCACAGCTGGTTTTAGTTGTTGCCTTTCTGTCTGATTCCTCTTCACCTTTATAAAAGGATTTTCAGAAGAAGTAGAATGTGTTCTTGGAAAGAGCATAAGCCTTGCAGTGGCACAGACCTGACTTTGAGTCTTAGCTCTGGGGCCAGCTGGTCATGTGACCTTGAGCAAACTGCTTCACCCTCTGAGCCTCAGTTTTATATATACAAAATGGGAATGATAGTACTCCCACCCCATAAGGTTAGGTTGTCATAAAGATTACACACAATGAAATGATTTGCTTCTCTGTAAATACAATTATAATTCTTTGGGTAAGGTTTGGGAAGACAGGATAGATAGCATAATAATTAACAACATTGGCTCTGAAATAGAGCAGGGTTCCTATGTCAGCTTTGCCCCTTATGGGCTGTGTGTTCCGGTGCAAGTTATTCAGCCTCTCTGCCTCAGTTTCTTCATCTGTAACATAAGCATAGTAATGGACTTCTCCCACAGCACCAGACCAGTGTTGCACAAACTGTGAATTAAGGATGAGGTACTTGAGAAAAGCTAAGATTCCTATTTGGGGAAGTGGCCCAGAGTTAACATACCAGATAAGTCTCCTTGAATGCATGCCTAAGTTCGAGAAGCATAATCCTAGACTGTTTGCTTCCTGAGGGCAGGAACCATGGCCCTTTGGCTTCACACTGTGCCTCGGTGCCGAGCACAGCTTCTGGCACATGCGAAGGGCTCACTGAAGTTTTGGTTGAATGAATAAATGATGATATGACTTAATGCAGCCAAAGCCCTTAGTGTCATGCTTGACATAGAATAAGATCTTAGGTATCCAAGCGTTTCGTTATTAATAACAAGGGAACGTGTGTCTCTAAAAATAAATCAGCAGGACCCAGCAGCACTCCTTGCTCACAGATCACATTGGCCCCCTCCCTGCATGTACTGAAGGTTGGATTCCCTCAGTTTCCACCATGTGCCCTGGTTTCACGGAGGCTAACAGTTGTGAGCCAGGCCTAATTTAGACCCTCCTGATCAGAGGAGAGTGGGCCTCCCACAACTGTGGGGGTCTTGGTGTCCTGGTTGGCCCCTTTGCTATCTGCTTCTTGCCTTTGGTGGGGGGGGGGGGCGTCCTGAAGCCTGAGCACCCTCCAGGCTGACAAGAAAGAATTGTACTCACCATTCCTGGGTCCAAGGCAGCAAATTTTTATGAGGTTTGTAGACAATCATGACAGAAGACTAGGCTGGCGTTTTATTGTTGCAAGCTTCTTGGCTTGGACCTGGAGAGAGGGAAAATGATTTAGAAAAGGCTTTTCCTGTCTCGGGAAGAACAGGTGTTTCCAGAAGCTGTCAGAGCCTGGAGCACCAGGGGAAGAAAATGGGGACAGTGCTGTACTTGCCCCACTGAGACACACTGAAGACCCGGGTCACATCTTCAAGCCACAGGATGGAAGAATCCATGATCTAACTCGAGACCTTCACTTTACAGATGAACAGGGCCCTAGGGAGGGATGGGATTTGTGCCAGGTCAGTGGGCACGTGGAGAGGAGATGGGGCTTGGACCCTTGTGTGCCGAACGCTGAAGCCACCCCTTTCCCCATGCTGCACTGCACTGCATTGTTTCCCACACCTCTGGCCCTGGCCTGCTGCAATCAGTTCCCCCAGGGTGGGAAAGGTTCAGCAACACTTATGAGTGACCACCCTGTGCAGAGACAGGCCCTCGGTGTGGGACAATGGGGACAAGGTAGCTGCTGGAGTCCGAATGTTTGAATGCCCCCCAAATTCATGTGTTGAAATCCTAACACCCTAGATGATGGTATCAGTAGATGGGGCTTTGGGAGGTGATTAGGTCGTGGGGTGGAGCCCTCATGAAAGAGGCCCCAGAGAGCTCCCTAGCCTCTCCCACCTTGTGTGACACAGAAAGAGGTGCTGGCTATGAAGCACAGCCCTGACCAGAGCACCACCATGCTGGCATCTCAGTCCTGGACTTCCTGCCTCCATAACTGTAAGAAATACATTTCTGTTGTTTATAAACCTCCCAGTCCGTAGTGTTTTGTTATAGCAGCCCGAACATACTAAGACAGCAGCAGAAAACGGACATCCTGACCTGAAACTAAAGGCATGACTGCAGGGGGTTGTCCAGAGTCCCCACCGAGCCCTCTTTATCCTGCACCACACCCCTGTCACTTCAGCCAGCTAGGGTGGTGGGCACAGGATGGGGCGGGGGGCGGGGAGGGTGCGGCAAGGAGGTCCAATTGGACCATTCCTGCTGTGAGCGGTAAAGCTGCGACAGTGCACGTCTCGGTCACAGATCCCATTTTCCCTCAGACCCCTGCAGCGGGCTCTGCAGCTGGGACCCACACCTGTCACAGATCCGCAAGGCTGGGGCCAACAACTCCTGGGATGGAGACCCTGGAAACACGGTAGCTCGTCACTGATTGGGCAGAGCTCACTCTCTAAGTGAGGGAGGCAGTGGAGGTGGGGTTCAGAGAAGATGTGGTGCCCACATGTGTGGGAGCACTGGAGGAGCTGGTGATGGGTGTGCATGGAAGTGTAGGCAGAGGCCCCTGCTTGGAGAGAAGAAGAGCTTGTCGGTGTGGGGTATGATGGCGAGAAATCTCAGCAGTCACGGTGTCCCCCATTAATCTCAGCCGGGGGGAGGGGGAGGCTGTGGTCTTAGGACTGGATGTGGGACAAGCAAGGAGGCCTGTTGTTTGTTCCTGTTTTGTCAGAAGCAAGGTAGTGACTCTTAAGTGGTCACATTTCAGTTTTCTGAAGCGCCTACCACTGTTGAAAAGAGAATCAAAAGACGGCACCGATCTTTTAGCCAATCTGATGTGTTTTCTGGGGTTAATATGGACTGGGAAGATTTCCAAACCCCCTCTCCCCCTCTGACGACTCAAAGTCTAAGCAGACAGCACCACCACCATTGGCCTTTTTGCCAATTACACGTGTTGTTCAGGCCCTCAAAGACCTGGTTTCTGACACATGTTTCTGCTGAGTTAATGTGTTTGCAAGATAGAGTCACAAACAGGTGCTATGCTGTCGTTCAGTACTTGCTGAGGGCATCCTGGGAAGGGCAACATCAGAAGTGGCAAGAAAGTCGTAAAGCGTCACGGTGCAGTCGCCGAGCCAGCCAGCAGAAGCCCACAGAAGGCGAGATCAGGGCCAAGGGATGCTCTTATCGTGGGAGCCCCTCAGTGGAGTCTCAGAATGGCTAATGTCATCACTCGCCACAATCCCAAGCTTTCTAACGAAGCTTTGCGATTAAAGGGGAAGTAGCAGTGACTCATATCAGCAAGCCATCGCCTTCCGCTTTGCGAGCACTTTGGCATTCATACACTGCACGTGGACAAAACAAACTCAAACCCCCCAGGAGCTCTAGGCACGCCATTGTCCTAGCGCTGGCGATGCAGGAGTTGCAAGTTTCCATAGCAACGAGGCAGAGAAACAATTATCCTGCACCTTCTAGGGCCCTTCGCCAAGGTTATGGGGACACTGCCTTAGCCGTGGAGAAGAAAGCATGCTAAGGAGCCAGAACTATCTCTGTCTCTGAAATATTGACATGGAGGTGCAAAAGAGTTTTTAGAACCAAAAATATGTTTAGGATGATCTGATCCCATCCCCTCAGTTTTCAGAGAAGGAAACAGACCCAGAAAGGTTAAGCCCCTTGTCCAAGGTTGCCTAGTTGGGGAGGGGCGGAACTGCAGGTGACACGCTGGCCTTTGGATCCCTGGCCCCGGGGCCCTTTTCCACTCTCCCTCCCGTGGTTGGTACTGGAATGCAGTTGCCCTTCGCCTCTGCCGGGTGCCGTTGTCACAGCCATGCATCACATTTGCGCACAGCAACTTCTGATCCGCTGTTGACATCCTTTAGAGTCTAAGAGATTATTTCTGATCAATCTTCTTTTGGCAGCCCCTTCCAACGCTTTGGTGCTAAGGTTTTGTTTTGCTTTGTTTTGTTTCCTAAGACCCAGACATAGCTTTTCTTCCAGCCTTCGGGCGAAGTCTATAACGGTAAATAAACTTAAGTAATTGAGATGGATCCATTAGTCCGTTGGTGGGGGCAGGGAGGTCTGGAACTTTCTGAAGCCTCCCCTGGGGCCAGCTTCCTTCTGTGTTTCCCGCAATCCGGTGTCTTGGCTGGTTGGTGCTTTCACTGTTTAGGCTGGGTCCTCCGGGGCCCTTCTCAGGGGAGGCCGTAGGGTTCTCTTGCCTGTGGATTTTTCTGCAGGAGGCTGTGAGCAGTGACAGTGTGTCAGGACATTTCTTTGGAGTGGCAGCCAGGCCGAGGGTTGGCTACCTGCTTGCTGCTCAGGAGAGGCATCTGGGCTTCACTCTGGCTTTAGGATTACATGGAAAGTTCCAGAAGAAGGGGGTGGTCTGATATCTCTCTCTAGGAGGCTTGTTCCAGGACAAAAATGAGTGCAGGAGCAGGGATGCCAGGAGTGTGGGGCTCCCCTGCTGACTTAGCCACACTTGAGGGCAAGAGGAGCCCTTGAGAGGGAGACTCACTGTGAGATCCGAGGGCAGAACCACATGCTCCGGATGGGTTCATCCACAGCACTGGGCCCTGCATAGAGCAAGGGCTCAGTTCCCATTTGTCGAGTGACTGAATTATTCATTTGGCGAGTACTGAGTGCCCGCTCCCTGCCGGGCATGCTGCTAGCCCGAGGAGGTAACAGAGAACAGGACAGTTAAGGCTCTTCTTTTGGGAAGCCTGCATCCTGGAGCTGAGTAAATAGGGGAGCCTAGGGACCCCGGGAGCTCCAACAGTGGGAGAGTGGGGGGTGGGGGTACCCCTGCCGGCAAAAGAGCACCCCGTGTTTACTGGAGGCCTGAGTAGGAAGACTGGCAGTGTTATCCAGCTGGGGACGATACCCAAGAAATTAAAGAAGACAATGGCAGGAGTAAAGAGGTGAGATCTGAGCATTTACAATGTGCGTGGCCAGGACCAGGTGCTTTCCAGATAGTGTTTCCTTTAAGCCATCCAGAGGCCCAGTGAGGTCCTCGTTCATATCACCATTGGTAGATTCACTCTCAGGGTGAGCAGCCTGCCGAAGGCATACATCTCCGAAGCAAGGACTCGCCCTCAGGTCAGCTGGATGGACACCGTTCCTTCCATCTGCAGAAGGGGAGCTGTATGAGCTCCTGAGAGGAGCCCCCGGGTCGTTGTTCCCAGCAACCAGGTTTTCACCTCAGTTGCTGATACTGGGAGGTACTGGTGATGCCCCAGTTTCTCCCACTGTACAGGCTCAGGCCAAATGCTGCTGGTGTCAACCTAGCACATTGGCTGGTGTCAGAACAGGGGGAGCGGTGCCCCCGGGGGATCCACCGAAATGGTTGTGCAGGCAGAAGAGCAGCTATGGTCCAGCGGGTGCTGTGCAAAGGATGCTGTTTTCCTTACTGAGGGGCCTTCCCAGCCCCAGCTGTGGCCTGAAGGACGATGGCAGCAGGTGGACTGTTTGTAGCACTGACCTTGGGGTCAGAGTGATCAAGGTGACAGACTGGGTCTGAATTCTGTCTCCGCTGCTTGCTTTTTCTGTAGCCTTGAGGTAGTCACCCAGATTCCCCAAGCCTTAATTTCACCATTGGTAAAATGAGGTTGATCCTAAGTAAAGCATGGACTGTGATGAGGATGAGCATAAATAAGGTTAAAGCACTCAGCACAGTGTCTGGCCCATAGGAGATGCTCAATAATCAGTAGCTCTCATTCTTGTTATTATAGCATGTTAGTATCAGATTAAACTCAGTCACGGGGCTGGGGCTGGGCAGTAAGTCATTCCAGTGACTGCATCGTATTTCCTGAGGATGCGCAGTGCGCAGAGACTTATGGCAAATAGAGCCATCAGGTTTTATGGCAGAGGACTCCAAACTTCCTGTCATCGGAACACTCAGGGAGCTTGTGAAAGATTCAGGTTTTAAGGTTATACTACTATCCCATTCCCTCCTCTCCCTCTGGAGATTTCTATTCATGGGTCTGGGGTGAGGTCCTGAATCTGTATTTTTAATAAAATCCCGAGATGGTTCTATTACAGGAAGTCCAAGAACTAGTTTTGGGCAGCACTGCTTTTATAAGCTGTTTCTTCCAGCCGTGGCCAGCTCTCCTCCATGGCTGGGCTATTTCTGTCTAATCACAGGGAGCTATCATCTCACGGCGGGCTCCCTTTCCTTGGGCAGCCCTGGAGACATACGGACAGATCCTTTCTCCTTGGCCGCCTGTCTAGACACCATGCAGACCTACAAAATCACCTGTCTCCTGGAGACCACATTTTCTAAGCTCTCTCCTAAGAAACACGGTTAAAGGTTTTTTGGTTTTTTTTTGTTTTGTTTTTTGTTTTTTTTTCTGACTTGGGAATCCATCTTAGAAGTGTTACAAAGATACAATGTATTTGTTTTTATTTGTATCTTGAATGGATTCCTAGCAAATGTACACTGGGTAGCACAGTGGTTAAAAATACAGACCGTGGCAATGGACTGCCTGGGTTTGAGTCAGGTCTTTCCCCTTATTAGCGTGTGACCTTGGGCAAGTGATATAACTTCTCTGTGCTTTATTTTCTCATCTTTGGAAGAGGGCTAACAGCACCTATCCCATAGTGCTGTTTTGAGGATTGGCTGAGTTAAAACTGATAAAGCCCTTACAATAATGCCTGATTCATAGCGAGCCTTCTTTATAGAGAGTAAAATGTAACTGCATGAGACAGCCCAAACAAATCCAGGGGGCATGAGCATTGCATACCGTTGAGAAAATCAAATAAGAAACTAGATAATGGTGCTGACTGGCTTTGGCCAAGCCTTGTTCTTTCTTGACATACAGTTCTGCCTTGAAGCACCAGTGTGATTTCCAGTCATTGCTTTTCCAAAGAAGGGACACATATGCCATGGTAACGGTGGGAGAAGCCTTATCTGTGACCACTACATAGGAAGCTGAACATCATTTGGCTAAATCCCATTAGTGCACTCTGTGAGGCCTTCTCTTTGGAGAGTCACCCTACCTGTGATCTAGCGAAGTGGCATGCAGGCACCAGGGGCCTTTTTTATTTGTCTCAGTTTTCATTTCCAAGACATGGAGTTGAAGGTCTTGGCTGGTTTCCTCAGCTGAAGAGCCACAAAGCTGATGTAACAAAGGGAGACATTAGCAGGGGCAAGAACAGCAATGTCCAGTGATGATGAAAGAAAGGGAAGGGGAGCCCCATTCTCATTCCTGTCACCTACCTCTGCCACCCCAGAGCCTGCCTGGCCTTCCTCGGGAAGCAGGAGAGCAACGTGCCTTAACACTTGAGCCTTGGAGCAGACAGACATGGCCAGGAAGCCTGGCCTGGTATCTATGAGCTGTGTGATCTTGGGAACTTTGCTAGCCAGTCTAGTCCTCCTCTGTAAAATAGAGATAATAATAGTACCTCTATTACTGAGTTGCTGGACGAAGTTCAACAAGGTTGTGTGGAAAAATTGGTGGGCTCATAAATGCTCAGCACTTTCGTGCTCAGTGAACTTTACCGTGTGCCCAGTCTAGCCCACAGTCTTGATAATTCAGGTCTTTCCCTATACGGGATCCTTAAAAGTATAGGCAGGAATAGTTGGAGAGAGAACATAGATTGAAAGACCAGCTTGTTTGGACCAACCCATGAATTACCATGTGTGTTTTTGGACAGGATTCCTGATGCTCCATGGGACTTTAGTAGGGACCTAATGGGGCTCCTTGTTCAGTCTCCTTAGTTTAAAGATAAGGAAATTCAATTTCAGAGTGGTTAACAGCCTTGCCTGGGTCACTCAGAAGACGGTGGCAAAGCCAGGGCCCGAACCAGGTCTGCTGGCTCCCTGTCCCACATTGTCTCCACTGCGTCGGACACTTTTCCTGTCACACTGGAGAAGGCAGGAACAGACTCCTTATATACCACTGCTGCATAAGGAACATCAACAGCATCAAACAATGAAAGGCCACCAGCATGTCTCACAGGACAGGTGGCAGGAGTAATTTGTGTCTGCAGTTGCATTTGTAAACACAGCATGAAGAATACATCAAGAAGCCAGCAAGGAATGCACAGGTTCTATTGCACACGTTCTAAATTTGCCTGCTAAGTAAAACAAGGGAAATGCTAGTGGAAAAGAAGATGGCCTGGGGAAAGATGGAAGTTTTCAAGTCATGCAGACATGGAGAGCCCATGTCTTGGGCCAGGATAGTGC
Source organism: Prionailurus viverrinus (assembly GCF_022837055.1). Taxonomy (NCBI): domain Eukaryota; kingdom Metazoa; phylum Chordata; class Mammalia; order Carnivora; family Felidae; genus Prionailurus; species Prionailurus viverrinus. Next base: position 68,210,985 of record NC_062570.1, on the reverse strand, counting down.
CACCCCTTAGTGGGTGTGTCAGTGGCTTTGGCTCATCTGTCTCACTGACTGGCTAAACATCTTGAGGACAACACTGTGTCATATTTACCTTTGCATTAGCAGCACACAGCAAAGGGTCTGACCTAGAGTAAGTATTTCACAAATATTTGTTAAATGAATGGCTGAGTGCTTGAAAGCCATGATTCAAGGTAATGGTGAGATCAAATGGCTGCTCAGTAGCTGTCCCCCCCCCCCCCCCGCTTTTATATGACACCTACCATGGGCTCACATGCCTCCATGCCTGGCCTGCAGAGCTCCTTGGGAAATCTCATGCATGGTCATCCTCTGCCTCTTAGAACACCATCTTCCCTTGGGAGCCATCACCTTGGTAATGGGGATCAACACTGGACTTTTTTAGTATTGAATAGCTATGGTCAAGGGCCAGGACCAACTCGCCACAGTCAAAGGCCCAGATACCAGGCTCACATTGCCATAATTCAAGTCTTGGCTTCATCCCTTTTCAGCTGTGGGACCTTGGATAAGCTTCCTGACCTCTCCAAGCCTCAGTTTCCTGATCTGTAAGATAGGGGTAGTAACATGAAGAATGGTGAGGACAGAGTAAGATAAGACAGTGTAAACAGTGCTGGCATTTCCTAAGGGCTCAATCCATGTTAGGTCTTTGTACTGTCATTTCCTAAGGGGCCAGGGAGGGTGACTTGTCCCTTCCTGCTCCCTCTGCCAGGTGGGAGGTAAGCAAGCCCTGGATGTATGCCCACGTTGTCTTTGTTTAGGAGCACAGAGGAGAGCAGGAGATAATGAGGCAGAGAGGAGAGGCGTCTGTGAAAATGGCACCGGGAGAAACGATGGATACACAGATGTGCACCAGGGCAAACCCGTGATTGGCTAACATTTCCATCATATTTCCTTCTTCCATAACTTGGTTCTTTAAAGTGCAGGAAAAAAGCCAGAATGTGCTGTTCTCTTTGTGTAAATGAGGTTTATAAATAGCTGTTTTGGAGAACAGGCAATGTAGAGAGATCAGGGTGGCCGCTGTGAGGCCTGACTCAGTGCCACAGAGGCCTGGCTTTGGCGATCTGGAGATGTGACACATGTCTGCCTCTGAGTGACCGTCCTCTCACTCCTGGCAGCTCTTCAGGGAGATCTGCATGGCGCGGCTTGGAGGGTATAGTGAACCGTGGCATTTGAACGGCGTTGGAGGGCGTCGACACCATTGGGTATGCCGAAGGTGGCGGGATTTGCAACAGGGCAGATCTGGGTTTGAATCCCGCGCCATCGCGTACCAGCTATGTGAGTTTCTACTCTGTACACTGCAGGTAGCGTCACATCACTAATAGTGTCACTGTGAAGGCGGAGCTCATTCCTGGGAACAGCTCAACGGGAGTTCTTGCCAGCTTTGGCAAGATAGGCAGGAATTTCCAGGGCCAGATGGCTGCAGTATTTTCAGGGGCCTATCGATTACCTAAAGTCTGGGGAGTAGCCCCGTAGACAGGGGACAAGGGTGATGTGCTGGTCACTATGATGGGGCAGGTATGTCTAGGCCCAGCTTTGGCCCTTGAACTTTGAGCCATATGACCTTCCAAAAGATGAATCTAGTTGTTGTTGTTGTTGTTGTTGTTGTTATTATTATTATTATTAATATAATTGTTAAACACCCTCGTTGCTGTCCACTTAGTCACCTGGCATTTCAGTTTCCATCAGTGATGCAGACTGCAGATTATCCGCTGTTGGGTTCCAGCCCTGGCCTTGCTGAGAGGGTAGGCTGAGGGATATGTTAGCAATTCAGCCTTCCTGATGCTTTGGTTCTCAATTATGTGTCCAACCATCAGAAAGCCCTTATCCGGCAACCTAATGACACCCCCGGCTTTGACCAAGAGCCAGCCTTGGACCGGAGTGAAGAAGCTCTGTGGAAAGCCCTCCATGCTTTCTGTAGGGTTACAGCTTCACACACTACCTGTTGTGTTGTTCGGGATGATCTGAGCTCAAAGGCCTTGAGCACTTTGGCTCTCTTCATGACTGGTGAGCTTTCTCTTTGGATGAAAGCTTGCCATTGGATTTCCTTCTCAGCTTCAGTTCCACTTTACAAGCATCATTTGAGCCCCTACTATGTGGCTATCAGTGTGCTCCTGGTGGGGGAGACAAAGAAACAGCAGGGTGGACTGGAAGGGGCCAGGACCCCGACTTACCTGTGGTTGAGTGCCTCTCCACTGCTCGTTAACTGTATGCCTTTGGAATTGTTACCCAAAGCCTCTGAGCCAGGGTTTCCCACCTGTAAAATGAGACTGATTATCTACATGGTTTTTAGAATAGAGAAATGGTTCCGTCTCAGGTACTCAATGAATGATAGTCATCTTTTTTTTTTTCTGTTCCTCTTCCCTCCCTTCCTCCTTCCTACTTTCTCCAACAACCCCCTTCTTGCCTTGCCTTCAAGGAATTTACCATCAAGCTGTGGGGTCAGGCAGAGACCCAGACTAAACGTTTCAAAATGGGGTCAGGATGGGAGTAAGTATTCTGGGATGCAGACATGGATGCCCAAAGATGGCTTCCTTCCATCAATCGTGGAAGTTCAGAGGAAAGCTGTGTCATGTGCGTATGTCAGGATGTGCACACACAGCTGGATGTGTATATACCCTGCCTGTACCCCCCTCCATGTGCATGCATACATATAGACACACACACATTCATACCTATCAGAAGGGACCTGACGCAAAGCAGGACTTACCCCAGTGGTTCACATGCAGAGGCCTTAATGAGGAGGTAAGGACAGAGTTTAAAGTGCGAGCAGGGCATGGTGACACGTTGACCCTCATGATGAGAGGAAGCTCTTCCGGACCTAAGGCTGATGGGACAGGAGGAGAAGTAGTGTGACCAGGGCCTTGGAAGTGATGCTGCCTGGTAGGAGCTGTAGTCACAAGACACAGCAACCGCCAGAGAGGTGGCCCTGAAGTACTTCAGGAGGGGAAGAAATCTGACCACTCTCCTTCTACTCTCTGACATGCTAATGCCTCCCATTGGCCAAGCTCTACCAAGGGAGGCTGAATGATGCCACAGGCAGGGGCCTCCTGCCTGGGCACAGAGCCTGGCAGACAAGGGTGGAGAGCAGGATCTTGGGAGGGAGTGCAAATCTTGGGTGAGCAAAGGAGGCAGCAGCGTTATGATTGCATTTACGCACACCCCTGTGCAGGTATGCACAGGCTGGTGGGAGCTTCTTCCTGCAAGGGCACTCAGGGCTGGGGCGGGACGAAGGGGGGTTGGGCAGTGGTGGCACAGCCAGCATGATTTCCAAGCCTCTCCCGCATGGTCATGATGCCGAGCAGGACTCTCAGAGCCCTTTAGGTGGGGCTTCCTGCAGGGTTTGCTCAAAGCACATGCACGGTGCTGCCTCAGTTACTCATGAGCATCTGTGATTGGCTTGCAGCCTCCCTGGTCTTTAGGTTTATACATACTTGAGACAAAACTATAGGTTTATAGATACTTGAGACAAATACCCGTGTACTGTTTTCCTCTTTCTGCCCTAGCAGGTGCTCAGGAGGTGTGAGAGGTACAGTGGGAAGCCTCAGGCAAGGGCCTATGTATGAGAGGAAGCCCAGACGTGTTCTCAGAGTATGTGCAGCTGGGGGGTGGATATGGACATCATGATGCTGTCCTCAGTGAGTGCGTTGTCCCTGCCCTCACTTCCCAAGGTCCCAGAAGCGCTCTTAACCTCTCTGCCACTTGGCCTCACCTCCCTGGCTCTGCCCCCTTCCACATCATTGGTCCCACCGGGGCTTTTGCTGGGAACTTGGAGCTGGCAGCGCTAGGCTGAGCTTCCAGCCAGCATCCAGTGGACCCTCGACCTGTAGTATTGGTTGACAAGAGCTCTCGTGCTCTCCATGGGCTGGCACAGCTGACCAGCGTGGCCCTGGGTTGCGAACGGTTCCCACAGGCGGTTTAGTGCAGGTGGTAGGCAGCACAGAATGGTGGTCAGCAGCTCTGTCTCAAACCCAGCTCTGTGTGGCCTGGGACATCTCCACCACTGGTCCATCGTCTGCCTCTCCTTTTCCTCAGTAGGGTGCCTGCAGCACACCTGATTTTTATCGGGTTGGCTTCCAGAAGGGTTAACTGCAAAAGGCACTCCGGATAGCAAAGCTAATGGGCCTGTGTTGCCCATTAGCATGTTGAGTGCGTGTGCTCAGAGTGGTGTTTGGATGTGGGTTCAGTTCACATTGCCCAGATATTGCTGAGACAGCCCACCCCTTGAGGCCTCTCCGGGAGGTGGAGATAAGGCCCTGTCAGCAGCCAGGGAAGAAAACTGCCTTCCTGTTTACAGTGGAGGGAAGGCATTTGTCTACTTCATTTAAAACTTGCCTTAAGTTATGGAGTGTGTGTTAAAGGTGACAGGGAGGGAGGGGGCGCCTGGATGGCGCAGTCGGTTAAGCGTCCGACTTCAGCCAGGTCACGATCTCGCTGTCCGTGAGTTCGAGCCCCGCGTCGGGCTCTGGGCTGATGGCTCAGAGCCTGGAGCCTGTTTCCGATTCTGTGTCTCCTTCTCTCTCTGCCCCTCCCCCGTTCATGCTCTGTCTCTCTCTGTCCCGAAAATAAATAAACGTTGAAAAAAAAAAATTAAAAAAAAAAAAAAAAAGGTGACAGGGAGCTAATTCCCCTCCCTGCCCATGTTAGGACTGGAATTTGATCTCTCCAGCCTTCTCCTCTCTGGCTGCCCTGCCTTGCTCTGAGGGGCATTGCAAGCCTGTGCATGGGAATGAGTCTGTGCCAGGAGGGGTGGTGCAGGCCCAGCCCACCAGCCTGGAGAGTGATGATGGCCTCAGCTCCAGGAAAAGCCACACCAGTGGGATTTAGTAGAGCTGGGCACCTGAGCCATTTCCCAGCTGCCCTGCCCAAGAGTCCCGTAATGCCGAGGACTGGACTCAGAAGATCTTCTGGAAGGTGCAGGAACGTTTCTGTAGAAGAATCCACATTGGGTGTGAAAACCAAGAAGAGTGACACACATGCTCATACACAAGCACACACCCATGTGCAGTCACACACGCATTTAGACACATAGAAGACACTCACACACAGACACACACAAACATGCTCTCAAACACACACTCTCCCGCATACACACTCACATACAGTCACACAGACACACACATACTCTCTCATATATACGCATTCTCTCACATACATGCTTTCACAGATACATGATTAGACACATAGCAAACACACTCACACTTACACATACATACACACTCATATACAGACGCACACCTGTATGCAGTCTCTCACACACATGCAGTCTTTCATACATATGCCCTCTCACATACACACGTACTCTCACACACACACATACTCTCTCTCACACACAGACACATGCGGATCATGTTTAGTCAGAACAGGTCAAGCTGTTAGAGGAGATTGCCGCCCACATCCGTAAGTTTAGCCCACAGCTAAATCCCTTCCTGGATGACTTAGATTGATTTGCTCAGCACAAACGGGGGGCAAAGCTGACAACTCTGTGCCCTGGTTGCCCAGCCAGTTCTGGGACAGGAGGCATGAATTTTGGAACCAGGGCCTCTAGGATGACAGAGATACCAAGCCTAAGGGCAGGCTGGGCTCCTTCCAGAGAGGCTAGTTCTGGGAGGAATCCCAGGCTGGTATGGCTCAGTAGTGCCTGTGTTGGAGGAACCTTCTACACGTCAGATCTCATCCCTCAGTGAGCCCACACTCAGCTGCTCACTTCTCCTCAAGGGTCAACACCTGTGGACGTTGAGACTGGACTACACTCACCAGAGTTTTCAGGGTATGATTAGGTCTATCCTCTCTGCACCAATGACTCTTCTCCTGTCCTTAGAGGAGGGACTTAGCCAGGCAGGCAGAGTAGGGGGCACTGAGACACAGGAGGATTGATTTACATTTCCATCTGGGCTAGCTGTGTGACCCAGGTCAAAGCGTGGGCCTGTTTTCTTGCCAATAAAGCAAGGATATTCATGACTGTCTCTTTGGCCTCTTGTGAGGTTTAAATAAATTTGCTGTGAAAAGCCACCAGCACTGTGGGGAACTCCCTCTCCTGACCTTGCTTTACATTATCCTGCTGAGGACATTTTCCATGTGCGTGAGAGAACCAGACCCATTCAGAGAACCAGACACAGTAGTCTGTTCATGGAGCTATGCTGGTGTATTTTTGACCTGGTGTATTTGTCAGGGTTCTCCAGAGAAACAGAACCAACAGGAGATATATATATATATATATATATATATATATATATATACACACACACACACACACACACACACACACACACACACACACATATATATATATATGGAAAGAAAGATTTTTTTTTTATAAGGAGTTGGCTTGCGTGATTACGGAGGCTAAGAAATCCCCAGATCCAGTCAGCAAGCTGGAGACCCAGGAGAGCTGGTGACGTAGTTCCAGTCCAAATCCCAGCAGGCTTGAGGGCCAGGAAGAGTCAACGTTTCAGTTCCAGTCCAAAGCCAGGAAAGACTGATGTTCCAGCTAGAACAGTCAAGTGGGAGGAGTTCCCTGTAACCTGTGGGAGGGTCGGCCTTTTTGTTCAACTCACTGGATGACGGCCACCCACAATGGGGAGGGCAATCTGTCTTGCTCGTCTACCGTTCAAAACCATCCTCACAGACACACCCAGAATAATGTTTGAGCAGATATCTGGGTACCATGGTCTAATCAACTTGATACGTAAAATTCACCATCACACCTGGTATCTGACGAGCGCATGTGTCCGCCCGTAGGTATCCTGGTGCAGCAGTGGGGCAGGCAGCAGTCTTAGGGCCTCCTGGAACTGTGGGTGCCCCTACAATCCGGGAGAAGCTATCCCTGCAGGGACTGACGAGCATGGTATGGGTAGGCCCATCAGCCATCCAGCCATGGAAATAGCAAGGAGTCTTGACCAAGACCCCTACCAACCCTGTGAGCCTCTTGGTGGCAGAGACATCAAAGCTTTGCCCATCAGCTTGTCTGAAATGACTCTCATTATCTTCCACTCCCCCACCCCCTGGGTTTATCACCAATCTTTGTCCCCTGTGCTGCACCAGAAACATGGTTATCTTTGAAAGCCCCATGCGTTTCCTCCCTCACATCCTGTTTGCCTTCAAGTACTGCCAAGTTTCTTCCTCCTTAATATTTCCGTCTTGGATCCTTTACCTTTTTCTACCTACTGCCACCCCCCAGGGCTCACCTACCATCATCTCCTGCTGCTCTTCTGCACCTTTTCTCTTGTTCTCAGTCTTGCCCCCCACAGAGCCTGTCACCCACACTCTTGTCAGAGGGAGCTCCTCAAGATAAGAGATCCAACTGTGTCATTCCCGGATGAATCCCTTTGTGAGTTTCTCACTGCCTAGTAGAGTTTGCAAGCTCATGCCCCAAGGGCCAAATTCAACTCACACTTAAAAACAAGAAAGAATTTTAATGCCTTTCCATCTGAAAGGTGTATAGCTTCCAGTTTGCCACAGTCCTTACCACTCTTTACCATTTTATACTAGCCCAATTCCCTCCTCTGTTGCTTGACCAGTCCCTAAAGTAAAGGCGTTTGAGCATTCTTCAGCATAACCTTTGAGTCCTTTCATAATTTGGCCCTGGATAAGCTTCTCTGTATTTATAGATAATTCTACCCAAGCACCTTGTGTTCCAGTCATTCTGGTTTGTACTGTTCCCTAAAAACACAGTATTCTTCCTCATTTCATGTCTTTTTTAAATTTTTGTTTAACGTTCATTTACTTTTGAGAGAGACAGACAGAGAGACAGAGGCATGAGAGGAGAAGGGACAGAGAGAGGGAGACACAGAATCCGAAGCAGGCTCCAGGCTCTGAGCTGTCAGCACAGAGCCCAACGCAGGGCTCGAACCCACAGACTGTGAGATCATGACCTGAGCTAAAGTTGGATGCCCAAGCAACTGAGCCACCCAGGCGCCCCCCTCATTTCATGTCTTTTTCTGTGCTGCTCAGTTTGCTTGGGTGGCCTTCCTCTCTTTAAACCTCTGGCTAGTTCCTAATTATCCTCTAAGACTCAGTGCATATGCCACCTACTCTTTAGAGTTTTTCTTTAACATTTTCTAAATCTCGCTTTTCTCCTCTGTAAAATAGGGTAATCATAGGACCTCCCAATGGGGTTGCCTTGAGGGTTAAATGAGATAACCCATGCAAAGTGCTTCACACAATGTCTGGCGTATAGGAAGTGCCCGGTAAATAGCCAGCCACCTGCCTGCCTGGTATCTTGAGAGGTCAGAGATTTGGGCAGGGGTAACAACAGGGACTCTGCTGTCTGTCTTCGCCAGAGTACCTGAGTTTGACAGGCTCTTACCACTTACAGTTAAAGCAAATAGAGAGTAATTCATGTCTACTATCTGCCCATTGCAGATGCCTGGCTTGGTGGGGTTGTGTACGATTAAGGGGCAGGAATTTGTTACCTAGAAAGCTCTGTTCCAGGAAGCAGAACGGAGACAATAAAATTTGGTTTTCTAAATAATGTTAGACCTAACGTTTATAAATAAATAAATAAATAAATAATCAATCAATCTTGGAGGCATTTGAATGTCTCATAGCCTATCGCTCCTGGATTGACTCCTCTCACTGGTGAACTGGGGTGGTGGAGGCAGGACTCTGTGGCATCTGTTTACAGTTCTGTTCAATGAAGCTCCTGCGGACATTCACTCAGGAAAAGCCGGTTAATTGCAGAGCTGCATAGGAATAATAATTATTGTTCCTGCTTGATGAGTTGACTGCATCAGACTAGACACTTGAAAGGCAAACAAGTTATCTGCAGTCATAGCAAGAAATCCCCAACCCAGCAGCAGACCAATAGGTGACATTTGTTCTAAAAATGCCTCCAATAGTGAATACAGGGTCTGTGCCAGGTTTTCTTTTTTCTTTATGCAGACAAAATCCAGAGTAGAAGCAGAAGCAGATGATTCTTGGCTCCATTCTTAGTCCAGGGTTGGGGCATCTCCAAGATAATTACGACTTTTAGAAAGACCACAGTGCAGGGAGGACAGGCATAAACTTGGGATGTTCTTGTCTCGGAATGTGAAGGTCACTGGTAATCTGATGCCAAGGTCTAAAGAGATGCATGTATGAAAATATAATCTCTATTATTTCCTTTCCTGAAGGAGGTGTCTACATAAAAGGAGAATTGTTGTAGTCTAGGTGAAACACTATCAGAGACTTTGAAGAAGCTAGCCAGATGAGTGTGGTATGTCATAGACTGTGTTGCTGTTCAGTGAGATCTGGAATGTGCCTGGGGGAGGGTTATACTTCCCCACTGCCTCTGGATCCCAGGCTTGGCTGTGCAACTTACTTTGGCCAAGAAAATGTGAACAGAAGTGACATATGTCATTTCCAGGTGGAAGCTTTAAGGGCCAGTGTATGCTTCACCTTGTTCTCTTTTCCTCTGTGCCATGGGCACAAGGATCAATGGTACAGGTGCCCCATCAGCCTGGATCCCAGTATAAGGATGGCAGTGACAACACAGGAGGAGGACTCCTGGTTGACCCTTGGCGGACGTGTAGCATGGGTGAAAAATACACCTTTGTTGTATAAGCCACTGATATTTTGGGCATTTTTGTTCCTGCAATCTAACCCAGTCTGTACTGACAAATACACTATATTTTTATTTTTTTAAAACATTTTTGACACTTATTCATTTTGAGAGTGAGAGAGACAGAGCATGAGCAGGGGAGGGGCAGAGAGACAGGGAGACAGAATCTGAAGCAGGCTCCAGACTGTGAGCTGTCAACACAGGGCCTGATGCGGGGCTTGAACTCACGGACTGGGAGATCATGACCTGAGCTAAAGTCAGACGCTTAACCAACTGAGCCACCCAGGCACCCCCACTATATTTTTAAAAGGAAGAATGATACGGCATTTCTTACTTCTGTGATTAACTAGACATATTCTGACTTTTATAGCAGAAGGACCATAAGAGAAGGAAGTATCCATTAATGCCAGAAATGGACCAACAGTTGAGTTCATAAAGGAACATCAAGGATCCCAAGAGTTTACTTTTAAGAATTTGCTGATTGGGGCGCCTGGGTGGCGCAGTCGGTTAAGCGTCCGACTTCAGCCAGCTCACGATCTCGCGGTCCGTGAGTTCGAGCCCCACGTCGGGCTCTGGGCTGATGGCTCAGAGCCTGGAGCCTGTTTCCGATTCTGTGTCTCCCTCTCTCTCTGCCCCTCCCCCGTTCATGCTCTATCTCTCTCTGTCCCAAAAATAAAAAAAGAAAAAAAAAAGAATTTGCTGGTTTATTCACAAAGTAACACTATGTCACTTCCATACAAACACTCCTTTACCCATAGAAATTATCGGTCTACAACCAGTGCCACGGATTGTGGGAAAATGTCATGTAGGGAAGCCACAATATATCGTCTTCCCTTCCATCAACCACATTCAATTACTTGCTTTTCTCTGATTACATCATAGCTTTGTGCCTTTGTACAGGCTTGATCCTCTGCCTAGAATGCCAGCCTTCTCTTTTTTCCCTCTTTGAACATCCTGTTCCTTCAGTGAACACCTTGTGGTCTCAGTGCAAGTGCCAACATTGATTCCAGGACTTTGCCCAAACACTTCTCCAACTCCAGGCAGTTGGGAATTTCTTCCATATCTTTCAAGTGCCAACTGGACACTTCCATAGGTTTGTCTCCAGGACAGCTCAAATGTGATATGTTCAACACAAAAGTATCAGCTGTTCCCAAGCCTGTCCCTGCTGTCTGCTTCCCCCATATCCACGAACAATTCCACCACTCATTTAGTGATTAAATCTATAAGGTAACATTTTGTGTCATCTCTCATTTTTTCCTTCTCACTCTTATCCAACCAAGTCTTACTGATTTCACCTCTGAAATGTTTTGTGAACATTTTCAGTTTAGGATCTTATCTGGCACTGGTTTTATTTTTTTCGTATTGTATTTTATTTAAATTTTTAAAAAAATGTTTATTTTTGAGAGAAAGAGGAAGAGAGAGAGGGAATGTGGGTGGAGGAGTGGCAGAGAGAGAAGGAGACAGAGAATCTGAAGCAGGCTTGAGGCTCTAAGCTGTCAGCACAGAGCCCAACGTGGGGCTCAAACCCACGAACCATGAGATCATGACCTGAGACAAAGTCAGATGCTTAACCGATTGAGCCACCCAGGGGCCCCTATTTGGGACTAGTTTTAATCTAACAACCTGCTTATTCACTGTGTTCTCTGCTTCTTACTCATCCTCCACTCTGTTACTTTTATGGTGCTTTTTCTTTTTTTCTCTTTTTTTTCTTTTTATTTCTTTTTATTTTTTTCCCTCAGAATCCTACTTTATTTTTTTATTTATTTTTATTTTTTTAATATATGAAATTTATTGTCAAATTGGTTTCCATACAACACCCAGCGCTCATCCCAAAAGATGCCCTCTTCAATACCCACCACCCACCCTCCCCTCCCTCCCACCCCCACATCAACCCTCAGTTTGTTCTCAGGTTTTAAGAGTCTCTTATGCTTTGGCTCTCTCCCACTCTAACCTCTTTTTTTTCCCCTTCCCCTCCCCCATGGGTTTCTGTTAAATTTCTCAGGATCCACATAAGAGTGAAAACATATGGTACCTGTCTTTCTCTGTATGGCTTATTTCACTTAGCATCACACTCTCCAGTTCCATCCACGTTGCTACAGGGCCATATTTCATTCTTTTTCATTGCCACGTAGTACTCCATTGTGTATATAAACCACAATTTCTTTATCCATTCATCAGTTGATGGACATTTAGGCTCTTTCCATAATTTAGCTATTGTTGAGAGTATTGCTATAAACATTGGGGTACAAGTGCCCTTATGCATCGGTACTCCTGTATCCCTTGGGTAAATTCCTAGCAGTGCTACTGCTGGGTCATAGGGTAGGTCTATTTTTAATTTTTTCAGGAACCTCCACACTGTTTTCCACAGCAGCTGCACCAGTTTGCATTCCCACCAACAGTGCAAGAGGGTTCCCGTTTCTCCACATCCTCTCCAGCATCTATAGTCTCCTGATTTGTTCATTTTGGCCACCCTGACTGGCGTGAGGTGATATCGGAGTGTGGTTTTGATTTGTATTTCCCTGATGAGGAGTAACGTTGAGCATCTTTTCATGTGCCTGTTGGCCATCCGGATGTCTTCTTTAGAGAAGTGTCTATTCATGTTTTCTGCCCATTTCTTCACTGGATTATTTGTTTTTCAGGTGTGGAGTTTGGTGAGCTCTTTATAGATTTTGGATACTAGCCCTTTGTCTGATATGTCATTTGCAAATATCTTTTCCCATTCCGTTGGTTGCCTTTTAGTTTTGTTGGTTGTTTCCTTTGCTGTGCAGAAGCTTTTTATTTTCATGAGGTCCCAATAGTTCATTTTTGCTATTAATTCCCTTGCCTTTGGAGATGTGTCAAGTAAGAAATTGCTATGGCTGAGGTCAGAGAGGTCTTTTCCTGCTTTCTCCTCTAGGGTTTTGATGGTCTCACATTCAGGTCCTTTATCCATTTTGAGTTTATTTTTGTGAATGGTGTGAGAAAGTGGTCTAGTTTCAACCTTCTGCATGTTGCTGTCCAGTTCTCCCAGCACCATTTGTTAAAGAAACTGTCTTTTTTCCATTGGATATTCTTTCCTGTTTTGTCAAAGATTAGTTGGCCATACTTTTGTGGGTCTAGTTCTGGGGTTTCTATTCTATTCCATTGGTCTATGTGTCTGTTTTTGTGCCAATACCATGCTGTCTTGATGATTACAGCTTTGAAGTAGAGGCTAAAGTCTGGGATTGTGATGCCTCCGGCTTTGGTCTTCTTCTTCAAAATTACTTTGGCTATTCGGGGCCTTTTGTGGTTCCATATCAATTTTAGGATTGCTTGTTTTAGCTTTGAGAAGAATGCTGGTGCAATTTTGACTGAGATTGCATTGAATGTATAGATAGCTTTGGGTAGTATTGACATTTTGACAATATTTTATTCTTCCAACCCATGAGCATGGAATGTTTTTCCATTTCTTTATATCTTCTTCAATTTCCTTCATAAGCTTTCTATAGTTTTCAGCATACAGATCTTTTACATCTTTGGTTAGATTTATTCCTGGGTATTTTATGCTTCTTGGTGCAATTGTGAATGGGATCAGTTTCTTTATTTGTCTTTCTGTTGCTTCATTATTAGTGTATAAGAATGCAACTGATTTCTGTACATTGATTTTGTATCCTGCAACTTTGCTGAATTCATGTATCAGTTCTAGCAGACTTTTGGTGGAGTCTATCGGATTTTCCATGTATAATATCATGTCATCTACAAAAAGTGAACGCTTAACTTCATCTTTGCCAATTTTGATGACTTTGATTTCCTGTTGTTGTCTGATTGCTGATGCTAGAACTTCCAACACTATGTTAAACAGCAGCGGTGAGAGTGGACATCCCTGTCGTGTTCCTGATCTCAGGGAAAAAGGTCTCAGTTTTTCCCCATTGAGGATGATGTTAGCTGTGGGCTTTTCATAACTGGCTTTTATGATGTTTAAGTATGTTCCTTCTATCCCGACTTTCTCGAGGGTTTTTATTAAGAAAGGTGCTGAATTTTGTCAAATGCTTTTTCTGCATCGATCATATGATCGATATGATCATATGATCCAGGATCATATGGTTCTTATCTTTTCCTTTATTAATGTGATGTACCACATTGATTGATTTCTGAATGTTGAACCAGCCCTGCATCCCAGGAATGAATCCCACATGATCATGGTAAATAATTCTTTTTATATGCTGTTGAATTCGATTTGCTAGTATCTTATTGAGAATTTTTGCATTTATGGTGCTTTTTCTAAAATCTAGATCTGGAAACTTTCAGTGATTCTGGGTTGTCTTGAGTATGATGTTGAAACCTGCTGGAGCGGCATTCTGGGCCATTTGAAATCAGCTTCTCCATTTGGCTGTTTTTCCTTCCACTTCTCCTCCTCACTTGCCTGAACTCTGGCAACTCCAGAATATATTCTTGTATGTATAAATGTATGGGTTTTTTTTCTTATGCTTCTGTATTTTCATATATTTTCTTCTGCATGAAATCCCCTCCCCTCTCCTCTTCAACCTTCTCTGATAGATCACACTGCCTTAACCTTCAAGATCCAGTTCAAGTTTCATATCCTCTGGAAAGCTTTCTTGGAAGCACCAGGCAGAATCTCTGTCTCCTCTCCTAGTGCTCCCTAGGGCTTGTGTTTATGCCTCCCTTGAAACATTTCTACTCTCTGTTCCAGTTCTGACTGGAGAGTGTCACAAAGGCAGAGACTGGGTCCTATTTACTTATGTATTCCCTTTGTTTAGTAGTCAGTGGTGTGGAGTGATTTGCAGTATACATGTATCAGACAGTTTTGTAACAAGCAGCCTCCCCACATCAGTGACTTAGAACAAGAAATATTTTTTTCTTACTCTATTAATGTTAGGCTGTGTGAGTCAGTTGTGGTTGCTACAGAGCTCTGCTAGGTTCTTTTCCATGTGTCTTACCACTCTGAGGCACTGACTGAAGGAACAACCCCCATGTGGAACATGCCATTTTCCTGGAAGAAAAAAGAAGCGAGAGTCCTCCAAAGCCATGTAATGTCTCTCAAAACTTCAGGTAGAGCATAGTTTACATCATATCCTATTGGTCAAATCCAGGTACATGCTCAAGTCCAATGACAATGGAAAAGTATTTTCCCATAGGATGGAGCTGGCATGGCAAGGCAATGGCAATGGATAACAACACCTAATATTTTTATAGACAAGATGGGGTTATAAATGGGAATTACAATACACCCCACTGCAATGTGCTTGTTAAAATGAATGGACTCATGCTGCTGAAAAGAGCCTTAAAGAACCCACTGTCCAGTTTCCTCATTGGTTAAATATTTGCCATTCTGGACCATCCAGCATCTGAATCCACTTATGTTCGGGGAATTCTCTCCTTTTGAGTCTTGGTGGGAATTAAAACTGATCAGAATGGCCTCCCACAAGAGAAGTGATTTGCCCCTCTTGTATATAGGCCCCAGTCCATGGCTTGGCCTACGTCATTAGGGTGTACATTCTCAGGCTTTGAGTCAAGAGCTGCAAGTTCTTGGGGTCCTGGTGGCTGCAGTACAGGTAGCAGTGCCCAGTATCAGTGGTGTTGGCAGGTCTGGGGGCTGAAACAAGACTTGTGATGATGTACTTAGTGACATAACTGAGACCCTGGTCATCTACCTCTCCTGGCAATTCCATGAACCACCCAATGTCTTTTTATTAATTCCTTTTCTGCTTCTATGAGCCAGTGCTGTTGTTCACACCCATGCATCCTGGCTCACCTACCAACCTTCCCAGGGAGGTATTGTATAAAGTAGTTAAGAGGGTCAGCTTTGAAACCAGATCTCCAGCTTCCTGCTGCCTCTGTACTTGGGACAAGTTAGTTAACTTCTGTGTGCGTCAATTCCCTAATCTATAACGTGAGGGTTAGAGTAAGACCTGCCTCCTAGAGTTTTTGTATTAAGGGAGATATACACATGAAAGGAGTTCAGGATCTATTATGATTATTGTAATTCACAAGGCTACTGTAATTCACAAGGAGGCTAAATGACTTTCTCATGTTTATAAAGTATGCCGGTGGCAAAATAGTCTAGAAGGCAGACTGGACAAGAACACTACGAGGGATGTACAATTATCTTCTCCATTTAATAGATGAGAAAACCGAGGTACAGATCTGCCTCCGATCACACAGGGAACAAGTGGTAGAATAAGAGTCCAACTCAGGCAAGCCAGCTAGATTTGCTCTTTTAGCTGCTGAGCTCAGGGGAGGATACCCACTCCCACCCCTGCCAGCCATGCACACTAGCTGCCATCCAGATAGCGGCCTGCTTCCCACTCCTCCCTGACCCGTGTAAGGCATCTCTGAAGAGCCCTCTCTGCTGTTATCTGAGCAAGCCTAGTCATCTCAGAGATGACTCAGGGCCTCTCTGACTTTGAAGAAGGAGCCACAGGTTGGGTCCCTGGCAGGTGACCTCCAAGATGGAAGTAAGTAGGCATGCAGGAAGTGCATGAAGGAGAGCTCTTAGGATGCACACCTCCAGAAGGGGGAAGGCTTAAGTGGGGGAAATCTTTGTAAACCTTTTAGAACATACAGTGCCTGTTGGGCACATAATAAGCAGTATAGGAGTGTTTGTTGAAATATCACCCAAGGGGCCCAGGGCCTCTCTCCAGGGGGCCTGCCAGCAGAGCAAGGAAATACAGGATGGTATGTTTCTCATAGTTCTTGCTGGCTCTTGCTTTTGGATGTGACCTTCGGTGCCTCCTGTCAAGTACTTTTCTGGGAGACATGCCCCAGATTCCTTCCTTGGATATTAAAGTTTACCCGTGGCTCGCACAGGGCACAGTTGCCATCTACCTTGCACAGAGGGCAGGACCCATCCTTATCCACAAACTCTATGTGCCTCTAGGGGGTGAGGTGGGCAGAGGTGAGCGGGTTCCTAGGCTGCAGATGGTCCCAGGGAGAAGGGCCTCCAGATTTTCCTGATTGCACTTTGATGGATGAGTTACCACCCCTCCTTCCTCTGGTTTCTCCTGCAGACCAGGAGGGATGGGGCTGAGACACACAGAAAGGGGAGAGGGCATGCAGTGTGGTGGTGGCAGTGGGACCAGCCATGAGAGACTTCCGCCCTCGCCCCCCGCACACACACTCCAGGAGAAGGTGGGGATTGAAAACCTGGCACCAATCAGGCCCATAGGGACCATTTTGAGAGTCAGAGAATGAGTCCCCTTTGCCTGTCCACATTCACTGCCCATCTGTCTCCATGCTGCTCTGAGTCCCAAGAGGCTGATCTCTGTGGATTGCACCATGCAGGCTTGCATGCCCCAGGTTCCCAGGGTGGAGGTGATCGGGGGTGATCAGTGGGCAGCCCCAATAGAATGGAGGGTGAGAGGCTGGGCCATTTGGTCTGCAAGCCTCGTCCCCGTGGGGAGTCCAAGGTCTGTGCTCTTCCACTCACCCCATAGCTGCAACTCCTGCTGCTCCCTCTGAGGACACCCTCTGCTAACCCCTTCAGGCCTGTGATGGTAATGGCCCCCCTTCTTGCTAGCCCAGGCTGCCTCTGTCCCTTGTCGACTTCCCTCAACCTTGCCTACCTTTGTAAATATCCTCATTAAACTCTCTTGGCTAGTCTTCTGCTGGAGCCCTGACTGATACACACTCTGGGGGCTGACATGGGCCCCATGGGCCCTCGGCTGAACATGTGGGGTGTGAGCTGGATTGCAGTGCCCCCACTTCCCCGGGTGTCCACAGCTTACAACTGCATGAGACAGTGCTGGGTGAGCTCCAGGGAACTTCTTTGTTCTCTATGTGGAGTGTACCCTCTGTTGCCAGTAGCAGATCTGGGTTTGGTTTCATCAAGGAACCTGGAAGAACCTTTTAGCTGCTATGGCAATGGCCTTAGAGAAGAAGCAGGACAGAAGAAGCCCTACAGTGCTGGTGCCCCCAAAGCTGGGGGAGCAGGCACCAGGATGTTCTGAGGAACATGGGCCTGGGGCCTCTTCCAGTTTTTCCTGGTCTGTGTTTAGAGAAGCTGATGGGTCCAGCGCTCCCTCCTTTTCCCAAATGACTAACACGCAGCTCCCAAGTAATTGATCTACATGTTCTGGCTTCTTGACTGGAGTTTTTTTCCTAATGAAAAGCCACAGACCATCGTGCCCCCAAATCAATCTTATTCTGTGTCCTTGTGTTTTCAAGAAGTAGCTCCTCTGTGTGTTCAACTTTGTGGGAAGACCAAGAACTACTCTCTCTACCTTTAGATGCTGGGATCTGGTTTGTTCCAGGCCTTAGGCCCAGGATTTTTGAGTGGAAAATAACTTTTGTAACCAAGACACCACAGACACATTGTCTCTACTGGGAAGAATTCAGAGCAGTGGAAAAGCCCTGGAAATCCCAGATCCAATTAATAATTCCATAAGACAGTTCATTAGAATGCACAAGTGCTTAACTAAACAAAACCATAATCGAAGCTGTCAGAAGTGATCCACAGTTGTGTTAGAATTTTCTCATCCACGCATCATTTAGTTAGATAACAAACTACAATTTAGTTAGATAACAAACACTACTTATCCCGCCACTGGCTTTTCAGCCATGAAATGAAGTTGGTGTCTGTACTGGGCTAATAGTGGAGAAAGGGCTTTTGGCTGGTTGATGAGAGGGGATCCCACTTTGGAGATAGGTTGGGTCTTGCGCAGCCAAGCCCCAAATCAACTGGATTCCCACAGCTCCTGAGAAGTTCTCCATAGCCTAGCTTTGTGGCTGAAGATGGCACCCTTCTGCTGGTAACTTTGGGGCTCTGCCACCTTGGGGATTGCTGGATGGAGACAGTCTTTAGATCAGATGCCTTATACCCCTCCATTGTTATGTCACCGCTTTAGCTGAAACTGGTAATAATGGGAAACTGCAGATTTCCTCTTCTTACAAGGCTCATTTTAGATGGTCATCAGTGTTCTCACTTCGGTTAAAATAGTGTCAACCCTTCTGCTGAGTAGGTTTTGAAGCTCAAGTGCTGGGGCAGGAATCCTAGGGGTAAAAAGAGGGGACCCTGGGTGGCTTGGTGGGGGCAGGCCACTGGGACAAAGGGCTGCAGCAGGAACTCTGTTTTTCTCCCTTTCATCCAGGTAGCCAGACTCACATGGGGATAGAAGAGAGTAACTGCCTGTTTTTAAATACTGTTTAGGGCAGGCCAGATCTGTGCAGCCCCAGACCAGGGATGCCAGAGCTGTATGTTAGGGTCTGCTTGGCCAGTGGTTACCTGGGGATCACTAAAACACCACAAATATTTATTTTAATTTATTAAAATAAGTCTGTATGTGCATATATATGGGTGTATGTATTCCTACCCCCCACCTTTTTTTCCTTCTTTATTTCTTCCAGGGTAGGAAAAAGTGTTCTCACACAGCAGTGGAAAGATACATCAGTGCTAATGTATCTGGGAGAATCCCAGTTGTCTTGGGTAGATGGAGGCTAAATCTTGGGTCTTACTTGGGCTATCTGGTTGCCCTGTACCACAGTGACCTCCAGGCAGCTTGTTTTACAGAGCTGACCTTGTCTGGATATGCTGGAGCTCAGTCAGCCAGCATCGGCCATGGCCTTGATGTCTGTTTTGGCTTTAGCACGTTCAAATACTACAAAGGTAGCTGGGCCAGCTAATGTTTTCTGAGGGCCTCCTTTGTGGGCATTCAGTCATGTCTAGCCCCCATATCACCCCTGCAGGGTGGTCTCATTACTGATAGAAAATTGAGACTAGGAGGGGTCAGTTGACTTTTCTAATGCCACTTAGTGCAGAGCCAAGAATTTAAGCCCAACCTCCTTCATGCTGCCAGTCTAGGGATGTGGCCACTTGGGGGGCAATTCTGATTGATTTTTCAGAGTATAAGACATTTGATTTTCAACCTGTTCATACTCTTTCTTCCCTTGCAGCTGGGTCCACTTAGCAGCTCTGTGGCCCTCCTGGGGCTCAGTGGGGGCTAGAAGGAGGCTATGGCCAGGGTCCATTCTACCACCATCCCTCAGACTTGTCCCCAGCCCCATCTACCTGGACCGATTCCCTGGCCAGCCCAGTTCTTTGGAGACCTTGCCTTGTCTTTACCTTCTTGGTGACTGTGGCCCTAGTTCCTGAGTCCCTAAGCTCCTGTCTGCTGTTCCCGTTCCTCCCAGAAGCCACGGCCCTTCTGTGTCTCTGTACTGGTACCAACACACTTGGTTGGGGATTTGGACTTGGAAAGGAACTTCAGCCTTCTGGCTCTGTTGGGGCACTTCCCCCCTGATGGTCCTCCTCCCCCACCTGAGGGAGCCATCTGTGCTCCCATTCCTGCCCTCATTCCTGTGCCCCAGTCATTGGGCCTTCGACTGTTCTCCTGTCACTCGGATTCTCCAGGGTCTCTGTGCCTGCTGTTCCTCCTATCTGGAATGCTCTTCCTTCCCCATAGCCACGTGCCTCCCTCCCTCCCTTCAGGTATTTGCTCAGGTTTCATCTTGTCGAAGAGGCCTTCCCTGACCATCTTGATCGTATCTAATGTACCCCATTGGCCCCTGACTTCATTTGTCTAAGTCGTACTTACCACCATCTGAGACGTTTTCTATTTGTTTATGTGTTTGTCCACTTGCTAGAACATCAACTCTGTGAGGACAGGGACTGTGTTGGTTTTATTCACTGAGTCTGAGAGATAGGTTGCCTATGGAAAAAGCAGGTGACTTGGAGGCAGACAAAGACTGGGGTTCCAAATCTGCTTCTGCTACATACATGTGTATGACCTTGAGTGTATCCCAACTCCTTTGAATCCCAGTTTGTTTGTCTGAAAAATGGGTGTATTAATTCTGACTTATTGGGATGTTGTGCGAATTCATAATAACTTATGTTTAATGAATGCTCATCATGTTCTGTGCCCTGTACCAAGCATTTTGCAAGGATGACCTCACTTTATCCTTGTGATGTCCTCGGAGGGGAATTATTACTACTTTTAGCTTACAAATGGGATATCTGAGCCACAGAATGGTAAAGTGACCTGCCCAAACCCCTAAGTGCCCTTGATAGCAAGTGGCAGATTAGGAACTTAAACCCAGGATTGAGATCTAGATACAACACTTCCTACTCTATAATGCCTCTCATTAGACAATGTGTTTGGTACAAAAGAGGTCCTCAATAAATGGTAACTGGTCTTCTTAATATTCTTTTCTAGGTTCGACCCCTCTTTGCTATTTCTGTCTCTCAGCCATCCCATGAACCACCAGGCCTCCTTTGTCTCCTGGTATGACCTTTGGGTTGCTCTCACTCTTGGGGTCCTCTTGGACTCTAGCTGCAGCCTGCCTTGGTCCGTTTGCTCTTGCCTCTGCGGCCACTCAGTCAATCCTAGCTGTCATGGTCTGTCCATCTCTCCTTTGTCCTCCAGTCCTCCTGCTGGCAGCCAGGATGGGAGCAACTGGAAGACAGATCAGAGTGAACTTCTGACAGCTTCCTTGAATTTTCCATTTACAGGGCAAGAGTAGGAGAGGGACATAGCACCAGCGGCTTGGGACCACTACCAGATTAGTGACAAGCCATGGAAAATGTGAACCTTCACATGTTGAAAATAGATTCTCTGTATGAATTTTCTTCTCCTTGCCCACGCTCATAAATGCCAGCATTGGTGACCCTTGGGCCACTGGAGAAGCCTGCCACCCTTGTCACCGCAAAAACAGTGTTCAGGGAAGTGTTCAGGGATGGTTTTAGGATGCTGCTGTGTAAAGGACTGAGGCTCTGCAAGCCAGAGGCAATTTCCCTGAAGGGTCAGCCTGGGACAAACAGCTACAGGTGTGAGCCCTGGAGTTCTAGAAACCTAACCTTGGTTCAAACCCAGACTCCAACACTGACTCCCTGCATAAACTTAGATGAGTGACTTCATGTCTCTGAGCCTCAGTTTCATCATCTGTAATGTGGGAATTACTGGGTGGGCTGGGGTCCAAGATTCTCTTTAAGGGAGGATGTTTCAGAAAACTCCCTTTCCTGTTCTAATCCCCGTCTCTGTGATCACAAGGATCCCACAGGGAGAGGGCTGCCTTCACTCTCAGTGGCTCCCCTCCACCCACCGTGGATCTAGTGCTCGCTCAGGCTCTGAGCTGCCCACTGGCTGTTGGCTCTGTTTTCCATCCGTGACCCATTCAAGCCTGGTGCTTTCTTTCAAGACATCCCATCAGAATCAGTCAAATGGGACCTGCAACTGCCTAGAAACACATTATCAGTCTCACTTACAACAAAAGAACAACAACCTTTAAAGCTCTTCAAAAAATAAATTATGTTCCCTATGAGCAGTCCCAGAAGAAATGTCATTGGAGACATAAACTGTTTTACTGTGACCTATGTAAACGTCCCAGGAAATAAACTGACTTCCCATTCGGTAAAACCCTCTTGTTCCTTGTCTTGAATAAAACAGATTAGATTGTTTGAGAAGCAGGAGCTTGAGGCTTGGCAGGGGAGCCCAGGCTTGGCTGGTGATGCAGGTGTAGGAGGCAGCTTTGCATTGTGGAGGCGCAATGTTCGTTTCAGCACCCAGGCGTCTCTGAGATGTGCCAGTCACTGGCCTCTCCTGAGATGGGGGGGCACCACCCATGTCTTTGAAAGAGGTAGATGTTTTGGCAAATGGAGGATTTTAAAAGCCAGAGTTGGGGGGCACCTGGGTGGCTCAGTTGGTTAATTGTCTGACTTTGGCTCAGATCATGATCTCATGGTTTGTGAGTGTGAGCCCTGCATGGGGCTCTGTGCTGACATCTCAGAGCCTAGAGCCTGCTTTGGATTCTGTGTCTCCCTCTCTGCCCCTCCCCCACTCCCAATGAGTGTGTCTCTCTCTCTCAAAAATAAATAAACATTAAAAAAATTGAAAAAAAAAAGCTAGAGTCGTACTTTTGGCTTGGATGATTCCTACGGGAGTTACTAGAATGGAACAAGAGACAACACAATTAGTTGGCATCAACGACCATCTACCTGCCAAGCATGGTGCTGGCTTCTTTTCTTCAATCCTCATATTTATTGCTCCCGATCCTATGACAGAGGTTCTGATTCCCATATTACAGAAGAGGAAACTGAGGATCAGAGACATGAAGTACCTTTTCTAAGATCACCGAGGGAGTGAGCTCTTCAGTCTGAACTTGAACCTGGGTCCAGTTATCTGTGATTCCAAAGAGCATGCTCTCCTCCCCCATCAAGCTACCTTTTTCTTCTCTAGTGTATCTCTGTGGTCCAGAGGGGAGGGGTGCCTACTGTCCGGGGTCTGTCTGCTGGGAAATCTACATGAAGTCCCATCCATGATTACTGGGTTTGCCTTTCCTGTTTTCATACCTGGTATGTATAAACACACACTCGCACATGCATATACACACACATACACACATCTACACACAGGGGTCACCTGATTGATGAGAGGAGTTTCCTTCATTCTGGGACTTTTTCTAGATGTATCCTTTTTCTAGCTAGCACCCTTGTGTTCTGCTGCTTTATAGATGGGTTGAGAGAGTAGCCATGCATGGAAAATACCACTGGCTTAAGGCCCATAATGAGTCCTGACTTCAGGGGATGCCCAACCCTCTACAGCACCTTCCAGACACAGTCCCTGCACAAACTGCCAATTGGGATGAAGAATCTGTCACTTAAATTATGTGGATAAGGTCTGAGCTGGGCTGAGCTGTCCTAAAGAAATGGCTAATTTGCTGTCACTGCACTAGGTTCAGAAGGAACTCACATGTGTCTGTGTGTGTGTTTACACAGACAGCCACTGACCCCTGCTCCACATTTCTTGTCCCAGATTCCTGTTCCTACTTGGAATGATGAATTTCCACAACACAGGGATGCTTCCCTCCATCTCTAAGTGAAACCCAGAGAGAATGCCTGTGAATGACAAAGTACCATGAGCTACTCCCACAAAGAAAAATCTGTCCTGCTGGCAGATCTGGGTCAGGCAGAATCTGACAGCTGTGAGATGGGGGTCAAGAGTGCCCAGCCACGAGACAGTCAGTTCTCCACACTTGGACCTCGGGCTGGATTAACACTTTCTTCCTGCTCGGGAGATGGGGCCCAGCCCTGACCCCACGGGAGCAGAGGGTTTCGGATAGAAAAATTCACTTCTTCCTTGGTGACTTTAATGAGGAAGGTTGCTAAGAACCCAGGGTTGCTAGGTTCCTGAGAAGATTTAAAAACAAGGATTCTTAACCTGGATTTCATGGATGGACTTTAGGGAATCTGTGACATGCAAAAATTATGGGAATAATTCTCTGTGTATATATATGCAAACATGTGTATATGTATGTGCATGTATGCATATGTATATTCATATGTAGGTGTGTGTGTGTGTGTGTGTGTGTGTGTGTGTGTGTGTGTATGTGTGTGTGTGTGTATGCATGCATTTTCTGGAGACATGGCCCAACCCTTTCCTCAGACTTTTCCAAGGAGCGTATAACCCAGAAGAGAAGAACCTTTGCATTAACATAACCAGAGGCCGAACAGAGTCTCCCCAGGAATAGGAGGACCTTCTCTGGGGATCACATGTGTGGGGTTCTGCTCTGCACAGTACAGGGGACTAGCTCAGCTGTATATCAGTGGTGTCTGTGGCAGACAGAGCAACCTCAGGATGGAAGCTTGTGCAGTTTGTAAGGTTTGAGACGAGGGCCTGGTGGCAATGGTAGCTCCAAGAGCCCTCCCTGTGTCAAACTGGACAATTGGTCCCTCCAGTCTTCAGCAGATTCCATAGCTAGGATTTTGGGATATGGACCCTGAATGTGGTCTTTGGATACTTCAGACCAAAGGAGGGCAGCCTGTTTTCAGAATTCCCATGACAGAAGGCCCTCTGCTACAGCCTGTCTTTCCTCTGCATTCAAACCCTGTGTCTTCGGCAGGGGTCAAGTGGAAGGCGATGCCAGCAGCACACCCACCCAAAAAGAAAGAGTGCTGGCTCTCTCTATAGGAACTACACTGAGTAGGGCTTCTTGGGCACCATCCTTACTGATAGAGCTATGGGAGGGTGTTTGAAAGCTGTGGACAGTTTTTCTGTGACTGTTCACCATCACATCACCATGTCTTTAAAATGACGTCATGGGGTG
The DNA here is from genome assembly GCF_022837055.1 of Prionailurus viverrinus. Lineage (NCBI taxonomy): Eukaryota > Metazoa > Chordata > Mammalia > Carnivora > Felidae > Prionailurus > Prionailurus viverrinus. Next base: position 68,186,423 of record NC_062570.1, on the reverse strand, counting down.
CCTGGGTGGCTCAGTCGGTTAAGCGTCTGACTTCAGCTCAGGTCATGATCTCATTGGTTCGTGGGTTTGAGCCCTGGGTTGGGCTCCTTGCAGACAGCTCAGAGCCTTGAGCCTGCTTCAGATTTTGTGTCTCCCTCTCTCTCTTCCCCTCCCCTGCTCGTGCTCTCTCTCTCTCTCTCTCTTTCAAAAATAAACATTGAAAAATTAAAAAAATAAAATAAAATGATGTTGCAAAGTGCTCAGCCCTGAGATTTCCTCTGAGGCTACAGAGATACCCCTTTTCTGAAAAATATCACAGCCCAGATGAAAAGACAGTTGGGCCAACAGGTCCTACCAGGTGGCATGAAAAGTGGACAGTAGCCAGAGAATTCTTCATGGGCAAGCACTTTTATCTCTGTATTTCCTCTTGTACTGAGCCCAGAGTCAGACCCAGAAAATGCATCACTAAATGCACATAGTTCATGCTTGAAGGGACTTTCTGTGTCCCTAGTGCCTGGTGATTAGTTGTACTCCAAGAAGTTTTGTAGAGTGACCTGAGTAGAGGTAGAAATATGGGGAGACTTCTTCATAGATGAGACACAGAGTAGACAGCTTTTACTACTCTGTTTCATATTTAACGCTTCTTACCTACCCATCTCACAGGGCCTCTGGGAGAGCATGCTCAGACAATAGATGTTAAAGTGCTTTGTGTGCTTTAGTGGGGGGCAAAAGGCTGGCTGCACTTAAACTTGATTTTTCCAGCATGGGAATTTTTAAAGCTCCTCATCCCACATTGCCTTGTTTATTCTTGGGCACTTTAGACACAACAGTATTGTCTCTGTGACTTGATGGTAATGTTCCTTTGAAGCAGGAGCTAGGTCTGCCCTTGTGTTGAGTATCCCATGCCGTGGCTAGCATAGGATGGGCACTGGTTGGTATTGACAGGGCCACAGTGAGACATCTGGAGGGTTCAGGTGCTATAACCAAGAATCCAAAGGATCTACTAGTAGGTTCTGCCCTCAGGAGGCTTCCCAGAAGACATATGCCCCTGGGCTATGTCTTAAATGAATATACCTACTGAGTGGTACTGGGGTGGGCCCAAGCATAGGCAAAAAAATGAGGTTGGCCCTTAATTGTTATCAAGAACAGGATATTCCATTTGTTACAGAGGATGGGGCAGCCCTTATGCTGACCACAGGCCAATGAAAGTCTTGAATTCAAATATGCAAGCCTCTGGCCAAAGGTCAATGGCAAATCTTTGCTCTCTGGCATGGTTAGCCACTGAGGGCCTAGGCCTCTTCTCATGAGATGTTCCTAAGGTAAGGGGATAACAGAATTGGGTAAAGTCATTCCATCTTCAAAGGATCAAAAACAATTGGTCTAACTCCCAGTTTTCTCTCAGTCATGCAGTAATGACTTATTGAGCAGTTAACATGCCTAACACATTGTGCTGGGCCTGAGGCTAGGAAAGAAACAACATGAATTCTTTTCTTAGAGTTTTCAGTCAGGACTAGATTAAGATATACGGGGTGCTAAGAATACCAGTGTTCCCTTCCCCCCTCCGCCATAAGTAATTTAAAATAAAAATATATTATATTATAAATATTTATAAGGAATACCAGCCAGTTCTAATTTTTCACATGATAACAACTTAAATGCTTAAAAAATTTTGTTTTGATATCAAATACTTTCAAAACTAATTTGGTATCCAAACTTTATTGGTGTTCTGAACACATGCTCAGAGTATTATTCAGAAATCACATGCCTGATTTCAGCCTTATGGGGAGATAAGACATACAGAACAATAATATGTACCAAGTGCCCAAATTGTCACAGACTAGGAGAACTCAGACAAAGGGAAAGTTATTTTTTCAACAAATGCTTATGGAAGAGCAAGAATTCACTTTTTGCCTTGAAGCTAAGTAAGGTTTGTAAATTCTCTCAAGACAAAGGAATCAGAATAAGCAAAGGAGAAACATGGGGGTATATATAAGAAGAAGAGGGAAGCTCAATTTGGTGGGGACATGAGAGAGAGTTATGGGAGATAGGATAAAAGGTGTGGCCAGATCTTATAGGACCTCAAGTGTCAGAATAAGGAGTTTGGATTGGTTTGAGTAGTTCTTGGGAGCCTCTGCAGGTTTCGGAGCCTCTGCTGTTGTAGACTCATTTTCACCTTCAGGATATTCAAAACCACCCTTGCATTGCATTTAAGAGTATCTACAGTGATGAAGTGATGCCAGAGTAATTGAGTATTGGTAATTGCTTTCACTGTGCTTTGGTGTAATGCATTTTTTAAATGGGGTTCTATCCTGTAAGTGCATCTATAGGAAAAAAGTGCCAAAGGCTTCATTATCATTAACCAGTGCCAAATGGGATTTACAGAGATAGTGAAGTGAATGAAGACCATGCCTCTGTCCTCCCATTACTGCTCAATTCTGTTAGGCAGGGATCACAATAATTGCAGTGATTAAAAAACAACAACGATTTGGAGAAGCAGATATTCACACAGCCTCAAAGTAACACCCTGCACATTACTTATTAATTACAAAGGAACAAAGTAATTTTACAATGAATATGGCAGACATCACTTTAATCAAGTGATCACACTCAGCATTACCGATAATGGGACAAATGTGGCTTTTGATGGAGTACAGTGGAAAGGACATAGCATCACTTATGTAGTATTCTTGCCAAAAATCTTTGACCTGAATATAATAAAGAGAAATTAATCAGACACATTCACATTGTAGGATATCCTTCAAATAAAACTGCATAGACTCTAAGACTGTCAACGTTTTGAAAGAAAAAAAGGGTGTGTATGTACAGAAGGACTGTTCTAGACTAAAGGAGACCAAAAAGATAGGACAATGAAAGGAAATGCTAGATCTCTGATTGGATCATGAATTGGGAAAATGAAAAAAGAGCTATAGAGGACATTATTGGGATAATTGGGAAAATTTGAATATAGAATGCATATTAGATAATGGTTTGTTCTATCAATGTTAAATTTCTTGGGTATGATAATGGTGTATTACTATAATATTAATATATAAGAATGCCTGATACTTAAGTGATAACTGATGATGCATTTAGAGGTGGAGTGATGAGAATGAGAGCTGGAGAAAGAGAGAGAAAGAGAGAGAGCAAGCCAAAATGTGGTAAGATATTAACAATTGATGAATCTAGGAGGAGACTTTATAAATGTTCATTTTTCCACTCTTTCAAGTTTTCTAAGGTTATAAATTTTTCAAATGAAAACCTTAAAACAAAGCAACAGCAACTCCTCATGTAGAAATATAGGACAATGTATGCTCTCAGGACTGTGATCTCAAATTGGTATGAAGTTAACTTTACATGTAGCAAAGCTACCCTTGACCAAATGTACATATCCCTTGCGGAATAAGATGTGTGCTATCAGATGACTGCAAAGTGAATCTTGGTAGTTGATCCTATTTTTTTATTGATTTCCATTGAAAAAATTGAGAATCATCTCCAATATGTTGAGGTAAAAATGTTTTTTAAGGGAAATATTTCACATGTGTTGCTACTGTATGGCATTCCAAAGCATTTGTGGAGTGTTTTCTGGACCCTGTAGATATTTTCTTGATTACCTGCCTTGCTTCCCTTAGTGTTTTCTTTACTTTACTCTTGCTGATAATATATTCTGACATGTTGAAGGTCTGTAAACTACCACTCCCATTGACTTACAGTTTTGGTACATTGTTCCTGGAAGTTGTCCCCTCTCACAGTGTCTAAGAGAGCTAGGCTGCCATGTCATACTTATACCAGTAGGTGTCACTAGTATCAACTTAAAAATTCTTTGATGCTTCAGGATCTAGACAGTATATCAGTAATTTACCTTAATTAATTCTGTGAGCTAAAATTCAATTAATACACTTATTTAAAACCAAAGAATATTTTTAGAGAAATTGCAATTAATATATGTCACACCCATAGTTAACACCAGGGGATAAGTGTAGCTTCTGTGTAGGACACAGAGTTCTTTTGCCCACATAGTGTGCATGCACGCAACAGCATTATTACTTACTATTACTACTACTGTTGGTTATTTCTACTTTTACTACTACTGACTATCCGTTACATGCCAGATACTGTATTAGGTACTTTACAATTATGTATGTAATTCTCAGAAAAATCCTATGAAGTGAATGGTGTTCATTTATGTTTTATAAGTATAGAGACTGAGGCTCAGAGAAGGTAAGTAATTTGCCACAAACACATAGCTGGAGGCAAATGCGGAACCAGGTTTTAAACCTTACCAGTCTGACTGTAAAGCCTGTGCTGTTTTCAAGTTTTGGTGATCTCAATATGTTCACCCTTGGAGGGAAACTTGGCATTTGTACTGTTGATCGCTAAATAAGACAGGAAGGGCTTTCATTAAAGGATGTTTAGGCAGTTATAGAAGATAGAGGACACATTTGGGGACGGTCCTAGAAGTGGTTATCTACTTGATACTTACAGGTCATAAACAGGGATGGGGGTCCGGGTGTACAATCTGGAAGTGTTAAGGAATGGAAACTGGCTTAGAGTCTGCTGGGGGAAAGATCAGAATTCTGCCCTGCACAACAGCTGAGTTTGCACTTTGTGAATTCTGTGTTTTTGCTTTTTAACCATTCTGGCCATTATTAATTATCCTCAGGGGTTTCTGTCCATATGTGACCTGAGAGCAAAGGAGAGGAGAAGGTCAGGGGGTAGTCATACATGAAGAGATTCCTCTCTGTCACCTCTTATTGGAAACTCCTCGTCATTTGGTCCTAATCCATGTACAATATTTAAACTCCCAAATCTGCTCTCCTGGATTACAATGTTCTTGTTATCCAAATCTCTCACTAGGCAATAAACACTGAACTTTTCCTTGGAACATAAGGTCCCCAAACACACCTTTGTTCTCCTCTCACCCATCAGTTCCATTATGATCTCGTTTCTACCCCCTTCCCAACTGACACTACTCTAGAAATATCTCTGTAATCTCTACTTCCTTCATCTCTGCATTACTAGTAGCTACTGCTAAAACTGTGGATATGATCAGAGCTGGAAGCAGGAGGATTGGTTGAAAGTTAATTTAAGAAATAGGCTCTTCAGTCTCCTCTTTTACTCTATGGGTTCAGGTAAATCAATGCTGCACCCCCCCCAAAAAAAAATTTGACAGGAGACTGGAAATTTATTCTTTTAGCAGAGTAAAACAGATTTTGTGTGCTGATGGACATCTGACACAGAGTGAGCTACCGTACTAAAAACAACAGTGTTAATTGAAAGCCTGTGTCACACTGAATGTGGAGACTTCTCCAGCCATTGTCTTCCTCTTGGTTCCTAGAACAGTGACAGCCATATTTTTATACTCTAGTGAGGTGATAAGATTCTTCTTTGGGGAACCTGATCAGCCTTTGAAAAATTCTAAAGATCAGTAATTGGTGTTTTTACTAAAAATGGCCCAGCCAAATTACTGTGAGGCCATAGTCACAAAACCCCCTACACAGAGTCTCCAGTGAGCCTTTTATTGCCACCCCCTAAAATAAGAGATGGTCAAAGATCACCAGACATCCAAGGTGATTGGCAGAGAAACAATATGGAAGACAGAGACATAAAACAAATGAGAAAAAAACCAAGCTAATGGAAACAGAAAATCCAAGGAAAAGAAGTTTTAAAAATTGTTAGATATCCTCAGAGAGATAAGAGTAGAAATTGCATTCAGGAAGAAGATCCTTTCTAAGAAAGAAAGGTCACAATCAGAGCCCTTAGGAATTAACAAGGTGTTAGCAAAAATGAAACACTTGGTGAATTTTTTGGCAGGTAAAATTGAGGTTGTCTTTTAGAAAGTAGAGAGAAAATAAAAAAGATATGGAAAGTAAGAGAAAATGCAAGTCTATTAGAGCATCAGTTCTAGAGGCCCAATATCCAAATAATAGGTGTTCCAGATAGAAAGCAGAGACAGACAGTAAGGGAGAAAATCATCAAAGAAATAACTCAAGACAATTTCCTGTAATTTTCCTGAAGTACTTATCAGGACAGAAAGGGCCCACTGAGTGCTTCTCATCATGAATGAAAATAAACCCACATCAAGGCATATGAAAGTGAATTTTCAGAACACTGTGGACAAAGTGAGGCTCTTGTAAGCTATCATACAGAAAAAAAGAGTAAGAATCTCAGTGGCCTAAGATTCCTCAAAAGCAGTGTTGGAAACTAGAAGAAAATAGAGCAATACCTTTAACATTTTGAGGGAAAATGCTTTTCCAACTTGGAACTCTATACCCACCTAAATTATTAAGTCTGGCTGTGGAATAAAGTTATTTGCATAAATGCGCATCTGGAGATGGGCGGGAGAGGAGGTGGAGTATGTTTGTGAGAGTTATACCTTTATCTTCTATTAGGGAAAGTCAATAGACCATGCTTCAAACTGAAGAAAAAAAAGGAAGAAGTAACATAAGCATGTTATAGAGAGACAGGCAGTACATGCTTGGAGAGAAAGCTGGGGGAGTTGAACACAGTTCAACTTAGGGGAGTAGGAGATGTTGGGAGCTGGGTGTGGAACAAGGATACTCCCCCCAGGAAGGCGACTTCCTATGAGGTTTGTAGAAGCAGTTCACCCTTCAATCTTTGTGCATGAATAGGAGAAACTGAATGTTTTGGGGGGAGCAGTTGAAGCAGAAGAGGAATAAGAGGAAGAGAAGCATGAGGAAGAAGAAAAAGAAGAAGAAGAAAAAAAGGAAAGAACATTGAGGCTAGTGGTTGGAAGACTGACTCAGTTCAGGCTTTTTCTTTGAAACTCAGCCTCCTGACTGATAAGGTGGAGGAACTATATCTTCGTTGGTGGGCTTTTGTGAGAATTAAATATTCTGGTATAAAGTAAGTCTTTAATACATGTTTATTTCAATGACTTCTATTGTTTTGAATATATGAGAGACTTGAAAATGTAGAAATTCTGAGTGATGGAAAAATTCATCCATCTACACATCATTGTCCATCAAATATGAGTGTCCATATGGTCCTGAATAACAATGCCAAGGCAGCCAGCCTTGGACCACAGGCCATTTTTACCCCTGTTTGTTTACATTTTCAGTTCCCCAGTATATGGGGAACAGCCTCTGAGAAGGAGAGGCTTTCTCAAAGGTGCCCTTTCCTTTGGAAGCATCCCTGACAGGTTGTGTCCCATATGTCTCCTTGCCCGAGACACCTAGTGTGGAAGATGTAGAAGCAAAAGCATGGTCTAGGAAGGGACCACGCAGGGTAGTCTGACTGTCTGAATGAGGACCAGCAGGCCATTTGATATGACCGGCTCTCCATCTTCCTCTGCAGCCAGAAACCTCCAAAGACACCAGGGTATACCTGCCAGCATTCTAGCCTGGTCTGCCTTGGGTCTTCTGAGCATTTTCTTGCCCACTGACCAGATGCTTCATCCACTTGGTATCTGGAAACAGCACGGTCTTGAGAGTTTCTTCATATATCTTCATTTTTATAACACAGTTCTTTCTCCTAGTTCATTTTTAATTAATCTAAGACAAATGTCCCTCTTTCTACCAGAAAATAGCAATGACAGGAATCAATAGTGCTGGCTGATGCATGGTCAGCCCTGCTCCAGGAAGCCTGAGCCTGAGACAGCCATTCTCTTCCTGTAAGCTTTCTGGGAGTCACATCCTACTCCAAATGCCTGAACCACTAATTGGCCAATGATCGTCATTGCTTTCTTGGTGTCTCCTTGGAGCTATTTGGGGAAATAGTCATCCGGACAAGGTTTAGACAGAGGGTTCAGCATCCATGCCTGATCATCCTGAGTCTAAAGTCATCTCACTGTAGGAAAAATATCCCACATATGTACTGAACCCACATTAGATATTTTGTTGTGGCAGCTTTTCTTTCACAAAATGCATGAATGATATAGACCAGGGGTCAATAGCAAATCCATGTGGGGTTTTATAGGGTGTGTGTGTGTGTGTGTTGCTTGTACATTTTTTATATTCACTTGCTAGAACTGCTGCGTGCTGGAGCTCTGGGACACAGATCATTTGAAATCAATAGATAAACCCTAAACTTTATTTCAGCTGGTAGCTTCTATCTTCTCACTCAGCTGAGTCTTCCATCACTGAAGCTTCCAAGGACTAAATCAGCCAGATGGTTCTGGGCATTACAAGTTGCTGCAGGATGAGTGGAGGAGGCTTCAATAATCCATAATTTTGTCCCCAAAAGCTGAGCCAGCTTTAAACGCTGCCAACTTGCACTGATAAGGAAGGCTGCAGCGGGATGACTCCCTTTTGGGGTATGTGAAGTTGGATGGCTGACTTCTCTGACTCTGAGTTACATCAGTAAGGCCTGGGCTAGAGTGTCTGCCATGGACAAGAGCCAGATCTGACACAGTGGGAAGGAAATGTAGATAGAACTTAAAGACATTAGAAGAAGGAAAGAGAGATGATACTCTAGATTCGTGAAGGAGGAGGCAAGAGTTTCCAGGAGGGAGGGAGTGTGGTATTTAATCAGAATGAGGACTGTGGAATCTGGTGAGGAGGAAGGTAATGGAAAGCTTAGAGAGAACAGTTTCAGTGGAATGTCTGAAGCCAGACTGTATGGCATTTGTGAGGCAGTGGAAGCTGTCGTGTGCAACCCAGGATGATGCCAAATCCTATTGCTAGTAGTGATTGCCTCGAGTTCTTTGTGGAGCAGGATCGTGAGGTTGTTTCTGGGTGAATCTAGGAGGAGTGCTATGATTGATTTCTAATATCTGTTGTAGGCATAGGAGCGGTCAGTGTTGGCCTGCATGACACAAATGTACCATCCTTAGCAGAGGTTAGATGTTGTAGGAGTTGTACCTCACCACTATTCCCTGAACATGGCCTGCCCTTCTTTTGTCTTCCTGCTTTTATTCAGGGTGGATGTTCATGATCTCTCACAACAAGCCCATGACTAATCCCAGCAGACACTGTCTGGAAAGACCAGTTGCCCATGCTCATGCATCCCACCAAGTATCAGCTCTGTTGTTACTCGTGTTGTTTACTCAACCTGCAGAATGCTTTCCTTGTGTTGATCTCATGAACCCCACTCATTCTTCAAGCCCTCTTCAAATGCCATCTCCTCCATGTAGTATTTCCAATAAACTTTGATCCTTTTTCTATGTTCCAAAGGTACTTGTTATATATCTGAATTATAGCACTTACAACACTTTAATATTTCAGTTGTTTATGTGCCTATATCTTCCTTCAGCCTAGAAGCTACTTGTGGGCAGAAGTGGTACCTGATTAAATTCTGAGTCATCAAAGGCAAGCAGAATGCCCAGTACATAATTGGCACTCAGTAAATCACTCCCTTGCCTAGAATTAGAGTGTAGGCTTTCATTAAATGTTTGATGACGTCATTTATTTGTGGTTGGTTTTCATTTTCTTTTTAATAAGGAAAATGTGAATATGTTTGAAGGCAGAACAAAAACGCCTGGTACTCGACAGAAATTCAGTGAATCAGGATTGGGCCCAAGGCTGTCCCATCCAGATGAACAAAATGACCCAGGAAAGAGGCATCTGATCTAACCTTCCTTCTAAAACCACATCACCATTCTCCCTGCCCTGACCCTGTTGAATATGGCTCTCCATTTGCTGAGATGTGTTGATTATTGATGGATCTGATGTCATCATTCATTGACTCAACACATACTTACTGAGTACCTACTGTGCACAAGCACTAGAGGCACATGCCCTGACCCTCAGGGGCTCATTGGAAAAATAAAACTATGTTGAGGCAAGGCTTCATGATAGAAAAGGAAACCTTTTCATTGTTTGCCTTTCATATGCTTGGCCTATGTGAAAGCAGGACAGGAGAGTGAAGAACCCAGTACAAATAATTTTCTTTAAAGATAATGCCAAAGTAGTAAAACAAGCAAAATGAATGTATGCTGCTAAAATTCAGCAACCCAGCTACCCTGGGCTGTAGCGGTGGGAAGGGGGAGCAGGATATCTGGAGCGCTGGTGATGATCTTGCTCTGGGCGATGGTTATCTGGAGGTGCTCAGCTTGTGACAATTCATCAGGAGACACTCCTCTGTGAGGTGCACTTCTGTATGGGCATCAGACATCAACCAAAAGAGGGCAAAAGATGATGCCTGGAAATTAAGTTGGAAGTGTTGCAGAAAGTAGTGAGGTTTTCTCAAAATAGTTTTGACTCAAAATTAGGAAATCCTTTCTACCGAAATCACTCACAGATGAACTCAGCTTTTCAGGGGACTGGAGATTGAGTTTATTGGCTGCTGTACCCATGGTGCCCTGCACAGGGCCTGGGCTGAGCACGCCAAAACTGTGTCTTTGTGAAATGATGGGATGGGTGAATGCCTGCAGCTGCTAGCTTCTCTGCAAGGCTTCAAGAAGTCTGACCGGAAATTGCAGTGGAGATGGGCACCCTGATGGATTTGCTTCAGGATGATGAGAGCAGCAGCTCTTCTTAAGAAACTACAGTGTGTCAGGTCATTTACGTGTGTCCTCCCCAGGCTTCCTACCAGTCCCCCTGAACCTGGAGGAAACAGAGGCTTGAAGGAGAAATGATTTATCCAAAGCCACGCAGCTCCAGAGTCTCCTGCTTTCTCATATAGCACATTACGTCTGATACCTTCAAAGTCTAGTCCCAATCCTGGCCTTCTACAGTTCTAGAGTCTGCCTGCTTCCTTAGAGGTGGTGTTGAGAAGACAAACCTGTTTTCTTCTGCACAAAGGTGGAAGTGAGGCTGTCAGTGGGTGGGGGCCAGGACCTCCTTTTCATGAGGTGTTTTCCTGGCCCATGCACTGCAGACATTTTGATGGGGACTGGAGTCTAGACCAACAGGGTGCTCGTGGGTTAGACCCGACACCCAAGACTGAGTGACTCTGCTTCTGTCTTAAATGTGCCTCTTGGGCTGAAATATCTGCCCTTCCTTCAGAGAGAGGGACTGAAGCTGGGGAGAAATTCAGCTTGTGAATTTCTCTGAGACTATGCTGCGCCCCTTATGACTGGCAACTTATTACAAATGTCACAACTTATTTGCAGCTGGAAGGATAATTTAGCAAGCTCTGTGTCTGCCAAATAAGGATGTTTGCGTTTCATACCAAGCATCCTGTTCATGTGCTAACAGAAGCGTTCAGAAGAGTAAGCCTCGATCAAACAAACAAATGATTAACCTTAAAAACAGACACATAAACAGAACCACAATGGATGAATTATGCAGCAGGCTGTCCCTGCTGCTGACACCAGCTCACATCTGGTTTCTCTGCTCAGGCTGTTCCTATAAATGACTTTCCTTTCTTTGCTCCCTTTCTGGCTCCCTCTACCTGTTTTCCTTTACACAGAAGCCAGCAGAGCATGTCACAGGCCTCCCTGTCTGTGCTCCCAAGCAGTCCTTTTCCGGAGGGGCTCAGGGACCAAGGCTTCTCAAAGGCCACACATGCTCCCGCCTGCCCATTCAGCCAGTGGGATGGCCCGGGAACACTCCAGGCAGACACAGGGGCCTTTTACCCCACCTTGTGGAGCCAAGTCGGTCCACAGAAGAAAGGAGAGTCAGGTACTGTTGGTTTAAGCTTGTTTGCAAGGGACCCCAGGAGCACATAAATCATGCAAGCCTCACCTTGCCTTAGAGAGACATCTTATTTATATGGTCTGAGTCTGGCTTTATGAGGTGCTAAGCTGAGCTCAGGAGAGGGTACTTTATCCTCTGACAGGCTCTCCACTCAGAACAGTGGGTGTGTTTTTGCAGAACTTCCTGCTTTGGGCTCAAAAGGCTTTGGAAAGACTCCTCTTGGCTCTTTGCAGCTGAGAGCCTCCTGGTTTGCGGCTCCCACAGAGGATCTGGCAAGGATCTGCAGCATATGGGGGAAAGTGAGGCAGCGGGCAAGGGAGCAAGATCTTGGGAGCAAGATCTGGGGCCTTCTTGGTGTGCATTTGCTCCTACCTTCCCCGGACTAGAGAGTCTGTAAGTTGAGAAAAGGACAGGCATCTTAGCAACTCGGGAGTCCGGGATCCAGATACACAAAGCAAAACCTCATCTGTTCTGCCCTGTGGAATTTGGAAATTATGATGGCTAATACTGACAATAGGGGCCAAGGTTTGTCCCAGGGCTTCCAGCTTTCAAAGGACTTTCCCCTGTGTTCTCTTACACACTCAGGCAAGGTATAAACAGGCCTTACCAAATACAGGAATAAGAAATAAGTAGCTTCACTTTGGGCTGTCTCTGTGGAAGATGCATTATATAATATAGGCAGATTGTGTCTTGGAATAGTTTGTTCATGAAAGAGTAACATACAAAAAAAGTACTGTGCTTCGGAAACTCAATGAATCATCTCTGAAGCCTTAATAAAGAGAGAGTGAATAATAGAATAATATTAGCTTTTCCCACTTTATCAAGTGGGTATTTTCACCATTTAAAATGAGGCTGATCAGATTCAAGATTCTATAGATTTAAACATCTGTTTCTCTTGCTTACTTTTTCATTCCCATCGATGTCTTGGTTGAATAGTTACAGGGCCGGAAAAATAATAACATTGAATTTTTTTTTTTAACGTAGACCATTAGAGTGCCGTGCACACCAGAGTCCTAGCCCAGTACGTGCTGAATAATTGACTGAAGGAATGAATTCTGACTTACCTTCTGCATATGAGATTGCTGTCAAGTCTTGGAGAAACGGTGCACCCTGGGCCCAATTGGATGGTCATTTTTTTTTGGTCCCTGCTCATAGGTCCCTCTCATGGCATTACCCGTGCCCAGCCTTCCTGTCTGAGCTCAGCTTCCTTAGAGCTGCTTTTCTGTCCAGTTTCCAAGCTGAGGTCGGTGTTGCACAGAGGCCTCTGCTCCAGTCAGCTAACAAATCTGTCCTTTGTACATCCCTGCTGTGTGCCTGGCTTCCAGCTAGACACAGCTCTGCGGGAAGAGCAGAGAGATAGGAGGTGCCAGGCACTTTGTTTGGCACTTTTCCTTCTCCATCTCTATGGGAGATGCAAGGGAAGGAGATCCTGGCCCTTCCCTGATGCTATGCACTGTCCAGAAAGAGGAGTGGAGAGAGGAAGAGGTGGGGAATGAATGTTTGCTGATCCCCGCTCTGTACTGGGCTTTGGAAAAGTTTCTTGATGCTGTCATTTGGGCTGAATCATTCTTTGTCATGGGGGCTGCTCTGATCGTTGTGGGATGATTACTAGTTTTACTAGCATCCCTGGCTTCTGGCTTTTACCCACTGGTGCTGGTAGTATGCCTCCCTCCGTCCCCACCACATGTGACAACCAAAGTTGTGTCCAGACATTGCCACTGGTTTAGGTACCAGGCCTGTATTAGCTCATATAAGCCTCAACCGTCCACAAGGCAGGTGTTACTAGCATCATTCTATACGTGAGGAAATGAAGCCTTGGAGAGGTGAAGACATGTACCTAAAGCCATACAAAGGGGATTTGAAACCCACGTCTACCCACCAGTGTCAGAGATCCTGGGAGGCCAGCCTCTTGCAAGTTCTTTGTAGTGGGTACCTCTGTCCAGATTTCTACTTTTCTAGGACCCTGAACTGTGACTTTTCTTCCTGTAGACCCGCGGCATCCTCATCCTGGCTTTGAGATCCTACTTGCAGTTGCCGGTTAAGTCTTTTTGTAGAAGAGAATAAGACAAGAACAAATGTGGTGAATATGTCAAGTTTTGACAATGCTCAGCCTTTCTTTTGGCTTTTGTGTCCTTTCTCCTGATCCCTTTTCTGTCTCTGTCTCTCTAGGTCAGAGTCTTAATCTCTCTGATAAATTGGAGTAGTGGAGTCCTTTCGGTTTGGGGGCTGTTGAGAGCTAACTGCTGCCATCACTGGAAGGGTTCCATCTGTCTGAAGCTGCCACCAGGACTTTACCAGTACCTGGTGTTGGAGTACCCTCTTCCCATATACATTCCCCACTCCCTGTAAACCCTCCCTCCCAACAATTTCATGTGCTGTGTGAGTACTAAATTGGGGCAGTAGAGGTCTGTGTCTCTCTGGGTATCACAATGGGGACTCTGGGTCAGATCAGACATTGGGTCACAAGGCTATAAGGCGTGGCTGTGGGAACCATGCAGAACAAGGATGGACACAGGATAGGCCATGTGGTGGGCTGTGCTTCTTGGAGGTCAGGGCTGGAATGGTGCAGAAATCCAGGTGGATAAGGGCCGGCAGAGGGAACACAGGCAGCAGAGGGCAGAGTAAGAAGACCACAGTCCAGGGAAGACAGCCTCCAGGAGGGAGGTGAGTGATGTAGCCATCACCACAGAAGAGATATGCTGATCAGGCTGCATCTGTTCCAGGATGGGGTCCTGAGCCCAGAGGTGAAGGAGATAGGATACAGCCTGCAGCCAGGAGCGAGAGAGCAGTGGGGGAGGCCAGACTGATGAGGAAAGGCTTTATTTCTAATTAACTTGCAAAGCAGAGAGCCGGACAGTGACATAAATGAAGATTTGGTCCTGTTGAAAGCTCATGGACTTGACACCCTGCCAGCTCATGGAGATGCTGACTGCATTGGGTGACTTTGTGGGCCAGAGGAAGGAATGTAGTATTGGGACAGGGACCTGGGGCTAAACTTAGGGGAACATGATCACACAGTCATAAAGGTGGGCACCTTCTCACCTGCCTTGCAGAGCGAACATGAGGGCAAGAGGTACCATGTAAGTTGCTGGCATAGAACAGGAGCACTAGAAATGGTAATTGTCAGCACTATCCTTTGACTCCGCCAGGATCACAGTTTACTCTCTGCTTCTGTGAAGTATTATTTATGATGGTGTCAAAACTTGAAAGATATGGGAAATTGTTAAGAGGAATATTAACAGCCTACCAGAGAAAACATTTTGGCATATTTCCATTTAATCTTCCTTGACGACAACTATAATCATTGCTATTGACAAGTTCTTATACTATAATGCAATCTCTTTTAACCCATCTCTACTTAACCAACTCACAAATTCACCAATGTCCTCCATTGTCTTCCTTCTGTAATACTCACTGACTGAGGGCCACGACCTGCTGGACATTCACAGCACACAGGGACCCATACTATTCCTATGAACATTGCCCCCACCATTTTGGTAAATGCTTACTAAGGGTCAAAGAGCTGCATTTTCACCCAGTCCTTCTTATGCTGGCTGAATGTGTTATTATAAGAACATAATTTAATTAGAGATTAAGTGAACCAGTGAAATATGGGTGAAAAGAGAGTCATTTGTTAAGGAAACCAAGCTGCAAGCATTGAATGGTTTGATAAGAGTCAGTCGATGTAGGCTGTTAGCTTAGTTGTGGGCAGGGCAACTGATAAAAGTTAGGAAAAATTTGTACATAATTCTATAAGAATTTTGCACTCAGATTGTTTTGTATGTGAGGTTAAGTTCCTTCTCCATTCTAAAGCCAAATCTGAGAACCACAGATGATATATAAAAGGCATGAGCTCTCAAAAAAAGGAACACATAGATTTCGAACTCCAACCTGGAGACCTGTCTCAAGTAGAGGCCTTAGTTCTACATCAATAGACTAGCCAGAAATGTTTCAAGTTGAAATAGTGTCTAAAGTTTGTATAGTATATATGTACAATATTAGTGACCCCTATTTCATTCAGATTTTTTGGATTAACAGATTGGCTCATCCTGATAATACCAGATAAGAGAGTCATAACCTGAAATACTGTGTTTTGATGTGCCAAACCTTCTGAAAAACTCTAAATATATAACTGTCTCATTTAATTCATACAAGAACCCTTAGGGGGTATTCTTTAATTCAGCAAAAATTTATTAAGCTGCTGTTTTGTGCTGAACACTGTCCCAGGTGCTGGAGGTATAGGTGCAGAAAGGCCAGGTGTCTGCTCTCATGGAGCTTGTGTGTATGTGTTGGAGGAGGAGACACAGAACATGAATAATAAACAAGATAATTTTAACTAATAAGTACTATAAGGGAAACAAAACACAAAGTTATGATAAGAGTGGCTGGCGAGGGAGCAGTTAAGGGTGATCAAGGAAGACCTCTCTGTGGCAGGCAACAAATGAGCTGGGACTTGAATGACATGAAGAGTGTGGTCCTGGGGTCTCAGCATTCTTGACTGAGGAAGCAGGAAGTGCAAAGATCCTGAGGTGAGAATGAGCCCTCAAGAAGGAAGCCCAGTGCTTCTGGAACATGGTGAGTGAGAGGAAGGGTGGGATGAACAGTAGCAGTGAAGTCCCTACAGACCAGAGTGAATAATTTGAATATTATACTAAGTAATAAGGGAAACTATTGTTGAGTTTTAAGTGTGGGAGTGATGTGATCTGATTTATGTTTTTAAAAGTTCACTGTGGCTACTGTGGCTGATGGATTGCTGGGTGCAAGGGGACTGGTATGGGAGTGGTTAAACTAGCTAGGAGGCCATTACAGAGATCCAGGACAGAAATAGAGTGCAGACCATCACAGTGAGAACAACAGAGTCAGAGAGGTAGACAGAGTCAGGATAATATGGGATCTGCACAAGGAAGCTCAGTGTCTTCTCCAGGCCACTCCACAGGGCCCTCCCTCCCCCCAGGTACAGTCTTTCCTTCTTCCCACCCTCGTTATAATAACCTTTCATCTACTCCTCTGCAGTGTCTGTCAGAACCCACAAAGAGATAGTAGGCTGCCTGTTCTTTAGAAAAGTGTAATTGATAAAGAGGAAAGCTCTTCCTACGTAAGAACGGTCTCCTATTTTGTTTTCCTGGCATGCCCATTATTGAAGTTGATAATGTACTACTGGGTAAATTTGGGCTGGTGGCTAAACCCAGGAACTGCTGATTGGGCTCCTGTGAATCAGGCAAGAGTTGACTCTTCCTGTAATTGGATCCAGTTTGCAGTATTGTGCCATCTGGAGTGTTGCTGATGGATGGGGAGATCCCAGACTTCTTAGTGATGGATGAATCACAGGGGAGGGGCCTCCCATTTTCCAAGTGAAAGATGACTTTCTAGTAATAAGACAATGTCAGTAGGTAATCACAATTCTATTTCTGTTTTCTACCAACTCTTTTAAATAGGTGGAAAATGTTTGCAAAGACCCTTTCTCCCTATTCATTCATTCATTCATTCATTCATTCAGCAAACTTATAATGAGCTCACAGCTCTAATTCCTTGGTTTGTGTCCTTAGATAAGTTGTGTCCTTAGACTTGACTTTCCTGAGCCTCAGCTGTGAAACAAGGATACTGATAACACATACCTCTTAAGATTATGAAAATGTAATGAAAGAATGGATGTGATGCACTTTGCAAAGTGTCTGGCACATATTCAAGTTGGGGATCTTAGAGAAGGTGAAGGAGGGCTGGCTTGGGAGAAGCACATGCCTGTTTCTTGGTTAAAGCCTTTACTGATGACACTCTTTCTGTCCTGGAATATTTGTAGCAGAAGTTTCCAGTATTAAGGGACCTCTGGGAGCCTCTACTACATCTTATATAACCATGATTGCCCTAACTCAGGGATTCACAAGGACTTTAAGGCCCCTTCCTGGTACGTCTTCACATTTTTCTACTTAGCCTTTGTTTTACACCTTTGGAACACCAGTCCTTTGTACCTAGTACCTTTGTACCTAGCTTGGTCTCTGAGGTTTTCCACTTTGAGGGAAGCTGTTGTGCCTGTATTTCTTTCTTTCTTTTTTTTAAATATAAATTATTGTCAAGTTGGTTTCCATATAACACCCAGTGCTCATTCCAACAGGTGCCCTCCTCCATGCCCATCACTCACTTTCCCCTCTCCCCTACCCCCATCAAACCTCAGTTTGTTCTCAGTCCCTAAGAGTCTCTTATGATTTGCCTTTCTCCCTCTCGGTAACTTTTTTCCCCCTTTCCCTCCCCCATGGTCTTCTGTTAAGTTTCTCAATATCTACCTATGAGTGAAAGAAAACATATGGTATCTGTCTTTCTCTGACTGACTTATTTCACTTAGCATAATACCCTCCAGTTCCATCCACATTGCTGCAAATGGCCAGATTTCATTCTTTCTCATTGCCAGTAGTATTCCATTGTATATATTAACCACATCTTCTTTATCCATTCGTCTATCATAACTACACTTCATTCTCAGCTTCTGCTTATGTGCCTTTGCTCGTAATGAGTAAATGAATATGGCTGCTTAAGACTAGAGCTCATATGGTTTCCTCTGGAAGGCCTAGAGCCCTGTTTTTGCAGGTTCCTTCATTCCTTGAGTTGATGACTCTTGATGTGTGGCCAGTCCCACGAGACATACCCTCTCCAAAGGTTAAATTCATTTGAGGGAAGTTTGTATAGCAAATCCCCTGTTGGAGATTCACATTCATCAGTAGCATAGTCCAGTCTCTGAGAAGTACATCAGTAAGGAAACATATTTAATTTTATTTAACCCTCCATTCCTATTCACACTTTGGAAAACACAGCTCTTCATTTTATTTTGTTGGGTGACCTTAGGAATCAAAGTTGGAAATCTAAGCTTCCAAATCCAAACTCCAAGTGCTCAGTTCAGAACTTCAAGTTGCTAACAAAATTGCTAACCTGATTTCTTATACATTTCTATTCATGTCTCTTGGGCTGGATCAGATTTTTTATTTAAGATGTAATTTCAGAGTTTATTGACACACTCCTCATCCTCCTTCCCTTGGCAAAACCAAGGGGCTCTGGAAGATTCATGTTGGACTTCTCTGTTCATATACTCAAACCACAGAGTGTAAGATTGGCTTATAACTCACATTACTGCATTTTCCTTTGGTGGAATTAGGCATCTGATTTGTGACATTCCCAGATGATCAGGGTTAGGGTTGTAAAATTAAAATACTTTCCCTCCCCTGAGCACATTAGTCTCACATCAGCTTTGAATAGTGGCACCATAGACTGGATTCATCTCTCTGACTTGGCCACAGTGGAAGTGCCCCAAGATGCGGGGTGTGGATACTGACAGAATGGAAGAAGAACTGCTGTTAAATTTTACCCTGATCCCCTACAGAGTTAAAAACAAGAAAGACTGAAGCTGTATAGAAACTGGGAATGTGTGTGTGGTAGATGCCAGAGGGAAGAAAGGAAACTGGCAAATTGTATGAGGCATGACTCTGCATCTATCTCCGCCTAAAGGTACCTCGACTCATGTGGCTGAGTTGGGTCTAGGTGGTGGTTGGTGCTGTCGGGAAGATGGTGAGTTTTAGCTGAACTTTGTAGGGAACAAAGATGATTCCAGTTATCTTGGATGTGGTGACCCTGGGCATGCATGGTCCCTTGGAGTCAGTCATCCTTCTCAGACAAGGTAGCTAGTGACAAATACAGACTGCGGAAAACAGATTGTTAAGGCCACATGGGATCCTACACTGGAGGTGCTTATGAAGGGACTGAGTTCCTAGGCTCAACCGTCTGGCTTATGCTTCCTCTTAATATGGTAAGTTCTGCTGGGAACTTGACTTTCATCTTCCTGCATTTAGATTCTACTCCCGGTACTTTATTCTTTTGTTTCCTCTTATTCCTGATGATGGTGATGATGACGGAGATGATAATGGTGGTATTTGATAGTAGTATTATGATACTGTGATTTACAATAAGAAATACATATTTGGTTTTAACTGTCCCCCACCCTCGTGGTACAGAGCTCCTAAAACTCTTGGAGTTTCCTAAGTGATGTGAAATATAAAGGTCTTTTATTATGTTAATAAGATGACTTTTGGAAAGCCCCTAGGTCAACTAGGGATAGGGAGTTGTCATCAGAGAAGCCAACCAAGTGATAATAGAGTTGGAACTTTCAGCCCCACCCACCCCAGACCTCCATGGAGGAGAGACGGCCTGGAGATTGAGTTCAGTTACCAGTTGCCAATGATTTAATCCATAATCATTGTATGGATTACATAATGCCTATGTAATGAAGCTTCCAAAATAACCCAACAGGACAAGGTCCAGAGAGCTTCTGGGTTGGGTAACATGTGAAGGTTTGGGGAGAGTGACATTCTCAGAGAGCATGGATCCTCTGAGCCCCCTCCCCATGCCTCCCCCTAAGCATCTGTTCCTAGCTGTTCCTGAGTTTATAATAGATTGGTAATCTAGTAAGGAAATGTGTCTCTGAGTTCTGTGACCTGCTCTAGCAAATTAATTGAACCCAGGGAGGAGTTGGTTGGAACCTCTAATCTATTTATAGCTGGTCCATCAGAAGCACAGGTGACAACATGGACTTATGGTTGGTGTCTGAAGTTGGGGGCATTCATGTAGGATGGAGCCCTTAACTTACATGATCTGATGCTATCTCCAAGTAGGTAGTGTCATAATTCTTTTGAGTTGTAGGACACCCAACTGGTATCAGAGAATTGGTTGGTAGTGTGGAAAAAAACACATTCATTGTAAACATTTGTCAAGCATTTCCTGTATGCCAGGTACTCTGCCAGGTTCTCACAGCAGCCCTTGAAGATATTTATATTAACCCCATTTTATTGATGAGAAAATAGAGGCACAGGGAGGGTAAGTGACTTGACACCCGCGATCTGAACCTAGGCAGTCTTCTACTAGAGCTGGGCTCTGAACCCTTAGGATATGGCTTCCGGTCTGCTGCCACATGCTGGATGGGAGCAGGTTGGAGAAGGAAAGCAAGAAATTCCTACTTACCTTTCGGTTACAACTGGGAGACCCAGGGGTGGGTGTTTCTCATGTGCTGTCTTTGAAATAAACTTTGAGGTATAGACGTCATCATTTCCATTTTGTAAACAACAGCCATTTACTGAACACCACTGTGTGCTAGAAACTGACCTAGAAACCTTCAACGTTATCCCTGATTCTTCTAACAATTTTTCAAGAGGACTAATATTATCTGCTTTTACAGATGAGAGAGTTGAGGCTTCCAGAGATTAAGCTATTTGCCGAGTATATGCAGTAGTGTTGAGCTATGTACACAACCATGAGTTTTTAATGAATGAGGAATTACTGTTTCTTGACTGGTCTCTGGACTTAGGCTGTGAAGAGAAACCAAATAAAAGATCCATCCAGATGAGGAAAAGCCACCCTGTTGAGGCCCAAGAGGCTGGAAAGTCAGGGGAACGAGGTATCACCTCATCACCTTGGGAGATTTAGAAAGCAGATTCATTACTGCTGTGTGCTTTTGTGTGTTGCTGGCTTGAGGCAGTTCTTCCCTCTGTTCTCAACTCTCTTGGCTTTTGTGGTGCAGTTGTTGGTTCTAAAGGGGCAACTACGCCTGTGAGACTGTGAGATGAATCAACAAGTGACCCAGAAGGTGGCATCCGGTGTCTACTCCTTTCTGTGTGCCCGACAGCCAGACACTAAGCTGGCAGGACATCCGTGCAGATATGTTGGATTAAATGCTTGGTCCTGACACCCAGATGATGCCTGGTGTTACTAGAGCACCGGGATACAATTTGGAGTGATTGTCTCTTGCTATGAAGGACTATTCCGCCCCCCTCCATTAACTCATTAGTTCTGGTTGAGCCAATAAAACTCATCATACAATATTCATTTTAGATTTTAAAAATCAAATTTTGAGTCAATGCTAAATGGATCATAGGTATTCTTTCCTTCTGTGAGAAATGAGCGTTTCATTACCGATTCCATCTATTTGAATTGCCTGTAACGGGCAGGATTTGTTCCTTGGACTCAGCGTGGCTGTGGATGCCCAGAGAGTCTGTCTTGCTTGTGGAGGGGAGGGGGGCCTCGGAAGGTCCCTTCTTCATTTGCTTGTGTGGCTGTAGTGTAGAGGCTCCAGCTGACATGCTGGGGCCATCCACTCTGCTGCCCCGGCACTCTGCTGTCAGCCTTCCCAGGGCACAGATTCCGGGGTGAGAGGGGGAAGTGAAATTGTGTTGAATGATTAAATGAATATGCATCAGAAGATACCCAGCAAGTGCTTTGAATCATAGAGATTATCAGCGGACACTGCACATAGCCATATGAAAACCAAATCCATCGGGAGGTTTTAGATCTGCTTTGGGAAACGCAGAGAAATGGCTCAGCAGGAAGGGCTCCTGCAGCCTGCTGTTTGCTCCTTTGAGTGAATCAATCGGCTTTTTAAAACCCAGGCTTTAATTGGTTATGCCCAGGGAGAGGGTTTTCGATACATCCCCCATCTGGCAGGACTAATTGTTCTTTGCATTCAGTGAATAGATCGGTGCCCTGAGCCTGGGAAGGAGGCCTGGAAGGTGTTCGTGCCTATAAATGTCATTGCTCATGGCTGTTTGATGATAGTGAGTCTTTTCTGCCATCTGACTTTTGCAAATGATTTCTAGGATATATCTTATATCTGAACAGCTGCCACAGAGCTCCTGGGATGACAAAGAGCTGAGGTGCCCTTGTATGGCCAGAACATCTGATGGAGAGCCACCTGGCATCACAGGCCTGCCTTCTGACCTGCCTGGTGATAATGGCCCTATGAGAACCAAAGAAATAAGCAAGGTGGACAACCTCTCTCTGGACATTTGCTAGGCTCCCACATCTGGCCTCTGTGGGTGCTCCTCCCTGACTCAGTGGAAACTCTACCTATGCCCCCTTGTTACCCATGTCCCCAGTATCTGCCAGAGCCCACCTTTAGGGGTTGGGTATTGAGGTCCAGTGAACATGGCTCTGCCAGAATGATAATGCTATTTGGATGCCTTATCCAATTTTGGATACACCAGATAGACCCTCTGGCAGCCCATGTTGAGCTGTCTCAGTTTCCTTGAGAACTAGTACAATACAGCATGATTTGGAAAGACAATAAGTCAAAGGCCTTATAAAACTTCTTGGTGTGTCTGCTGCGAAGGACCTTCAGGGCAGGACTGCCCCTGACACACAAGTCAGAGATGATCCTACAGAGGGCTTGCATTCCCTCATAACTCTGGCCACACGATCAACCATTCTGGAAACAGCAGTACCTATGCATGCAGGTCCCTGGACTGTGCTGAAATGCTCCATCACTGAGCCCCCATCCATTGGTTAACTTGTTCAGATGTTTAATATTTATTATAGCAGGTATATGTTACATATGAGCATTAAAATACATATTACGTAGATATTTAATTACTAGCATCCCTATGAGGTGAGCCACATTGTGAGGCAATATTGAGTAGTGGCTGGGACCCCTGGGGCTAGAACCAGACCATGTGTATTCAAATCCCAGTTCTGCTCACCATCAGCTCTGTGACCTTGGGCATGTTGCTTAATATAACCTTTCTATGCCTCAGTTTCCTATCTATATAATAGGATAATACCTATTTCATAGAGTTGTTATAAAGAATAAGTGTTAACACATATAATGCTTGTTGAACAGGGCCTGGCACTTAATTCCTATACGAGTGTTCGCTATTATTATTGTTATCATCTTACAAATGAAAAGTCTGAAGTACAGAGAAATTAAGAACATTCCTTAAGTCACCAGTGTTTACATGGAAGTTCCAGCATTAAAACCAGCCCTGGATGGCATTGGTTGCATCTTCTCTCTAGGGAGAGACCTGCCACGGGGATTCCGTATTCATGTGGGTTCTGTGGACAGTGGGGGAGACAAGTGGACATTTGTCTCCTCATGAAATACTCTTGTCTACATCTCTTGCCCATGCTGTTATCTAAGTGAGGTTCAGCTGAGATGAATAGGTTTCAACTTTCTGCATTTGAATCTCCTTCTAGCACCATATCCTTGAGACATGCCCCCACCCCAAGTCAAAGGATGGAACTTCAGGGGTCCTACATCTCTTGCTCACCTATTTGCTAACAGTGGCCTCTTTCCACCCATGTGCAAATACCTGCTCATTTCATTTTCATTAACAATGCTCCCACATTTATTTGGCTGGGGGATCAAATAAGATAAATACCATAAAACTCAGGGCACAGCATGCAGTGAGTGCTCACTAAATGTTAGCTACTGCTACTATTGTTATTATTGCCAAGTCTTCTTCTTTCCAAGTTTGGGGCATATTTCACTTTGCCTACATAACATAGCAGTGGGTTCTTATTTTTCCCCACTTCTAGGGCAAACCGATCCTCTCTTCTTTCCCTTCTTTATATCCCCAAGGAGAAGCACCAATGTGGGTCAAGGGTGAGGGCATGTTTGGGCTTTGGGGCCTGCAATGGAGCATCCTTTGTGAAGAGCAAAGAAGTTAAAGCTCTTACCTCTTAGGGTGGGCTGTCTTTGGTCTTTACTCTGCAGCTTCTTTCTGGGGAGCATGGCCTTTTAGGAATCCACTGATGGTCTGGACCCAGAGTTGTCTCCCACTTGGAAGTGACCCTCTCACCCTAAGAAGGATGCCAGTTGGGTCCAAGAGAAGGGATGCCTGGACTAAATGGACCAGACTAGCTCTACTGTGCAGCCCAGGGCCAGGAGTTCACATAGGATTTGGGACCAAATACAAAAATTTCCAAGATTTATTGAGGATTTATGATATGCCAGGTATTGCTTCCTGGATCTTCTACATAATCCTTTGTGGGAGGAAGAATGATGGTGCCCAGAGATATTCACATCCTAATCCTCAGAATCTGTAAATATGGTCTATTACATAGCATGAGGGAGTTCATTTTGCTAATCAATTTACCTTGAGATGGGGAGACTGTCCTGGATTACCTGGGCGGGCTCAATGTAAACACAGGTCTTTATAAGTGAAAGGGAGAGGCACAATAGAGTTTTTCAATGTGAGAAGTACTCAACTCACCCTTTCTGACTCTAAGGATGGAGGAAGAGAACCATGAGTCAAGGAATGGGCACAGCTTATAGAAGTTGGAAAAAAGCAAGAAAATGGATTCTCTCTAGAGCCTCCAGGAGGATCATGGCTCTGCTGACACCTGTTTAGCCCAGTGAGACCCATTTCAGATTTTTGACCTCCAGTCTAGTAAGACAATAAATTAGTGTCATTTGACATCACTAAATTTGTGGTAATTTGTTCCAGCAGCAATAAGAAACTAATGTACCCTATATAATGGTATAATTATTATTTCTCTTTTATAGATGAGGGTCCTGAAGTTTAGAAAGGGTAAACTTGTGCATTGTCACAGATAGTAAGGCTTAGGGCTAGGACCTATGGCCAGATATTTGATTCCAGAGCCTGGGCTTATCACCACCATATTATCCTGCTGCCTGACCCCAGATATCATATAGAGCATGATCATTTTTATCATCTTTGTGCACTTTTCTTCCAGGAATTTGCACTGGGGGCAGAGGGTGGCCATGGAAATTGGGATTCAACTCTTGGCTGCTTCTCTATCTCTTTGCTTTGGAAACATGAGCTTTATGTACGGTAGAAAGGAGGATGGAGGCCTGGCTTGCAGAGGTGCTGGATGGCCTGGCCCGCTCCAGTCCCGGCTGCACCTCTTGCATTTCTGTGATAGGGTTTCTGGACAAGGATCTGGATTTGCTCTGCCCTTGTTAGCAATCAGTGTGTGGACACCTTCAAGCTTAGCCACTGATGTAACACTATGTGGGGGCTCACATGAGGGGAGAGGAAAAATAATTTTGATTTGTACCCAAAATGGTTGGGAGGATAAATGAGTATTTCCAATGGATCGAACCTTTACATACTTACTAGATATAATGTGTATTAGCATTTCCTGAAGCCAAATAATATTCATGCGATATAAAATTCTTTTTACAATAATGCTGTGAAGAGAATCTTTCACAGGAGGAAGGATGTGGAGTGGTTTTTAAATAGGGGGTAGAGAAGATAAAGAGCATTTATTGACTATTTACTGTGAATAAAAGCACAACAGAGAGTAGCTTAAGGGAGCAAAAGACAAGAAGGTTGAAGAAGAATGGAAAGAAGTGGGGATATGTGGGCTGGGGTGGGCAGACAGGTATGAGGAGGGCCAAGGCAGCTGCCAGCAAGGTGCCCCCAGTAGCGCTGTCCCGTCCTTGTGGCCAGTAGCTATGTGTGACTGTTGAACACTTGATACGTAAAGTCCAAATTGAGATGTGCTCTAAGCATGAAATATACAACCAAGTCAAAGATTTCAAATGGAAACAATAATTTAAAAATAACTCATTCATCATTTTTAGGTTGATTGTATAGTGAAATGATATTTTAGGTATGTTGGTTTAAATAAAATCCTTATTAAAATTATCTTATAAAATAAATAAAATAAAATAAAATAAAATAAAATTACTTATTACTTTTTTGCTATTTTTAATGGGGATACTAGAACATTTAAAATTACACATGTGGCTTGCATTCTATTTGTATCAGACGGGGCTGGCCTCATGGGTAGAAGTGGAACCTATGGCATAATATGCTAGGGAGGCAATTTGACCTTGTTGAAAGAAAGAGCTTCTAATCAATGGTCATGACTAAAGAAGAGAGGCAGGAACACCCCATCATAAGTAGTAGGTAAGCAGAAATAGAGGCCAAAACCTTCTTCACAAGGCCTTTGTGGGGTTGCTGCTTTGAGATCAGGATAGACCAGGTCACACTCAGAGTTCTTCTGATGTGTAAAGAACTGTGAGTGTGTTAGTGGATTTTTGTGTAGTAATCACATTTTCCCCATTTTATTGTTTGTACTTTTTTGGCTATTCTGTCTGGCCTTGAGAAAACACAGCAGTATTCTTTCAAAAGTCTAGAGTAGGCAAGGGTCTTTATTCAAGGATGTTTCCTCCATGCTCCTGAGACCTTTGGGGCCCTGTCAATGTCAATGGCAGACCCTAAGTAACTTGGTTCAGAGCAGAAACTGTGTACCTCAGAAGGGCATCCTGCCCTAGGACAGCTGCCCAGTCACCAGTGAACTCCTGCAGGGGCACAGCTTGGGGAATTTTCATTCCCTGAAAGTCTGCCCTGCCCATCCCCCTGTGGCCCAGGGGATGTGCACATTTCTGGAGCAGCAGAAGGGCTGGTATGAGATCCCCAGAGGCTGGGCTCTCTGTTGTCCCTGCCCAGCCCAAGAGGTCTGTGACATTTGCCAAGCCAGTGATCAGTATAAGCTACTCCTAGCAGCAAGGAGAAACTTGAAACCCTGTAGAGAAGAAATGTTTGTAGGCTTTGGAGCAGAACTCATCTGTGTGATACTCTAATTACACATTGGAGACTAGCACAACACTCCCCACATTCATTTGATTGCATGTCTTTGGAAGGAATACTCTTGCATTTCTCTACAAACAGGCTACTGCTCTGGCTTCCTGCCAGCTTAGACTGGCTTTGCCCTGGGTGTTCCTCTACCTCAGGCCATTGGGCCATCAGGGCTGCCTAGAATCATACCACCTGAGCCAGGCAGGATGGGGGACTCTACTGTCCTCTCGGGGCAAGAAGTGGCACACAAGAAAGCTCCTGTATTCTAGGACAGCAGAGGATATGCAAGCACTTCACATGTATCTGATCCTTCCAACCACCTAATGGGGTGTGTATGTATATGTGTGTGTGTGTCCGACACACACAGATTTGTCCCATTTCAGAGTCCCAAATATTGCCTACCTTAATCTATCATTTCAGAGACTTAGTGAAACCAAGGAGGTCAGAGCCCGTGGAATCTCCAGATAGAGGTAGTAAAGACAGAGTGGGAAGAAGGAGAGGAAGGTAGAGAAGAAAGTGATATGCTCATTCATTTATTCACTCATTTGTTCATTATGTTTTGGCCTTTGGTAGGTCAGATACTGAAATTAGTAAAGACAAGCTCCTGCCCTAGAGAAGCTCATGGAGTAACAGACAGTTGTGCTGAATGGAACTGTGGGCAGTCTTCACGTGGTTCTTTAGGGTACAGACTAGAAAACACTGGGTTCTTCCACAGGGAGCTTATGCATAGAGGAGGAGGCATTTGACTTAGACTTTAGGAGGAATCACGCATTCAGTACAAAGGAACCACATGAGGAAAGGCCCAGAGGTTGGGGGTACATTGGCTTATTGGGGGGTGATGACTGGTCATTCCCTGGGTAGGACTGTAGTGGTAGGATGAGGATGGATTAGGAGGGGCCTTGGCTGTTATAGCAGGTCTTGTGGTAGGGTGTGGCAGGACCATTCCTTCTTCCCTTCATTTACTTATTCAACTACCTTTACATATTGGTATCCACCATTGTTAGCAGATAGGGGGTCTTGGCTGGGTTAGGTTGGGGCCATCAGCTTGAACAAAGGCATCTCAGGACTATTGTTTCCCACTCAGTTGGATTTGAGGAACCTGATATCAGAGCACGGTCCCTGGAACCAAAACCATGCTGAAATTCAGAGAAAAGGCAGGGACTCCTGTTGGCTGTCAGACATATCTCCATGGAGGGAGTGGAGATTTATTGAGTGTTAAATGTCAGTATTGATGTAATAAAGATGGTACACTGTAAGTAATAAGCACTTTCCAGGTGAGGAACCATTTTCAATAAGTTGTCAACCTGTCTGATACTATGAATTATTTTTTTAAAAAGGAGAAGAAGATGAAGAAACCCCACTTGGAGTTATTTAACTTTCAGATCAGTTCCTCAGCTCTGTCCCTTCTTGACAGGACCATCAATGTCCTGTGGTACCCAAGGGCCTTGGCGTTTGCACACACTTCATCTCTTAAAAAAACTTCCTGATATTCTTCTTGTTTTCTTTCCGGTGATGAGGACAGACTTGATGGGGAATAGATTTGTGACCTTCAGAGGGCCTTGTGACAGGCAGAGAATTTTCAGGAAATGAATAGAGGAGAAAAGGAAGGCAAGAAGGGCAGGGGGAGGTGCACGACACCTGGGATAGTCAAAGCATCTGACAAATGTGGTCAGGTGTTAGCTGGGACTCACTCAACTCTCCCATCATTCCAGATAATTTCACAGCCCCTGGAAGTACAGTCCTCTGTGTAGATTCCTGCTCATTCCCGTGAGTTAAGACTGCCCCTGCATCCTGGGTTCCCAACTTTCCATGGGCTACCTATGAGATGTGCTCACTGTGCTCATAGTCAGTGTGTTTTACAAAGAGAATTCATAAAAGGCTCAGGTGCACAGTAGGCCTTCTCTAAACAGATTTAGTAGGACAGCAGCTTTAATTGGCTTCAGAAACCTAGAACACCTGGAAGCCTTAAAACATGTGCTGGCCATTCTACCTCACAGGGTTTCATCACCCACCTTTCATCCCAGGCTCACATCATCTTGTTGGCCTGGTACTTACTGTCCTCCCTTTTCTTTTCCTTTTCAGGAGCAAACTCCCAGTTCTTAACCCTGGTCTCTGAAGTCCAGCTCCTTCTCTCCTCTGACACCTGGGTCACAGCTGGTACCCTGGTCTTCAGGGGAGACTGTAGGTGCTAATCTTTCACATTCCACCCAGCACTCCTCAGATTGGTTTTCTAAGACTTTCCTCTCTAGGAATTCTGCTGTTGGCCCTAACATAGTAAACATTTGTTAATTCTATGGTGTCTTATGACAGGCTCGCCTTGAGAGTAGCATAGCAGTCACATGTTACTGATGCCAAGGTCTTATTTTGAGTGGTGTTCCCAAGGGCCCTGCATAGCTGCTCAGTTTCTCCTCACCCCTCATGGTCCCAGCCCCTCTCCCCTTTGCCAGAGTTGCTAAGGGCCTGTCCTAATCCCTTGGATTCTTGTTCTTGTGAGTTGCATGACATTAAACATACTTTGTCTTGTGCCCATTCCATTATTTGAAGGCAGCAGAGAGATGCTGGGGTGCTTTATTAATATTTCACTTAGTTATTTTTGAAGTGAAGCAAATTGCTCAGAATTAGCCTGGATTCCCAGTGGTCAGCAGAAAGTCTGTTGCATTTTGCAGGAGCTCTGCAAAATGTCCTTAGAGATGGCAGGCTCAGATGGTCATCTTGACTCCAGCATTTAGCTGCTCTCTGACTTTGGACAATTTTTTTTAAAAAACTCTGAGCTTCTGATTCCTTATTTGTGAAAAGCCAATAATAATAGCTCACTGAACTCTTGGGAAGATTAAGTGAGAAAATGTGTATAAAAAAACTTAAAGCTCCTACCAAAAAACCATTAGAACTGATAAATGAGTTCAATGAAATTGCAGGATACAAAATTAATATACAGAAATATGTTGTATTTCTATACACTAATAACAAAGTAACAGACAAATTAAGAAAATGGCCCCATTTACAGTTTCACCAAAGAGAATAAAATACCTAGGAATTAATTTAACCAAGAAGATCAAAGACCTGTACTCTGAAAACTATAAGACACTGATGAAAGAAATTGAAGATGACACAAACAAATGGAAAGATATACCATGCTCATGGATTGGAGGAATTGATGTCATTAAAATATCAACGACAACTCAAAGTAATCTACAGATTGTAATCCCTATCAAAATACCAATAGCATTTTCCACATAACTACAACAAATAATTCTAAAATTTGTATGCAATCACAAACGACTTCAAATAGCCAAACAATCTTGAGAAAAAAACAAAGCTGGGGGTATCACAATCCCAGATTTCAAGATATATTTCAAAGCTGTAATAATCAAAACAGTATGGTATTGGCACAAAAATATATACGTAAACCAATGAAATGGGATAGAAAACCCAGAAATAAACTCCTGCTTATATAGTCAATTAATCTACAGCAAATAAGGCAAGAATATACAATGAGGAAAAGACAGTCTTTTGTATAAATGGCATTTGGAAAACTGGAAAGCTATATGCAAAAGACTGAAACTGGACCACTTTCTTACACCATACACACACACACACACACACACACACACACACACACACCCCTCAAAATGGATTAAAGACCTACATGTGAAACCTGAAACCATAAAACTCCTCAAAGAAAACATAGGCAGTAATCTCTTAAACATCAGCCTTAGCAACATATTTATAGATATGTCTCTTGAGGCAAGGGAAACCAAAGCAAAAATAAACTCTTGAGAATACACCAAAATAAAAAGCTTTTTCCCACTAAAAGAAACCATCAATAAAACAAAAAGACAACCTGGTGAATGTGACAAGATATTTGCCAATGATATATTTGATAAGGGGTTAATATCAACATATATAAAGAACTTACACAACTCAAAACCAAAAAAAAAATACAAATAATTTGATTAAAAAATTGGGGCAACTGGGTGGTGCAGTCGGTTAAGCGTCCGACTTCAGCCAGGTCACGATCTCGCGGTCCGTGAGTTCGAGCCCCGCGTCGGGCTCTGGGCTGATGGCTCAGAGCCTGGAGCCTGTTTCCAATTCTGTGTCTCCCTCTCTCTCTGCCCCTCCCCCGTTCATGCTCTGTCTCTCTCTGTCCCAAAAATAAATAAACGTTGAAAAAAAAAATGGGTAGAGGACCTGAATAGACATTTTTCTAAGGAAGACATACAGGTAGCCAACAAACACATGAAAAAAATGCACAATATCACTAATCATCAGGGAAATGCAAATCAAAACCATAATGAGATATCACCTTACCCCAGTAAGGATGGCTCATATAAAAAAGACAAGAAATAACAAGTATTGGCAAGGATCTGGAGAAAGGGAACCCCTTGTACACTGTTGGTGGGAATGTAAATTTGTACAGCCACTGTAGAAAATAGTCTGGAGGTTCCACAAAAATTAAAAATAGATATTCTACATGATCCAATAATTCCACTACTGGATATTTACTCAAAGAATACAAAAAAAAACTAATATGAAAAGATATATGCCTCCCTATGTTTATTGTAGCATTATTTACAATAACCAGGACATGGAAGCAACCCAAGTGTCCACTGATAGATGAATGGAAGAAGATAGATGAATGGATGAATGTGTGTGTGTGTGTGTGTGTGTGTGTGTGTGTGATGGATTATATATATTTAATGGATATATTTAATATATATAGACATGTATAATGGAGGTATATAATACATATATATAATGGA
Organism: Prionailurus viverrinus; assembly: GCF_022837055.1. Classification (NCBI taxonomy): domain Eukaryota; kingdom Metazoa; phylum Chordata; class Mammalia; order Carnivora; family Felidae; genus Prionailurus; species Prionailurus viverrinus. The sequence continues at coordinate 68,154,794 of NC_062570.1, read as the reverse complement.
ATATTATTGAGCCATAGAAAAAAAGAATGAAATCTTGCCTTTTGCAACAACATGGATAGACCTACAGGGCATTATGCTAAGGGAAATAAGTCAGACAAAGGCAAATACTGTATGACTTCACTTATATGTAGAATCTAAAAAAACTAAACAAATGAGCAAACAAACAAAATAAATAGACTCTTAAATACAGAGAACAAACTGGTGGTTGCCAGAGGGGAGGTGGTGAGGGAATGGGCAAAACAGATGAAGGGGCACTAAGAGGTACAAACTTGCATTTATAAAATAAATAAAATGAAAAGTACAGTGTAAGGAATATAGTCCTAATCCTGTAATAACATAGTATAGTGACAGATAGTGACTACTCTTACCCTGGTGAGCATTAAGTAATGTACAGAATTGTTGAATCAATATACTGTACACCTGAAACCAATGTAACATTGCATGTTGCTTATTTTTTAAAATAAGAAAATGTGTGGAGAGTTCCTGGCACAGAGTAGATACGGTTTCCTTGGGGTGAGGGTTACACACTGGACCCAACCTGTCCAATGATGGCTGCTTTGCTCTGGGCCTTCATTTCAAACGGCATCCGCCCACACATAGTTCACATCTTCTCTTTTAGAGCTAGATTAATCATCCCTCCAAAAACACAGGGGAAAGAGCCTAAATACAAACTTGCCTACAGTTATTGAGCTCATTATTTATTGAAGAAACTTTGGTATATCTTGAAGTCACGACCCTGATCCACTTGCCCTCCTGTAACTCATTAGCATCACCAAAGACTGGCTTTAGTGCCTTCTACCTTTTAGAGTCTTGGCTCAATTGAGAGGGAAAGTGTGTATGTTTCAGAATGGCCGTATGGGGTTGGTACTCTGATCTTTCCCAAACCCTCTACAGGCCTTCACTCCCAGGAGCTCTGTGTGACAGGCCAGGAGAAGGCTAGGGGCACACTCTCAGTCTTCTCCAGAGTGAGCAGGCAATTTTGCACTCAGAAAAATGTCCAGTGGACATTGTGTTTTCTTCAACCAAGATGTTTTAAGTGTTTTTGTGAGCAGTTGGTTATATAAAGGTGGCCACACAGCTCCAAGTGTGATGGGAGAGACAGAAAAAGTCAACAACCTGCACAGTTTGACGAAGGTCCTGCTAGGACTGAGGGCAGAGTCTATGGGAAACCAGAGGGTGGTTTCTTACAGCCTGGGGGGGTCAGGGCAGCTTCCTGGAAGTTGAATTTTAGAAGATAATTTAGCCAAACCAAGAATGGGGCTGGGAAAAGGAGGGCACTGTGGGCAAAGGGAGTAGCAAGAGCAAAGGCAGGGAAACAAGCCTCTCAGGCACAATGATGGACATCAGATTGGATGGATGGGGAAATAGCCAGGATTTTGGACTGGCAAACCTATAAGCCACTCATGGTTCAAAGAAGAGAACTCTGAGCCATTGGAGTGAATTTTCACAAAGGCTTCTCAGATTTAATGTGCATGTGAAACCCATGGGGGGTTGTTAAAAATGCAGATTATGCTTAGAGAGTCTGAATTTCTAACAAGCTTCTAGATGATGCTCATGCTGCTGGTCCACACTTTGAATAGCACACTTTGAATACCCATGGCAGGCAGGATGGGCTCTGTGTGTATGACCTGGGAAGGTTTTATTCCTCATTTCCTATGACTATGCACAAATGGCAAGTGGAAGTTTGGCTTCCACAGCAGCCTTCAACCAATGACTGACAGGAGATGGTGTATAAATATCCCGGTTCTCTCTCCTCATGGGGAAGCTAAGTCGGAAGTGTGTGTGCTATATGAAGATTCCCTAGCAGGATTCAGCCCTAGTCAGTGCAGTACTGGTGGGATAAAGCATTCTTTATTGGCTGCCTTCCCATCCTTGTCTCACTTTTCTCCCTTACTAGGATTTTCCTCACTTCAACTCACATGTAAATGCTTGTCCCAGAGTTGGCTCTTGGGAGAACCTAAACTAAGGCAGTGGAGAAGAAGGGGTCTATGTTTGGAAGGAACAATAGCATGAGCGAAGCACAGAGGTGTGGGAGCACTTAGAGAACTTTGTACTATGCTGTAGCTGGGACGAGGGAGTGGCAAAGACTATCTCCTCTCAAGGGAACTTGAGGAAGGGGGCTGCTTTGGGAGATCCAATTACTCTCTTGATCCTGAGCTTGCTCACCTAGCTCGTATATGTAGCTGCCCAGACCCATGGAGAGCCTGCCACTGTGATCCCTTTGGAATATCCCTCTGGAAGCAATTTGAACAAATTCCATTAGATTGGGAGATCAGTGCTGAGGAGCGGTGGAATATTACCTGGGTTGTGTCCTTCAAAGGAGGGCTCCCCCATCATGTGAGTTTGCCCAGTGCTATAATTATGCTTTGCTCTTGGAGGTTCCCAGTGTATATCAGAGACCTGAGAAGTCCTGAGTCAGGAATCTTTTTCACTTAACCGGGACTAACCAGCATTTCCCATAGTTATTTGACCATGGATCTCTATTTCACAGCACTTAATCACTCTGCACAGAATGAAGGTTCTGCAGAGCATGCTGTGGGAAGTGCTGATACAAGATGAGAGGATACATCTGGATAGTCAGGAAAGATTCTGGAGGGCCAAAGCTAGTCTGCCAATGTTAGTCTCCTGCTGTCAGTGAGCCCCAGCAGCAATAGTGGCCACTGCATTCCACAATCAGATCACAATGCCATGTGGTGACCAAAAACTACCCACAGCCTCTCTCTACCAGAAACTAGAAGCAGAGTATCCAATACATTCATAATGTGCTTCATAGACAGTTGTAGCTTAGAAGGCAGCATGAGAGAGGGGAGAGGCCACTAGCTGGAACTAATTCAGACTCTTAGGCCGATGGAAGATGGATAAGCAACTAACAATGAACAGACAAGAATATCCTGGACCATTATCAGAGGGGTAAAACCTGGAATGAGATAAGCAAAAAGAACCAATAACAGAGGCTGAGCCTGAGCTATGGAGTATGACCAAAAGAGAGAGAGCTCTTCTCTTCACTTATATGTGGCCATCATCCTGACTTATTCTGGGAAGTTATGTTTCAGACCGAAGGTTATTGAATAAAGGAAAGTTGAAGCCCAAGATAGTTAAGGTAACAAAGAACTGTATTTCCCTACCTGGATCTGAAAACCCAAGAGGTGGCTTTGCTGTCTCCCATCTGTCTTCTCCAGCCTCCTACTGGGGCAGTGGCTTTGCTCCTTTCTCCTCACCTTCTCCTGTCTTCTTGCCCCCTCCTGGGCCAGGGAGGTGAGCATCTAGGTAACTTACCTATCCGCAGGGCAACTGGAGTTTAGAAACAGTGATAGGAGACACAACTGTTTTAAACGAGTTCAGGTTTCTGGCCTGGGTCCCACTAGATGAGGCTTCACAGAAGGTGAATTTTCAAAAGAGGACATGAGTCCTCCAGGCATGAGCTTCAGGGTGTGGTGGGGAGTTGGACTGGGGCCGAAAACCACAGATAAATAAATGTCCTAAAATTTTCACACTGGGCAGAAGGTCAGCTTTGCAAACTATGGGTTAGTGAGCTTAATGTTGTCCTCAGAAACCACTAGAATGAATCAGTATTTTTAAAAAAATTTTTTTAACGTTTATTTATTTTTGAGACAGAGAGAGACAGAGCATGAACAGGGGAGGGGCAGAGAGAGAGGGAGACACAGAATCTGAAACAGGCTCCAGGCTCTGAGCTGTCAGCACAGAGCCCAACGCGGGGCTTGAACTCACAGACCGTGAGATCATGACCTGAGCTGAAGTCGGACGCTTAACTGACCAAGCCACGCAGGCGCCCCTGAATCAGTATTTTTAAAATTATTTTGAATTCTATCAAAGTAGTTTTATACATAGTTAAAAACCTCAAGTAGTACTTATAATAAAATAAAATAGTTCTGTACTTCATCAGTCATCTTCCCACCCTTGACCTCCAAAGGAGTTCCATTTAACATTTTTAGCTGTTTCTTCTCAAAACTGCCACCATATTACTCAATGACATGCTTATATCACTATGTCCTGATTCATCAATATTAGCCAATATATAATGATTTCCCATTATTCCTTCTACTCTCCACCTCTTCCAAACATACATGTCGTCTCTCCTAATCCTCACACTTTGGGTAAAAACAATAGACAGTGTTTACATTATGTACTGTGAAAATATGTGTCAGTGTTAAGTGGACTTCCACGATGGAAACTTTTGTTTTTCCTAGTTGAATCAGCAGCCAGTTAGGAACACAAATCACTAAGCATTTTAAGCAGAAGAGAATGAATTTAAGGAATTGGTTATACAGGTAATGGAAGAGCTGGGAAGCCAAACAGGGGAAGTTGGTGCAATGAGAAATTTGCAATAGCCAGAAGCTGCTGCCATGTGTAAGGGTGAGGGTGTGGGCAATCTTTCTGGAGCCCAGAATACAAGGGTCACGGGGCAAAAGGTAGAACTGTGGTGGGCCTATCCAGATGGGATCAAAGCCATGGAAGAGGTGCACCTCAATGGGAGATGCCACACGAAGCAGAGAGAGGGAGAGAAATACCCTGGTTTCTCCATCTCCCTTCACTGCCTACCATTGGCCACATGCAGACAGAAGCCAAGTGAGAAGTGCAGCTTGAAGGCATCAGCCCCCCAGTGTCCTTCCTAACTCCCATGCTACAGAACAGGTCAGAGGAGAGCAAGGAATGGATGGAAAAAAGGCAAATACCAGACACACTAAGATGCTCTTTTTATAAAAAATAATTATGTAAGTATTTAGCATTGATTTTTTTTTCTTTGTGCTCTATCACATCTGTTTCACACCGTTAATATTACTTTCCAAATGTTTGAATATATCACATAATCCATCAGTTTCGTTTTGTTTCCTGGAGTGCTTGATCCTTCTGTTCCAGCCGGGGCTGTTTGCTTATGGCCTACCTCAGTGCTGCCACCTGAGGCTTCAGGGCATCTTCATGTCAGGGAGTCCCTCATCCTCCGTCTTGAGCTGAATCCCCTGTGTTAACCCCATGGCTTCCTCTTCCTTGGTTTGCTCCCTGTTTGTGGAGTGTGTCTTCCAGTAGCTTCCCAAGAATGAGGCCATGGGAAATAAATATTTTACTTATGCATGTCTGAAAATGTCTTTATATTGTACTCACATTTGATTGACAGGTTAGCTGGCTTTAGAACTCTAGCTTGAAAACAATTTTTCCTTGGGATTTTTGATGGTGCTGATTCATTGAGTTGTAACTGCCAGTGTTGTTTTTGAGATCTGGTGCAATCCCAAGTTTTTGCTTTTTTACATATGACCTGTTTTTTCTCTTTGGATGCTTTTAGGATTTTCTAGGTATCCCCAGATTTTCCTTGCAGATTGAGACAAACAACCCCAAATATAGATTTGTTTTGCTAAGAACATAAAGCTACCCCCTCCACAGTGAGGAAAATATCAAGACCAAATGGGATTGAAGCTTTCAGCTCAGATAGAGCACAATGTCCCCAAGGGATCAGTTCCTAATTGTAGGACTTTCTGGCAGAATTAGCCATCAACCATAGATGATCAAATGAGTCCTATCCTGCTGCTCTGACTTGGTATATCTGGTACTTTGGATAAGTACTTTGGACCCCTGAGGTGTAATTATAGGAGTATCTTTATTTTGGTATCACTGTCCTTTTAAATGTACTCAATGGGGATGAGTCTTTCCCTGCCAGGGAGTGAAAATTCAAACAAGACCAGGATTTTCTTTTTCATTAATGGGCAAGAATAAGTTGTATGATTAATTTAAACCAAAACACAGTCTCAATTAAGTTATTAAGAGGGCCTGCTGCTATATAATCAGTAAAATTTCAAACTCTATTTGATGTTAATTCTCCTCCAAAGGCTCTGCCATCCAAGGAGGGGAGTGTGGCCCTGCTTTATACTTTCCTTTCTTCTCATTTCCCATTTGCTAGCTGTGTTTTCTCACCATTCTAGCAAGTAGGAGAGGGGAAAGGCATGGGGATGGCTCTTACTTGGCTGATCCTGCCCTAAGATGGCTTTGTGCCTTGTGGGTCTGGCAGACATGGAAGGTGACTCTCTATTAGAATTTTTGTGAGTTTTCTGGAGGCTTCCCTGCTGGGACAGGTACTACAACTACCTTGACAGAAGCAGGGCCTCAGCTTTAACTGGCTACTCCCAATCCTTCCACAGTTTCTGACCCCAAAGCGCTTTGAAGGATCCCTTGTCCTGGTAGGCTGCCGCAGGAGGTCTATTAAAATGATGGCACGCTAACATTTCCACCTAGGATTCCATGTCTGTGTACCATTGTCCTGCCATTGCAGGGGGCTTTAGTGGCTGCTTTAGCTTTCTCAGCCATAAGTCAGACTCCTGTGTACCCCGGCTTTGGGGAACACATATCAATTCTGTAGGTGGCTTCCACTGATGCTTCTGCCATTAAGCTTGGAGTGGGAGATAGGTCATCCAACCTCTCCTCTCAGGGGAGTCCCCAGCTCAGAAATCATCTTCACAAATCCTCTCCTTAAAGTCTTTAATAAACCAGTCCTTTATCCTCTCAATCTGGGTGAATTGCTAATCAATTTCCAATTACCCTCTTTAAAGTTTCATTTCCCGGTCTGAGAACTCACTGTATGCATCAGGTATCCATCGCATCTTGGTGCCTGGTGAAAATTCCCAGCTTAGCATTCTTGTTACATGGGCATCTTTAAGAGTCAGCCTTCCCCTTGTACCTGTGTCACACTGTGCCAAAGTTGTTATGAAATAGCCATCTTGAATATCTAGATACCTCTGAAGAAAAAGGCAGTGGGAGGCTGGAAATTTAATTCCTTCAGAGAGTTTCCTGAAAAAAGTACATTCCAATTAGTGAGCTGATAGCACAGCCTTGTCACTGGAGCTGTCGATAGTAGAGAAAGAGTGCTGGGTGATGTTTACAAGCCTATAAAGGAGGATGCCACAGCACCTCCAGAGTCATAGGAGACACGTTTTATTTGCTTATTTATTGTCTTTAATTTTATAGGCTATGGGAGAAATTTCTCCCTTCTGAATGTGTCCAATTAGCTCTGTTCACCCAAGAGGAATCACATTCTCTGATTTTGAGTATTCCTCAATAACCACAGAAGAAAACAAAGAAAGAGAACAGAAATATATATCCCTGAACAGTTCCAGGTCCTATTAAGTCAGCTATTACAAGGGCAAGGGTCTGGAATCCCAGGGGAACATGACTCTGAGGACCACCTCTCCATGCTGCTATTGATGTTAGATGACTCTAATTCCACTGCTACTCATGAGAACGTTGGCACTGAGCTAGAGTTATCAGCTGATATGGGGGGAGGACTGAGTTAATTGATTTTATTATTATTTTTTTTAATGTTTATTTTTGAGAGAGAGAGAGCAAGCAGGGGAGAGGGAGATACAGGATCTGAAGCAGTGAGCTAATTGATTTCTGATTTTCATGGAGCTGGCTGGCACATATGAAGCAAACATATGATTCTTGAACTATATGTTGAGAGATGACAGTCTCTGGAGGACAAGAAGGGAAGGCTGAACAGAGAAGTCGCTTTCAGGTTCTCCAGTCCATATTTCTATCATTATGGGCCATCTCCCTGTACAGGAAAGAAATTCCTGAGCTTAGAGAATGAGATGGGCCATGAATACCATGGCTCCTCAACTCTGTTCCTGGATTCGATGCTTGTTGTTTTCCCTTGCATAGACAGTGGACTCAGGGTCTGCATAGTTTGGAGTTGTATGGAATTGAGATGTGTCAGGTTAATGTGGATCCAGAATGCCATTCAGGATTTCACTCGATGTGCCCTACAGAAGGGCAGTTGGGGCTGGGAGATTCAGACTGGCACTTTTCCAGTGTCCTAATGTAACTCTGCCCAAGGCTCAGGATCTTCTGAAATACAATAAATAAATGTTGGGCAGGCACAACAACAGTCTGCATGGTTCCTCTCAGTCTGGCTAGCAGTATTGTTAAGTGTCCTGCTGAGAGCATAAGCACAGGATCGGGTAGCTTCTGGCCAAGTTTTGAAGACTTTGTTTTAAAGTATGCTTTTTGATTTTAACATTCATTATGACTAAAAGGCACAAAACTCAATTTGGGGTCTCGGAAGTTGAAACTCTATACTCTTAGGATGTCAGAAGCCATGCTCTCAGCTTCTCACCCTGCTGTTTTAATGACGTTAATGATTGTTTTTCCACCGAGCACCTACCTGTGATCTTCATGAAAAAAATGAAATAAATGGCTCACGTGGAGATTTAAAAAGATATCACTGTGGAAAGTGGATGTTAACAGGCTCTAGAAATATGATAATTATCAACTATGTGAGATGCAGTGACTACAATATGATAACGAGATGTATTATCCAGGTAGAAAGCACCCAGAGAAATGACACAAAGTAGAATTATAAGAAAAAAGAAAACGGAGATCTTGTTTGGTTATTCTGTTTGTTGTGATAAAAAGTGGAACGGGAGAAAGTTGAAATCTACATGCTATTTAGTAGTCCCTTTATATTGTTTGGTGAATGAGTGCAACATCTTTTCCCTGGAAGGGGGATCACACACACACACACACACACACACACACACAGAGTGCATTTAAGGTCTCCACCCTGAAGCCTTGTTCCTACTCAGCAACTCTTTCTGTGGTTGGGAGCCTCCCATTTCCTGATCTTCAGTGTTTGTTGTGAATGAATGAATCCGTCCTTACTTCACTTTGAAGCCAGGTGTTTGTACTTCAGCATGTATCTGAAGTCCAGCTACCCTTTTCTGTCTTCACCTACCAGCCTCATCCAAGCCACTTCTTGCCTGAACTACTCAATAGCTCTTCACTGGCCTCCTCACATCCATTGTTGGAGCAGAACAGACTTTTTAATGTACTAATCCGAACATGGTGCTCCTCTGCTCAAGCCCTTCAGTTCTTCCCTTGATGTTAGAACATTACCCCCACTCCTTATGACAGCTTCCGGGTGCCTGTGGGATCCATCCCTCGCTTCCAATCCCACTGGTCTTGTTTTATCTCTTTGGACCCTCTGAGTGCTTTCTGGCCACAAGAGTTTCATGCTTGCTGTCCTCTTTGCCCTGTGGCTGGCATATTCTCATCTTTCTGATACCAGCTCAAATGTGTTCTCAGAATGACCAGTGCTGACTGCGCTATCTGAAGTAGGGATGACCACCCCGCTAGTTTTCTCTTTACTAGGCTGCTAAGTTTATTCCCTTTGCAACAGTTGCCATAGTCTGCAGGGACCTGCTTTGTTGGATTATTTTACTTCATGTCTGTCTCCATCAATAGAACATAGGCTGCATAGGCACTCTTGTCTAGCAAGTTCAGTTTCAGCCTCAGCACTGGGCACCTGGCATAACCAAGTGAATGGCTTGGTAGTGAACTCATTCCCCTCTTCCCCCAAACACACACACACACACACACACACAAACACACACACACACACACACACACACACACACACACACACTTTGGCTGTGTGGAAAGACAGCTCTGATGCTGTTGTCCCTGGAGACTTCAGAGATGGTGCTCAGGATGCGGGAAGTGAGGCTCACATATTTCACTCTGCAGGCTGCCACCTTCAGGCCTGAAGTCCTCAGGCTTTCTAAATGCTAAATATAAAGAATTAATCGGATCTTACATCTCTGGTGAGTAACTGAGACACCTTTATATTGAAATGCAGATTTCTCCATTGAAAAGCAAATCTTTCATTCCAACCCTCTGAATAAGACTGGGTTTGTATTTATAAAGTAAGTTATATACAAGAGCATAATCTGGGCCCAGAGCGCTTTCATGTGATTGCTCAATAAATACATTTTTACTCATCCAACCTCTTGCCTCAGACTATTTTGCACTGAGATAGTTAAATAAGTGACAGTAGCCCTATTGAGTTCCACTTAATTTTATTCCATAATGTTCTTTGTGGTTCCAGGCATTTTCTGGTTCTGTGTGTCCCAGAGATGAGTTGAGAGTGCCTTGTTTGGGGCCAACTGGGTTTTGGGCTTGTAACAGGAGAAGAGGCCCCAAATAGGGGAAGGTGAGCAGGTAGGTGACATGGTCGGCAGCCTGCCCCCTGCTTACTGTATCACTTTTGTTTCTTCATCTGTGAAACGGGATAGAAACTCTTACCCCCTTGGGGTTATTCTGAAGATGATATAATGAACATGAAAATACTTAGCACACTGTCTGGCACATAATTGGGGTTTTTATATACATAGCATAGCTGAATTCAATTTAACTATACATCTTTATTAATTTCATCCCTCCAACCAGACTCAGTTATAAGAATATATATCTGCGCTCTACTCTGTGCATTCAGTAGGAGCTCAGTAAGTACTTAAAGTGTAATCTGTTATTGTTTTCTCATTATAGAACTGATAATCATCATCAAATGAGCAACCCAGGAATAACTGCTAGTATTTTAGTGCCTCTCCCTTTTCTGAATAGGCCCACCTTGAACTGACTTCAGTTGGATTTACTGGGGACAGAGAAGGGCAGCCCCAAGAAATACATCAGCCCAGAGAGAGAAAAAGGGGGAGATTGCCCCTAAAGCACCCCCACTCCTATGCAAACCCTCTTCCCTTCTACCGGGGGCTTGCCCTGAGCCAGAGCCTGACAGCTGGGCTTTGGCATGGGGCCCCATGGATCCTTCTCTCTGCTCCAGCCAGGCGGTGCAGAGCAGTGGGAAACATGGCCCATATCCAGACAGCAGAGCCCTATCCTCCCATCAGATCCAGATGCTATCAGCTGCTCCTAATGTAGGATAGATCACCCATTCTTTCCCTGCTGCACATGCCAAAGCAGCCTACTTGTCTTGCAAGCAAACCTCAAATAAAGCATAGATTGCTTCCTTCAGTGGGTTTCTGCCGAGACCACTGTTGTTCTTATTGCTTAGCCATCGCCCCTACACTTTCTGGGCACTCTTAGCTAGGCCCTTCATGATTCCTGGACAACTGTGTTGCTAATGGAGGGAGTCAGGCTGCAAAGCTATTTTATTTGTCAAACGGCCATCCCGTCAGGGCCAGAGCAGTGCAGGACCTCAAGAGGCCAATGGGCCATGTGTCAAGCAGAGCCATAAGAAAAGTATCCCAGAGTTTGGCTTCTGCTTATTTATTTTCTTGCTTGGTATCCCCAAGCAGGCTACTGACTCAGTAGCCTTATTCCTCAAGCCTCAGTTTCCTTATTCATTATGGTTCTACAAGGGCTCTCCTTTTATGGGTCAAGCCCTGTGCTATGGATGTTATAAACATCATTTCACTTCGGCTCAAAATATGATGGCAGAGCCGTCAGAGAGTAAAAGGAAAGGGGGATCTGAGAGAGGGACAGGGAGTCACAGCAAGAAAAAGCTTGCCTGGGATTAATGTTGCCACCCTTGTCACCGGCACCATGATAAGCAGCCAGTCACCATCTTCCTATGATGATGGCATGAAGAAAAAAGTCCCAGAATGATGCCATGTCAGAATTGGGCCAGTCCTACCTGCCTCACTGCTTGACAGATGAGAAAATGAGACCCAAAGTGGGATGTGACTTATACGAGTACTGTTGATTTGCTCTTTCATTCATTCTTACATTCATTCATTTATTCATCAAGAATCTGGTGTGCTTTTATCATGTCTAAGCCCCATGCTGTGTTTTGGGGATGCAGACATGCCTTTGAGGGCACAGCCCTGCCCTCAGTGAACCATTGGAACCATGAGAGGGGTAGAGAGCCAACGGTAGGGATGGATATGGAGAAGGCAGACAGTGTAGACTTCTATTACAAGAAGACTGGAATGGAAGAAAGGGGAGAAATGGGGGAATAGGACGAGGGGAACCCAGGTAAGGTTGTATTAGATGGACACAGGGGTCACATCATCACATGGATGATGTAAGGAGGATGAAGATACAGGCAGGAGGATGATGTCCCATGTGCAGGGGCTCTTGGGTGCAGATGAAGAGGAATCAGGAAGTCATTTGGAGGGAAATTTGACTCCCAGGCAAAGATTTTTAGGATGGGAACACAGAAGAAGAAAGAACCCCACAGAGCACAGAAGTTGTGTCCTGGGGCCACAGGTGGTTGGAGGCCAAGGATGTGCCACAGGCCCTCCATAGCAGCTGCAGGTCATTCCTGCCTGCCCTTCAGGTGTGGGGACAGGTCTTGTGGGCATGCTGCTGTATGCCAAGTGTAGGGCTCACAGTGGCAGGAAGAAGTTCTCTAGAGGAAGGAAGGGTCTGAGAATCTGCCAAGGGACCTAGCTAACAGGGTCTGAAGGGGTCTTTCAGTCAATTCCCTGTGAGTGCCAATATCTCAGGCAGCCAAGGAATCATATAAAAATCAAAAGGTCAAAGTTTTGCCAATGAATACTCATCCTGTCACTGTCCCTGAGCCTAGACCAGAGGAATGGTGGGGTCTATCGGGTGGTCACTTAAGCCAGCCAACTGTGTGGAGGACAGTGCTTTCCTCACATCCTAATGACAGGTGTCTTCCCATCTTCTGAGAAGCTGAAAGTTCCCACTGATGGGCCAGGACAGAAACGTGAGTCAGAAGCTAGCCACCAAGACACAGACCCAGTGTGCAGCAGAGTTTAAAGGAGAAAGCGAGTTGTTGGGAGATCAAGGAATGCTCCCCAAAGGACAAGATCTGGACCTTGATCGACCCTGTTCCCTGTGCCTGCCTTAGAGATTGGAATTGGTCCCTGCAAAAGATATGATCGAGACAACACATTCAGTAGGCTTGCCTCTGGGGCATTCCTTCTAGTCCTGCTGGTTAACTAAACTGAGCTTTTAGATGAGCTGTGAATGGATCTTTGAGTTCCTTGGTTGTCTGTAGAACCAGATCCCTCAGGTGTTGTTGGGGAAGGGACGCTCACTGTTGCAGTGGGCTGCTGTCCCACTAGCTAGGCTGAAGGGTCACACCTGCCACTCCAGCACATTCTAGATGTGCTGATAATAAAACTGGAGCAAACGCAGCGTTCAACACATATGCAAACCCTTTGTGGCAGAGGGTAAACGTAATTATCACGTCCATCTCAGAGGTGAGGAGGCCGAGGCTCAGAGAGGTTAGGAGTGCAAGGTCATGCAGCTCGTAGAGGGCAGACCAGGCACTTGTGCTTGGAAATCGGCTTCTCAGCCCGAGTCTTTCTGTGTTTTGTGCTGCCGTTGTTCCACATAGCCACAGTGACCTTAGTTGTACCACTACTATATAACATTGATTGGATGCTTACCACGTCTCAGGCACTGACAGCGCTTTACATGAAATATTTCGTGTACTCTTCCCAGCTCTTAGGAAGTAGGGACTCTTTTTCTCCCCGTTTTACAGCCAAGTAAGCTGGGAGCTACGAGAGATTCAGGAACTTGCTCAAAGTCCACAGGTTGTAGTTGTGGAGCCCTAGTCTGTTAAATCCAGAGTCCATGCTCCTGATCACTTTGCTGTGCTCTCAGACCAAGTGGCTGTTGCTGATGGCTGAGTGGTGTGTGGAACCGGATCTCTCAGGGGCTGGTGGGGAAGTACTGCCTGTCCTCTCCGGCCCCCAGGAACAGTCTGGGCCACTGGTGAAGGGGAAGCTGCAGAGGGAAGAGGTGTAGCCTGCATGTTGCCTTGAGGCATTGAACCGCTGATAATGAGGGACAGGTTTTCAGAGCTGTCCTGATGCCTTTCATCTGCTGCCTCTGTGAAGTCCCTAGAAACAGTCTGGGACCATGGTTTGGGGCCTTCATTAGCTCTGCACTGTCTGAGATATTCACAAAGGCAAGAAAGCAGATGGATTCCTTTGTGTTCATAGCAACTCCGACTGCTTTTCCTGGCTCCTCAGATCCAAAAAATAAAATCCTCAGAGCTGGCTTATTCACAGTGACGTAAAAAGTCCTTAGTTCTGCTGGCCTGTCTCAAGAGGCGGCCCTTGTGCCTGACACGCTCCCTCCCAAACCCTGGCTTCAGCTGTAGGATCATTCATCTGTGCTGCCAGCCTGCCGGGCAGCCCAGTGTAGAATGGTGATACACTGTCAATACACCTGTCTACCTGTCTATCTCATAGTAGCGTGAGGTCGCTGAAGGCAGGGAGCCTGTTGGCTTCATCTTGGTTATCCCTCCTGCAGTAGTAGTTCGGAGACTTTCCCCATCACAACACCCGTGGAATCTGTCACATGCCATCAGTAATAGCTGCTCACTAAGCCAGGGATTCTTGAAGTGGAGAAGGGCCCTTTGATTTCTGGGGATCCTATTTGAAAAAGCCCCCAGTCCTGAGAATCCTGCCTACAGGTGACTCAGGAAGTGGAACTCAATGAAAAGCCTGTGAGGCCCTCCATCCTCTAACCTTGCTTTTATTCTGCAGCAACCTCCCTACAGCCTAGCCTCACTGCCCTGTTTCCCGAAGTGTGTTCTGGGGAACGCTGTGTCAGAAACACCCAAAGACTTTGTGGCATAGAGAAAAGACTCAGAATCTTAAAACGAGACTTGGCATTTCTAAAACTGCATGGTAGGCAGGAAGGAGAATTGGGCCCATCAGCCAGGGGCTGAGGACCACGTCAGCCCAGGTCCTTGACAGACTTTCTTTTCTTCTCTATGAGTATATCAAAGAGCCTTCCATCATTTGCCTTGGGGAGAAGGGACCTTGTGATACTCACATTGGGAAAATGAGATATCATGAATTCCCAAATAGACCTGTAGTCATCAGTTATGAAACTTCTAAAACGCTATTTGAAGGAGGTTATGATAATATACTACTACATCTGAGAGAAGGCATAGTGCTTGTCCAATAAAACATTGATGGTATACAAAGGGATTATGCTATTGGTTCAGGGGATAAAACTTAAGGGTTGCTTGTTATTTGAGGTTTGCAATGGTTTGGATTGACATAAAGTCCTTGTTGATTAATGGGTAGCTAATTTCTTATGCCTATCTCAGAACTTCTGCTCCAGAATCTCTGGGGATGGGCCATCTTGGGGTGCATCTGTGTTTTACCAGACTTTCCAGATGGATTCTTGTGTATACATTGAATTTTGTAAATTATTTCCCCAACCTAGTGATTCTAAATCTTGGATGCACATTGGAATCACTTGGGGAGATAAAGAAGGCAATAAAGAACAACAACAACAAAATACAAAAAACAAACCCAAAAAACAAACAAACTAAAACCTGGTTGCTATCTCCAGATATTCTGAGTTTATCAGTCTAGGGTAGAGTGTAGGCATCAGTAGGCTCATTGTTTTTTTGTTCCCAGATGGCTTTAATGTGCCATGAGGGCTGGGAGCTTGGGGTAAGCCATAGCCTCAGCGACGGTGCCTGTCTGTGCCCTACATGTGTAAGCATGTAAGAGCATGTGCAGGTGTATCTCTTGGGCTGACTCCAACCCTTGGAGACATTTATGGTCAGCTGGTACCTGGGATCAGTCCAGGACATGGAGTGGTTCCCTTCAAATGCCTCTGTCTGGACATCAGATTGGCATGGCAGCCTCTGCTGTGTAGGGAGAAGTTTCCTGAGAGCCCCAAGAATACTGTGGCCTCTGCTGTCTGGCTCTGGGTCAGAAAATCCTGTCTGAAGGAGCAGAAGGCAGCAGCTATGGCCAGAACCAGCAGTTCTGGGACCGGCCCTGATTATCAAGTGGTAGGTGATCTCCTTTAGGGCAGCAGCACTTAATGTGGCAGGTGCTACAGAGCCACAAACTTGACACTCAGCATTGGCTTCTGCGTATCAGTGAAATAGCCAACAGAGCCCTCCTCTCTTCCCCACCATGGATACAGGTAGCATACATGGCTGGTGGGCACACACAGGGATACCTGTCTTCTCTCCATCAAGAGCTTTTTGCCTCCTGGGCCCCAGGTTAGGAAGATGCTCTTCTCCAAATACACAGTTCCTGTTCAGAGATGATCAATTTATTTCCTATCTTTTATTAATCAAAGACACATGTAGCTGTTAAGCAAGGCTTCTGACTTTCAGTAGAGGAGATTTTTTCCACCCCGAGTCTTCTAGAAATCTAACCCATAATCAAGAAGTTGGGCCCCTTCATTGATCTGTATGTATCCTTATTGCTGGGCCTTTTGGGAATAGTTTGAAGGCTGGGGAATACTACCCAGGTCTTACCTCCTGTCCTGTGTCCCTCTCACTCTCACTTCTGCCCCAATTTTGTCTTTCTGTGTCATCTTCAGTAAGTCTCTGAACCTTCCTGATGGAATGAATGACTTGGCCTCATTCTGTCCCCTGGGAGATGACATAGATGAACTCACCAGCTTGTGGGGTTTAAATCATTTTTTATTGAGCCACTGACCCTTCCTTTAAAGGGTTTATATACTATATCTAGTATATAAATGGACTAAATCATAGCTGCTGTGGGAAAGGGGGAGAGGGGGACTTCAGACCTCCCACACCCCCAATCATGGTCCACCCTCCCCTAGGGATCCCACAAAAGCCATTGTCCTACCTATTTTCAGTGGTGAGCACCTTTTCCCCTTCTGTGGGGGACGTCTATATCAAGATCTTGGGACAGTTGGGTTAGATGGCATTTATACTTTGAAAAAGTATATTTCAAATGCCCATTGCTTTTATTTGTTTTCAGTTTGGATATTTAATTATTTTATTTCAAATTTCAAGTAGTATGAAAGGAGGGTTGGGATTTTAATGCTTATGAAAAGGGGGCATTGATTTATAAAAGGTTGCAATCCATTGACCTAGATCAGTGTTTTTCACAATGTGGGTCCCAACCCATTAGTAGGTCATGGAATCAATTTCGTAGGTCATGACCAGCATTCCTTCTTGATAGAATATCATAGAATAAAATAGAACATGGCAGAACCAGTCACACATGGTAAGGCTACAGACAGTTTTATGAACTGTGGTTTCCCTTATGTATATCTGCCTGTGTGTCCTAGCGTGACGTGACAAATGGTTCTCACTGTGAGTTAGGATCGGGAGAGACCAAGAGCTGGTCTGGATGGATGTGCTCTGCGGTTCTTTCAGCCTCTGACTTGACCTCACATCTATTTGGGAACCTTCTGACCACTGGGCTCTGTGGTGAGCTGGTGACCATGCAGGGAGATGAGGGCTCAGGAAGGCAGGGCTGCTGGGCAGGGCGCACCCCTCCCCCTGGGAGAGCCCAGCACCAGGCACACGGCAGCCGTAACATTCCTCCTACCGGGCCCTGGCAGAGGTGAGGAGATAACATGGGACTGACCTTGCCCAAGTCCATGGTCCAGGGAGCTAACCATGGTATATCTTGTACAAGGAGAGAGACATGGGTATGTGAGGGGGTCTAGAGGCCTCCCCTTGATTACTCCCTGCTCAGTCTCATGCTCTGGGATGCCTTGGTTTCTGTGATTGCCAACATGTCATGGCCACTGGGTTATGACTCTCAGGAGTAGAGGGCAGCCTGGAGGGTCAGACTCCAAGCTGTAGGAATCTTTGGTGTTTCCCTACAGACTAACTTCCCTGTAGGGTGGGAATCTTTATTTCCTTGACCTGGTTTTCATGGTGTGACCAGCCTGGCAGGAGAAGTTGCTACCTGTTCACCCAACTCCCCAGCCAAGGGGTGATCTGTCTGTATGCAGAGGCCCTCACATAATGGCACTAAGCTGCACTATGCAATGTGACTTTCCTGATTTTTCTTCCTCCCCTGACCTTAGCAGGACTGGGGTAGAGAGCCAGGAGCAGAGATAGACATTTCTTGGGGATCCCAAAGCCCTTCATCCTAGGGTCCTGGGGGGCTCTGGGTCCCCTCCTTCTTTTTAGGGAGGATATAGGAGCCTTGTGTTCTCAGTTACCCTGTGAAGAAGACACTGGTGGGGAAGACACAGAAGTGATAAGCAGCCACCTCAACAACTCCCCCCCACCAACTACTTCTGTTTACAATTTTATCCCTAACACTCATCAGAGTATCTGACCCGTAACAATAGTAGCAATTGCCAATGATTATGTAGCACATAGAATGCAGGAGAGTTTGTTATTAATTTACTCAGTCCTCATAATAGCCCCACAAAGAGGCAGATATTATGATTGTCCCTGATTTTCTACATTAGGCAGCTGAGGTGCAGAGAGGTTAAGTGATTTGCACAAGGTCACACAGCTCGTAAGTGGGGAAACTACATTCCAGACTCTGGCAGTGTGGTTCAGGATTCTTATATTTCACCTAGCTAGGTTGGTTGTCTCTCTGCACAGCTGCATCTTGATACATAATTAGTTGAATAAGCGAATTAGCTTTCATTCATAACTCCAAATGCATAGTTTAATTTTCGCCTCTCTGTGGGTACTCAGAAAAGGTAGGGTAAGCTAATGTATCTTTTCCAGTGTGTTAGTACCTGCCAGGGAGCTTCTGTTTGAGCCACCCACCCAGAAGAAAGGGCATTAGAACTAAAAGCATTTCTTTTCTGAAGAGAAGGACATACTCATGAGCCCATGAGAGGCTGTGCATCTGAGTGCCCTCTCTGGTCACCCACCAACCTCGAGGCATGGCACTGAGGTGGAACTTCAGGGCCATACAGTCTCTGAGCAGAATTCTCATCCTCAGATCTGAGCCTGGGAGACTTGGGTCTTCCAGGAAGGCTGGCTTGCCCCCTCATGATCCTTTCTGGGGCATAGGAACGAGCTTTATCTTGCATTTTGAAAATCCCTCAGTAGGGCAAACACTTCTGATTATGAAGTGCCCTGAAGAGATTTCAGACCCTGTGGGTCATCCTGAGACCCACTGAAGTGGCCCTGTCTGACCTTGTGCATGAGGTGTGAGTGTGAATGCTATCCAAAGCCATGGCTGACAGAACCAAATAAGCATGGGACCCCTATTCCCTCTGCCCTGGACACGTTGAGTTTCTTTGTCCAGAGTCTTTGCTTATTTGGTCTGGCTGAATGCCGAGCTCACCTCTTCCTTTGCCTCTTGCGCCCATACAGCACAACTGGGTTGATAAATTAAGAATTTGCCAGATGGAAAGGACTAATTTTTCCCGCTATCAGAATCATAGACTGGTTTTTTTTTTTTGCACACATTCCACTGGACACATGCTGCATTCATAATACAGAGCATTGAGACATCATAAAGGTTTCACATCTTTCATGTGATAAATACTTTTACCGTCATGCTCGAGAAATGGATTTTGTTTGAAAATGGCCTATTTCCTTTGATGGCTTCTTTGACATGGATTCAAAGCCTTTCTGGGTCCTGCAGGAGCTGGGGTTTGGGAGGGCTGACATGTTAACTTTTTCGAAGGACAAATCCACTTCTTTTCATTGAAATACAGGCACAGCCGCCGGGCTGGCAGATTTATGGCCGAGGATGGTAACAAAAAGATGTCCAGCAAGCCAGCAGCTGCTAGGAGTGATGGGGCACACAGCCCGGGGACCTCCGAAGCCCGGGCACCCAGGAGCCTGTGAGCAGACCGAGCCCCACAACGCCCTAGCTTCTCAGATCCCTCTCCACTGTAAATTGCAATTAAGGATTCAGATGGAGGCTATTTAACCAGAGTGGAGCCCCATAATATTTCTTCTGGAAAGTTTGTTTTTACAAGTGTTCTCTTGTCTTTGAAATGACATATTTTTAATGGTCTTGCTATATGTGGTGAGCGGCCCCTTAGGACTAGAGGAATCTGTTTTCAGGATAGGCATTGTGGGCTGCTGTGACCTTCTGTGACTCGTGTGTGTGTGTGTGTGTGTGTGTGTGTGTGTATAGCTGTGTGTGTGCCCCCATGTGAGGATACAGCCAGTGATAACTGAGCAAACCAGGAACACTGTCTTCCTCTGGGAGCCTGGTTTAATAATCCCTGGATCTTGTGATTAATATCCTCTCCCTCCACACCTGCAGAGCACCTCTTAGCTTTTTGCTCGCCTGACATATGGATTCCAGGTGCTTCTGTAGGTCTGGATCCAGGCACCAGCGTTGGTGAGGGGTCTCTGTAGGGGGGGTTCACTGGTTTGCCCAAGCCTCAGGCTGTAGGCCTTGGCTGCCTCCAACGTGCTGGAAATACTTGGTTGTCCAGCAAGTTGCCTTTTCCCGGAGCTATTTGGCAGAATCCTCATGGGTGTTAGAGGGAGCACTGAGCAGGGAATGAGGGCATTCAAGGGTTTTGCCTCCTTTTCCAGTCTAAGAATCAGCTGCTGCCTATCATTGTGACCTCGGGCAAGTCATTTAACCTCTCTGGACTTGATTTATAAGACAAAAGAGTTGAACTAGAGGTAGAAGTGTTCCCTTGACCATTCTAAGTGGAAGCTTCCAGTCCCTGTGTGAGCTAGAATCTGCCACCTGAAGCACCCTAGAATTTTAAGACTCGAGATCATCTTGTCCCACCCCCCTCGCATTTGCCCAGGAGAAAGCTGAGGTCTAAAGAGAAGGGGGCGGGGCTTGCCCATTCACGGAGGGCATGAGCCACAGAGCCAGACCATAAGAAAGCCTGGGACTCCAGTCACCTCTACAGCCCAGTTCTTAGAGAACCGTGCCCCATCCCCCCCAACCAGCAGCCTCAGCATCCCCTGGGAATCTGTTAGAAATGTACTTTTTCAGGTTCTACCCCACACAAACCTGCTGCTTTAGAAAGTCCTAGGGTGGGGGCCCCTTGATGATCTTGTAGTTTAACAAGCCCTGTGGATGTGTCTGATGCTCATTAACATTTGCGAGCCACTGCATTCCAGCACGTGGCCTGCTGGTCTAAGACCAGAAGAAAGACTGCAAGCCTGCAGGCTTCTGTGGAGAGCCTGAGACTAGAGAGAAAAGAGTAGAGTAATATTATGGAGGGAGGTATGTGCACTCTTCCCGGCTTCCTTCCCACTGCAGGTTCCCCAAGGCAAGGACCTCTGTGCGACCCATCCCAGAACCTAGGAGGCACAGCTATGCAGGCATTCGGCTGGTTGGGCTGATCCGGGCCGTCCTGGCACAAAGAGCCCCATTTCCTCCCTGCAGAGCCCAGCTATTCCCATCGCTACAGGAGAAGCATGCCACTTTAACATCATCAGGGTCAGCCAGCTAGTTCATTCCAAGAAATTGATGTGTGGAAACACTGTGTTTTATGTGTGAACAGTGAGGTGTATATTTAGAAGTCCGGGTGCTCAGCTCCAGGCTGTCAACTCTCAGGGAAAAAAAAAAATGATGGTATGTGCTTCAGAGTTCATTATATCTCCTAGGCAGAATCCTAGGTTTAAAGGGTTGTTTTAAAGTAGCACATAATGGCACCTATAAATCCTGGTTCCTAAGATACACACATTTGTCACTCCTTAAAGTGAGTTTTTCACATGTGCTTTATATGGTTGGCTTGGAGCATAAAGACTCGGAACTTTAATGGAAGCTTTCATTCTGCATAATTTCTAATCACGTCCACTTCCATTTCCATGAGCGTGTGCTCACACGCTGAGCTCCGGCTGCCCCTACCTGCTCGGCCCTCTCAGCGGTGAGCTCAGCCACACCTAGGCCCAGACCCCAGCCTGTGCAGGACGGGCAGGACAGGGCACTAGAGAAGGTGTGGGATCTGTCTGGCTGTGGGAGGCCATCATACAGTATCTGGAATGGCCTCCCAGAGTCAGACGAATTCCCGTTCCTTGCCTGACACGTCAGGCCAGAGAGAAATAATGGTGCTTCTCCCTAGACCGCCCCCAGATCATTCTGTAGTTCTTTGCTAGGACTTGCCATCTTCCTGAATCCTAGCCCACTTGTCTGGGCTGCCTTCTCCAGCCATTGCCAGCCCCTCCCAACACATGGGGTCTGATTTCTCTATCCCCAGCTTTGCCCAGCGTCCAGTTTGCAGGGACTTGAACATCCCAGACATAACTGCCTTCTGTCTTTCCCAGCCAGGGCTGAATTAGGCCTCACTCAGCCCCAGCCAGGTGGGCTAGGGTTGTGACCCATGAGGCAGATACCAGGGGCTCAGAGGAGCTAGAGAGGCGTATCAAAGCCAGCTTCCTGGAGGCAGAGGCTCTTGGCCAGCACACAGAGCCTAGCTGACACCACCCAGCTTACTAGGTGCTAGGCACTGTTCTGAGGGCTTAACACAGATTTATTCCTACTTTCCTCACTACAACCGTATGAAGCAGTATTGCTATCCTCATTTCCAAGTGAGGAAACAGAGGCTCAGAGCAGTTAAGACCCATCCATCCAGTAGATGGGGCAGCCAGGAGCCATGGTGGCTTTGCTACCACTACCCCAGGGTTTGGCAAACTGCAGTCCACAGGCCAAATCTGGCCTGCTGCCTGCTTTTATAAACAGTTTTCTTGGAACACAGCTACACCCACTCATTTACGTGGTACCCAGTGCTGCTTTCTCCCTGCAACAGCAGAGTTGAGTGGTGGAGACTGAGACCACCTGACCTGCAAGCCTAAACTATTTATTGCTGGTCCTTTACAGAAAAAAGTTTGTCAACCCCTGCTTTACATCATATTTCCATCCAGGACTCCCATGAAATTGAAAGCAGATTATTTTGTGCATGTGTCGGTGTATTTTCTGGGGAGTGGTCACAGTCTTCATCAGATTCTCAGATGAGAACCACCCCCCTCCACACACAGACAAACACAATAGACCTGCAACTTTAGGGGGTTTTGAAAGGCAGAATTTGGGGGTAGCCAAATGCCAATTCCTAGTCCAAAGCACAGCAGTGGGAGGCAAGACCAGTGATCAGGAGCCAGTTGGAAACCAGGATAGTTCAATCAGAGCCAGTGGAGAAGAGACAGAGGCAGAATGGTGATTGCCTCAGTACCTGCCTTGTGCTGTCTGGGGCTGTCCTTTGTTGTTCATTAGCTGGTGTATGAGGGAGGCAGGGCCATGCTGGCTTCAAGGTCAGGGATGACGCCCCTGCACAGCTCGTGGCCACCGGCTACCCTCACGTGCACCTGCTCCTTTGGAGAACCTGGCTGTCAGTCCTGCCCTGATAGCACCTGTCATATCCCTGCATGCAGTCTCACTGGAATGTCAGGGGTGAGAGAGCGCTGCGCTGAGGTCAGCGCTAGCACATGGTTGGTGCTCAACAAATGTTAGTTGTCATTCCTTTGCCTCCCTACAACCCTGAGGGCAAAGTATCGGAATCTCCTTTCTATTGATGGCAAAACCCACAATGATGGAATTCTTATTGGGGCAAGCAGAATAACGACCATCCCCCCCCCCAAAAGGTGTGCACGTGACAATCTCTGGAATCTGTTACCTTACATGGCAGTGGGGAATTGAGGTTGCAGATGGAATTGAGGTTGTTAATAAGCTGACTTCAAAATAGGGAGAGCATCCTAGATTATCCAAGTGGGTCCAGTGTCATCTCAGAGTCCTTAGAAGTGGAAAGGGGATCAGAAGAGAAAGTCAGGGTGATGCCGTGTGAAAAGGACTGAAGCCACTCATGTTGGCAATGGCCATCAAGTAAGAGGGCCTTGGGCCAAGGAATACAGGCAGCCACTAGAAGCTGGAAAGGATTCAAAGATTCAAGGATCCAGGGAAATGGATTCTCCTTTAGAACATTCAGAAAGGAAAGCAGCCTTGTCAACACCCTGATTTTATCTTAGAGAAAAATTTGTGATCATTTGTTATAGCAGCACTGGCAAACTAATCCGGAATCCAGTTCCTTAGACCACTCAGCCATCCTGACAACAGGAAATGAATCTGCTTACCAGGCATCTGAAGGTTTGCTAAACACTTTACTGACCTTCACCGCCACACTTAATCTTTACAGTGAGCTAGAGGTAGATAACATTATCCCCATTAGACAGATGAGCAAGCTCAGGCTCAGAAAGGTTCAAGAGCTGGACGGAGGTCACCCAGATAGTCAAGGGCAGAGCTGAGTCCAGAGCCCACAGGAAGCCACCCTTGCAGACAGGCCTTGGCCCTGCCTTGTAATGAGGCATTCCGTAGAAGTCTCTCTCTTTCCCCACAACACCCGTTGGGTGTCAGAGGAAGCTCTCCCAGATTTGCCTTTGCCACGATGAATAAAGTCATTGCGCAGAGGATTTAATGGTGTCAGACTTGAGACTGTCAGGGCTCCTTTCTTTTGATTAGCTCCAAGCTTTTTCTTGTCAGATTCCACTTCTTTCTCTTAGCAGTTCTGAGGATCCCTGGGAGAGAAAGCCTAATTGTGAGGGCTGCTGGCAAAAGACCTTTAGCTCATGTTCTAATGCACCTCCAGAAGCACGGAAGAGGGGAAATACCTTATGCAGAATACTTTATTTCCTTATTATTAGGACTCTTAGCATATCAAAGGGTGTTTTAAAAAGTCTGAGAATTTTCCTTTGGGAGCCCAAGAAGAGGCACACTGTCTTGACATTTTGAGGATAAGAAAAGCACCACGATGATGGGCTTAAAGTTCTCCTTTTTCTCCCAAATAAAACCCAAACACTGGGTCCATCTTACAGGAGAGAGAGGGGACCCACAGTGTAGCAGATTTGTCCAGTGTGGGAGTGAGGGTCGGCTGAGGCCTCCTGCCTCTACTTCCCACAAGCTCTCTGTGCTTCCCTGTGGCTGGGACTGGGCACAGAGGCTGGCCTTGAACCTCAGAGCTGGGTGTTGGAAGGGGAGGGAGGGGAGACACATATCCCGGGCTGTGGAGACAGCACAGGGTGTCAGTTCAGGGTTAAATCCCTCCCTGGTGGTGAAGCGAATCTGACCTCAGCAGTAGTACCCGGATGGCGGGCCTTGATGGAAACAGCCTGAGCTGCTCTGTCGAGGCCCAAGCGCGAGGCTCTTTAGTAGGAATAATGGTGACTTCTCACCAGCGGGAAGCCAGCAGGCAGGAGTTTCCTGAAAGCTGACAAGAAAAGTGCACATTTCTGGATATCCAGTTGCCTTTTCTTTTTAGCCCCAAATAAAACATGCAGCAAAGCATCTCAAGAGTAAAAGAAAATCTTTCTAAAAATCATTGAATTGTACATTTGAGGTGGGTGAATTTTGTGTTCTATAAATTACCCCCCAGTAAAGATGTGGGAAAAAATGAGTCAATGGAGTGGAAGGAAAGGAAATATCCTTTAAGAATTCTTATCTGGGATAGTGAGCAATGCCCCCTCCATTATTTAATGCTTAGCCTTCATGCTTCCAAAAGCTGACTTCACTGTGATTCTACATAGCAGCTTGACAGGCTGTCCCCATTTCACAGGAGAAGGGGATGGGGCTCGAGGGGCCAGGCTGACGGTCTTGTCCGAGAGAGTGAATAACAACCCCAGGACTGGGGAGAAGGGGGCCCCAGAACATACCGGGAGGAGGACCAGGAGACAGGTCAATCTGGGTCTGTCCCCTGGAGAGACCTTATACACAGGTTCTGGTGCCCACCGCAGGCAGTCACCTGGGACCCGGGCTTGCCTGTCTGTCCCACTTCCCGCTGCCTCCTCATCACTGCATTCTGGATCGTATCACCAAACACCCCAAGCTTTGGCTTTGAGCCTGGCCTGAGGGCGGAAACAGAAATAGCAGTGGCTATAGGACTGGCTGCAGGGCAGAAGCAAAGGCCCCCTCCTTACACGCCCTCAAAGCCTTCTGAACTCGGCCTGAAATAGGAATGAATGTATAGTAAAGTGAGTAAACCCACAAGAAACAAGAAGGCTCCCCTGCTTTCCTAGAGGTGCCCAAACTGAGGCACCAGAAGCAAAGCTGCCCCTTCCAAAGAGCACATGGCTGAACATGGGCCACGGGCCAGGGGTGCTAAGTGATGGGAGCTGAGTCCCGGGTGCCTCTCTCTGTCCGCTCGGCAGAGCTTGACCTGTACTGCCGCCCAGTCCTGAGGTGGGAGCCCCAAACCACTTTGGCCTCCAGCGGAAACTGTGCAGTGTGTCCCCTTCAATTGCTAGTTTAGGATTCATCCGAAAATCCGAGAGCCGAGATGGTCTTGGGTTCCTGCTCAGGGGACGTCTGGGCCAGAGCCTCTCCTGCAGCTTCTCCAAATTGCTAGCGGCCCCTCACTAACGTGCACAGCGGGAGGCAGCTAAATGGCTCCGCTTCAGAAGACAGGGGTGGCCAGGAATGGGGGCCTGGAGAGGACAGGCAGTCAGAAGCGGATGGGCTGGGCAGCATTACAATGTTTATTTCACGCCCAAACCCATTTTCTTGCCGCTCCATTGTGCGGAGCAAAAGCCGCGGGGCAGGCCCTCGTTTGGGCTGCTCACCGAAGCAGCCGCTCTCGAGCAGGTATCCTTCCTGTTTCCAGCATCAGGGGCTGCACGAGACACGAGAGCCTTGGCAGAGTCTCCAGATGTGCCCTCGTGCCTGGCGGGTGCACCCGTGCACGACCCTCAGAGCTGCGGCTTTTGTTGCTTTAATTGCTCAAAGCCTCGCAAGCTGCTTTCCTGCCCCACTTCCCTCCTGTCTCTGTGAATTAGCATAGAGGCTGTCAGGACATGTATCTGTAATTCTCCATTCTCATTAGTGGGCTGCACATGGGGCATATCTGAGACCATAAGGTGGCATTTCCCGATGCCCCAGGTGATCACTGGTAGAACTTTCTGGAAAACAGGTCATGCACAATGAGAACTGGGCATTCACATGGAGAAACAGATGAGCTGAGTGAAAGGTCTCTGGAAACCCATAATTCATATTCACAGGGGCCCCCTAGGAAGGGTTTGGAGCAAGTGATAGTCAAAACATACTCAACCAGCTAGGGCACAGGCACTAGCCATTTTGCATGAATGCTGGCCACAGCGTGGAGCAAGGTCCTGGGACTACTGGCCAGACCAGGCATACACCTGTGGTTGCTGGCTGGTGGAGAGACCTGGAACATTCCAAGAAAAGAGCCAGGGCGGCAGGGTAGCAAGGCCACCTGGAGGGACTCTGGGCAACAGCTTTTTACCAGCTCTGTGGAAGTATTTCAGTAGTTTAATGCTGCAGTGGACCACAGCAGACCAACTGAAAGTCTCCCAGGGCCTGAAGTTTCTACAATCTTCAAGCCATTGTGTCTTGCTCCCAACATGGAGGTTGGCTGGGGATACGTCCCCGGGCTGCAGTTTCCTCTTATCTATGATGGGGAGGGTAGGCCCTACATCACACAGCCTCTGTGATGGCCTGGCCTCACCACCTGGCAGGGGCAGGACAGTGGAACTGGGGTAAGGTGTACAGGGGCAAAGGGTTTGCAGTACACACCCTAGATTGGCATGCGGTTTCCTCTTCATTGGACCTCACATAATGCGCTTTGCCCCTCGGCACAGTACCTTTGGTGATGGTTAGTATGTTGGGCTTTGGCATACATGCTTGTAGGTTTATAAGCTATTTCCAAATGTTATGTATGGCCAATCCTGGCCTGTAAGACTTGCAGTTTCCTTTATGGTTCTTCCATACATCCTGCTGTCCCAGGCCTACTGAGGCCCCCAGCAGCTTGGGTTCTTCTTCTCCAGTTTCAGCTGTGGGTAGCCATCTGTCCAGAGGCCTTGAGCCCCACACTGTGCTCTCTCCCGCTTCTGCATCCTTGTTCCTGTTGGTCCTGCCCTTGGGGTTCCCTTCCACAGAGAGAGCTTGTGAATCTCACTTGTTCTTCATGTCTAACTCAAGCATCGCCTCCTCTAGGAAGCCTTCCTTGCACACCGCCCTTCCGTCTTCAGTGACCCAGTGGCTGAGCACTGATCACATTCTCTATACGTCTGGCTTTTCCCTAGACTTGCTGCTGCATGGGGATAGGCACCAAGTCTGAGAAGTCTTTATATTTCCAATGCCCAGCAATAGGCCTGGCGCAGCATAAACTTGCTTCAATATTTGTTGATTATCTGATAAGAAGAGTCGACGCCCTCTAGGGCAGAGCTGACAGTGACTCCCAAGGCCCGGCAATGAAAGAGGTGCAGCCTTTATCCCCTTGGGATCAAGCTGACTGACAGAAGTTCCCAGATGCTGGCCAAGGAGAGCATTCTTGGAATGAGCAGGATTGGTTGTTCCCTGGGCCCCAAGGTGGTGGTGGGGGCCTACAAAGGGAAAGGCAGGTTCCTCTAAGAGATGTCAAGGAGGAGTAAGTCAGCCCTTTTCCTCAGTGTCAAAAATGTCATGCTTTACACAGACCCATCAAATGTGCCTTTTCTCTTCAAAAGGTGCAGGGATTAGTGACCTTGAGTTGGTGGCAGGGATTTCTGTAGCAAGCACCTTAGAGACTGAGCCGGGGATGAGGTCAGGAGGAAGGCTGACAGCCACACGTCTACAGGAACTTTGGGGAAGGTTGGGGACACCTGACTCAGAGAGCTCAGGCTCTCTGAAGCTCTTGCGGTTTGGGTCAGACACTCCCCGAAGGCATCTTAGGTTAGTTTCCTGAAGACTCCGTCTTACCACCTCATTGTCCTCTGCACCAGGGTTTCTGTGACTTTGGAGTCTTCATGTGGTCTTTCCAATTCTGAGCTCTTCCAGGTGAGAGCAGAAAGAGGAAGAGGGAAGAAACCGACACAGCTTTCCCTCCCTCCTTCCTTATTTCTCTACTCCCCATGTTTTTGGGGGCAATTCCTCTGTGCACGGTCTGTCAGGTAATTCCCTGATATAAGAGATTTACCAGAGTCCTGGGACAGGGGTGAGGGTTGTCTACCAATGACCACATTCCTTGGAACTCCCCAAGAGGCTGCTAAGAGCATAGTCTCAAATGGCTTTGCATAAGTGAGCTAGGTAGGAAATTAACTGCACGCAAGTAGAATTTGCTTGCCCTTTACTGGCATCACACTCCTGCTTGCTGACACAAGACTCCAGTCCCCTTTCAATCCCCTCTGAGGATTTGGTGAGTCCCTGGTGGATAGGGGGCTTACTGACTCCTGACCTATTGCTACTGCCCCATTCATTCATTTTCCTGAAATTCATTGAGCATCTGTTAGAACAGGCACTGTTCTAAGCACTGGAGGCTCCTCAGAGAACGGAGCAAGTCCCTGACTTTGTGGAGCTCACATTTGAGTCAGGAAAGACAAACAACTAGCAAGACAAATAGAAAAAGTCCTGTAGTGGGTGTGGAGGAAACACTGAGATTGAATGTTTAGAAAAGGCTTTGCTGAGAAAATGACTTCTGAGTAAAGACGGAAAGGAAGTGAGGGGGGGTTAGTCGTAAGGGTATAGAAGGAAGTGCAAGAGCAAAGGCCCTGAGGTGAGATATGCTGAGTGAGTCTTGCGAGGGGCCGAGGGGCTGGTGTGGCTGGACTAGAGAAGACAGGGGAGCAGTGGTAGGGGGTGAGCTCTGGAGGCTCTCAGGTTTTGATCCCAGGGAGCCTTGTAGGGCCTTGTTAGTGTTAGTTGGGACTCAGTCTTTCATGCCGAGGAGATAGTTGGCCATTGGAGGGTACTGCGCAGAGAGGGCGTATAGCATGGTAGTGTTTCCCCCAGCCTGTGGGTCTGCTCATGCCCTGTAGGGGGCTCCCCTCCTGCCCATGCCACAGAGCTCATAGTGCAGGAAGGTGGGAGAATGTCTCCCTGCCTCTGAGTTACACGGGTGCCTATCGGGTCTTATGTGTGGCTGTCTGAGGAAATGGCCTATGTGTTCCCTGTCAGCCCCCTCTCCCTAGGACCCAGACAAGCACCAGCACTGGGCGAGGAATGAACTGGGATTACAGAGTTTGTGCTGTACTCAGAACCCTCTAAACTCTGGCTCTGCCACCAGGCTGAGTTCACTGTGCCCCACTGAGCCTCCGCCTTGAATGAGCTCCCCTTGGGGAGCTCTCAGCTTTCTGGATATATACTTCTTCTGAGTCACCCCTCAGTTGGTCAGGTGTGCCCAAGGAGGTCTAGACCCCAGTAGGAAATGTTATACTCCAGTATAGCCCAAGTCTGCTCCTAAGAGGAGCATTCTGGGCTGACAGACAGCCCTTGGTCTGGCCCATCACCAGATGTGTCCAGATGCCCCTGGACCCTGGTCCTAGCCTGGGCACCTCCCTGAAGCCTCCTTGCCCATCACAACACCATGTCAAAGATGTCCTCCTTTGCTGAGGACCATGTAGGACTGTTTTCTTACTGGAGAGATAAAGGAGTTGGGTCTAGGACCAGTTAAGGGCAGGCCACTTGTCAGTGGACATGGAAATGCTTCATCTGGGGCCTAGATAGTAACTACATCTTTCAGAGCTGGGGACCTCAGGGCAAGGCCATTTATCTCCCCCATCTGAACTCAAGAGGTGTTGTCAGAAAAGCACCCTAGTGGGGCCATGGGGCTTTGTGGTTCCTTAGTAGCTAACCTTTATGGAGCTAACATTTATCATGTGCCAGGCACTGTGCTAAGCTCCTTACATGGAACATCTCATTGAGTATGCACACGTGTCCTATGAAAAGGTCACTGTTATGATCAATGACACTTTCTGGATGAGGAAACTAAGGTGCAGGTAAGCTAAGTCTAACTGGTAAATGGTAGATCTGGAGTGTCCCCAGGATTCTGACACTACTCTTTTTTTTTTTTAATTTGAGAGCGAGAGTGGGCATAAGTGGGGGAGACAGGTGGTGGGGGGGAAGAGAGACAGAGAAACAGAAAGACAGAGAGAGAGGGGGAGAGAGAGAGAGAGAGAGAGAGAGAGAGAGAGAGAATCTTAAATAGGTTCCACACTCAGCATGGAGCCCAATTTTTAGAGGCTCGATCCTACGATCCTGGGATCATGACCTGAGCTGAAATCAAGAGTCAGACATTCAACCAACTGAGCCACCAGCAACCAGTACCCTTAACCAGTCTTTGGATGTCTGGTATAAGATGTAGAGCACACATTTTATTGAGGGACTAGATAGTTGAGAATTTTCGACTTTTTAGGCCACATGGGCTCTGTTGCATGCACTCAACTCTGCCCTCGTAGCTCTAAAGCAGCCGTAGATAATATGTAAGCACATGGATGAGACTGTGTTCCAACAAAGCATTATTTACAGAATAGGTGGTGTGTCAGCTTTGGTCCTCAGACTGTAGTTTGTCATTCATGATATAGAGGGAAGAAAGTGAGGTTTGGAGGGAGCCAGACCTTCTTCAATGCCCCTGACCAACTGGATGACCTTGGATTGGTCATTTCACCTTTTCATCTTTGGTTTCCTCATGTCGAATGAATAACTAACTCTACAGGCTACTGTTCAACAAACTTATTCTATCTTTCAAAAAGTTTTGGGGAGCCTGGGTGGCTCAGTCGGTTAAGTGGCCGACTTCGGCTCAGGTCATGATCTCACGGTCAGTGAGTTCAAGCCCCGTGTCAGGCTCTGTGCTGACAGCTCAGAGCCTGGAGCCTGTTTCAGATTCTGTGTCTCCCTCTCTCTGACCCTCCCCCATTCATGCTCTGTCTCTCTCTGTCTCAAAAATAAATAAACGTTAAAAAAATTTTTTTAAAGTTTCATTTATTTATATTTTGAGAGAGAGTGGTGGAGGGTTGGGGGGGGGGGGGGGGGGGTTAGGCGGAGAGACTCCCAAGCAGACTCTGCACTGTCAGCTCAGAGCCCGATGCAGGGCTTGAACTCACAAACCATGAGATCATGACCCTAGCTGAAACCAAGAGTCAGATGCTTAACCGACTGAGCCACTCAGGGGCCTCAACTAACTTATTTTAAAATGGTATATTGAGCCCCTCACAAGAGCTGTGTACCATGCTGGGGGCGCAGCAGGGAATAAGACAGATGTCAGCCTGCCCTCGTGGAGGGCACACCCATGAGCAAGACAGAGATCACCTTGGGTAAAGACATGGACCAGCACGGTGCTTGGCTCTGCCCAGGAATTCAACGAAGAGGACTTCTTGCTGCTGCCGTGCCCACCCCCCCCGGCTTATCATTCGAGACCCACTGCTCTCCAGTTCGTTGTGGTTTATACCCATGGCGAGCAAAAAGACAGGGGTGTGTGGTGGAACCGAGGACTTTAATATGTTTATAATACATTTTTATGCAATGCAGGTCTAATTGTGAATCATAATTTTTTCATTAACTGATCTCATTTTACTTGGTAATATCCATTTAGGTATGTGAGAGCAGTAAAACTCCATTTCTTTTAAATATCATATGATTCAGTTGGCTCACTGGTTTAGGTTTTTACTACCCCAGCATTCCACATGAACGAGTCTTACATCTTTTTAGGGATGGCGAGGACCTTGACGATCGATCATGTAAACCCTGTGCTTCCCTTCACTTATGCCTTGTAGGGGAGAGCAAGTGGGCCCTGAGTTCTGGCATGGAACTTGCAGTGGCCACCACAAGTACTAAAAACGCTTGCTCTGTCACAGAAATGCACACGCAGTTCGCATTTTACTCCTTATTAGATCCTAATCTGCTTTGGGTACCTGAGTTTCCTTCCGTGTCTTGAAGGAAAATTGGCATGCCACATTTGTCTTTGGAACGCATGTGTGTCCCGGCCCATTGCCACGTAGAAGGTGTATGGTGTAGCAGTTAGGGCCAACGCCTAGAGAGACAGACTTCTCAGGACTGACCCTCCACTACTTTGCCTCCTTGTGAGTGAATCAGGGCAAGTTTCTCATCCTCCCCAGGCCTCACTTTCATTACCTGTGAAGTCGAAACAATAATAGTTCCCACCACGCAGGGCGCGATGAGTTGATGTGGCAAAAACGTTCACAGCAGAGCCTGACTCATGGAAAGCACTCAGTGGGGACTAGCCATGATGGTTATCCCAGGAGATTCATGTACCTCCGGTTTGGGGTATGTCTGAGCTTTCCCGCCAAGAGGCGGTGATAGTAAGAACTGTGGTCTGCAGCTCTGAGCTCCTCAACCTCGAAGACTCTGCATTCTTAGACCTTCACCTGTGCCCAGCCTGTGCCTTTAAGTTATCCAACAGAGGTGTTTCATACACCTACTGGCTTCATACAGATGGCTGAGGGGGCATTGGCAAAAGTCCCAAGCCTGCCTGGATGGCTGAGGGGTCATTAGTAAGTATCCCAGGCCTACCTCTTCTGTCCCCAACCTACTTCTGCTTCCTTCTGGTCTCTGTCTCGTTTCCAGACTCCCAGCACCATCTCTCACTTACATCATGTTTATGAGCATGGAGGGCATCGTCCAGTGGGCTTGGCATCTCTCTCCGATTGCTCTGATATCTGACCTTGACTAAATGACCCTTAGAATAAATTCCCAAGTCTTGACCCACCAGCCTATGTTGTGGAAAGACCTACCTTTTGCCCCCATAAAAGAAAGATTTAAATGCCCTGCCAGGCTCCCCTTGCTATGTGTTACGCTGGTTACCAATTATTGTGTACTTTTTCTGAGACATATGCTGGCCGAAGTGCTGTATATACATTATTGTATGTAATCCTCTCAGATCCTGTGGGGACGGACATGGGTAGATATTA
Organism: Prionailurus viverrinus; assembly: GCF_022837055.1. Taxonomy (NCBI): domain Eukaryota; kingdom Metazoa; phylum Chordata; class Mammalia; order Carnivora; family Felidae; genus Prionailurus; species Prionailurus viverrinus. The sequence continues at coordinate 68,121,754 of NC_062570.1, read as the reverse complement.
GTATGCCTGCATTACAAATGGGGCAGTCGAGGTACAGAGACACTGAGTGTTTGCTTGAGGCCATGTAGCCAGTGAATGGTGCAGCGGGAATTTCTTTGAATCCATATCTGTGTGAATCCAAAGCTTCTGCTCTTATAGGTAATAATGTCCTCTTCATTTTCTTAGAAAGTTCCAGGGAAACCATGAGCTCTCCTTATCCTAGTGTGGGGGCTGCCCCTACAAAGTCTACCAGGGGTCCAATGAGCAGTGCCAACATGCATGGGTGACTGGGGATTTTTTGGGCTGTCCTCTGTGCCAGTGATTCCCTATTTGGTAGGCACAGGCTGGAAGCAGCAGGAGGCAGTCTGGCTGGAGGTCCTTGGAGCCACATGAATGGGGCTTGGTGGGGCCAGGCAACTCATATCAGACCAGACAGTGGACAGGGAGGTGGGCTGGCAAGAACTGGAAAGGGGAGCAGAACCTCAGCTGGAGGGCCTGGGTGTGGGGCCAGCCCAGGACCAGCAGGGAGTGGGGGTGCAATCTTGGGAAAGAGAAGTGGAAACCCACTTTGAGGGCTAAGGCTAGAATCTCTGGTGGGGAGGCCGACTGGAAAGGAGGGAGTTCTCACTTGAAGCCATGGGGCATCTGGATCACATCCCTCAGCTTCTCGGTAGACCCTGTAGGATGTATTTCTGTATCCCTTGTGCCTAGTGGTTGTTGGATGAATGAATGGATGAATGGGTGGATAAATGAGTTTGGGGAAGCATGACGATTGCAGTCTGTCCTCCCCACAGCTCCCAAATACGGGGATAAGATTGTTGGATGCAAGGTGATGGTGAGGAAGGGAAAGGGGTTGTCATGGCATTTGCAGGGGTGCACTCTGACCCACTGTCTCCTTGTCCCTTCTTTCTCCAGAGGCTCCCGCCAAGCCCGAGGAGGCAGAGGCTGAGCCCTTCACAGACTCCTCTCTGTTTGCACACTGGGGCCAGGAGCTCAGCCCTGAAGGCCGGCGCATGGCCCTGAAGCAGTTCCAGTACTACGGCTACAACGCCTACCTCAGTGACCGTCTGCCCCTCGACCGGCCTCTGCCTGACCTCAGACCCAGTGGGTGAGCAGAGTCAGTGGCTGGGCCCTTTTTGACCTGCCTGTGGGGAGACGGGGTCACCACAGTGCTGGGGATAGAGTCAGGACAGGGCCTTGGGGCTCCTGGGTCCCTCTCCCGCAGGGTCTGTGCCCTCAGCCTCCATTGGCAACTCACTCTCCCCCTCCCTCAGCCTCAGTTTCTCCATCTGCTAAGCAGGGGAAGCTTCTTTCATGAGGCGTTGAGGATTAATAACCTAATTTACTCCCTATGGGCTTTAGAATCATCCAGTATTCTTGTTAATAAGTCATTTTAACCCAATTAGTTGCATTTTTATGAACAATTATTTTTTTCCTATAAATTAGTATTTTAAAGTCTATCCATCTTCCAGGGCTAACAAGTCATTATGCCTGACGCAGAAGTCCGTCTTGACTTCTCTCTTTGTCACAGAAGACGTTCCTTTAAGGTTCAGTTAGAGTTTTTATTACTCCTAATTATTAAAAGTGTGGGCACGTACCACAGCTGAGAAAATCTCATTAACTTTGTGAGCTCCCCCCCCATGCCTTCTTTTCCCCTCTTTCTCCTTATTTTTAAAATTTTCTTAAAGTTGCAAACCACAGTGAGCTTGTATCTGGGGTTTTAAGGAAAAATCTTGCTGCTGGGTTTGGAGGCTATGTTTTTCTAGGGAGGAAAGTTCAGTTCAGTTCCACAGACATTTATTGAACACCTACTGTGTACTGTATAATTGAGTATGGTTTTTCCCTGGCCCAAGGAGAACCTGATTGGGTTCTAGGGCTGAAAGAGCAGCTGAGGATCTACAAGGGGCTAGAAGAGTATATATTCACATAAAGGATAGTTACTGAGCACTTCTTATGTATCAGCATAGTCTAGGCCCAGGGATAGTGCAGTGAACAAAACAGACAGGAATCCTTGCCCTCACAGAGCTTGCATTTCTAGATGGGCAGGGACACATAATAAAACAGGGGTGCCTGGGTGGCTCTATGGGTTGAGCATCCAAGTCTTGATTTTGGCTCAGGTCATGATCTCGTGGTTGTGGGATTGAGCCCCAGCATGGATCCTACTTGAGAGTCTCTACCTTTGCCCCTCTCCCCTGTTTGTTCGTTCTCTCTCTCTCTCTTTCTCTCTCTCTCTCAAATAAAATAAAATAAAATAAATTTTTTTAAAGTAAAATATGTACATGGGGCACCTGGGTGGCGCAGTTGGTTAGGCGTCCGACTTCAGCCAGGTCACGATCTCGCGGTCCGTGAGTTCGAGCCCCGCGTCAGGCTCTGGGCTGATGGCTCAGAGCCTGGAGCCTGTTTCCGATTCTGTGTCTCCCTCTCTCTCTGCCCCTCCCCCGTTCATGCTCTGTCTCTCTCTGTCCCAAAAATAAATAAACGTTGAAAAAAAAATAAATAAAGTAAAATATGTACCATGTTAGATGGTAGCAAATGTCATGAAGAAATAGAAAGTTGAAGACAGAGATAGGGATTTCCTGGAATAGAAGGTGTTGAGTTTTTAGTGAGGTGGAGAGAAAGACTTCACTAACAAGGTGACATGTGAGCAAACATCCAGAAGAGATGAGGAAGCAAGCCATGCGGATACCTGGGCAAAAACTTTCTATGTAGAGCAAGTGCAAAGGTCCTGAGGTAGGAGAAGTGTGCTTGGCATGTTTGAAAAAGAAAAAAGAGGCCCATGTGGCTGGACCAGAGCAAGAATGAAGGCAGTAATTGGAGATGAGGGCAGAGGGGCAACAGGAAGCAGATCAAGTAGGTTAGTGGTTCTCAAGCTTGGCTACATATTCAACTCATAGGGAGCTTTAAAATAATCTTGATGGGGCACCTGGGTGGCTCAGTTGGTTAAGCATCTGACTTCGGCTCAGGTCATGATCTTGTAGTTTGTGAGTTTGAGCCCCACGTTGGGCTCTGTGCTGACAGCTCAGAGCCTGGAGCCTGCTTCGGATTCTGTGTCTCCCCCTCTCTCTGCCCCTCCCATGCTCATGCTCTGTCTCTCTCTCTCTGACTCTCAATAATAAATAAACGTTAAAATAAATAAATAAATAATCAATCTTGATGCCAGGGTCACACCCTAGACCAGTTAAAGAGTTTCCAGAAGTGACACTCTATCTGTATTGCTTAGAACTTCCATGTGATTCCAGTATACAGCCCAGGCTGAGAATTGCCAGGGAAGGGCTTTGCAGGCTGCTGCAAGGGGTGTACCTTTCACTCTGTGAGATGGGGATCCAAGGGCTTGAGCAGACTAGTAATATGCTCTAATTGTCATTTTTAAAGGCCCCTGTGGCTGCTGTGCTGAGAACAGACTGAAAGGGCCAGGGAGAAAGCAGGGAGTCCAGTTAGGAGGCTTCTGCATAGCCAGGTGAGACGCGATGGTGGCTTGGACCATGATGGCAGTGGGCAGGTGTTGGGATGGGGTTGGATTCTGGGAATATCCTGAAGGTGATTTTATCTCCACGCCACAAGGTCTCAGCCCTCCGGGAGTGCTGCAGGCACCGTGCCTGGGGCTGCGGAGAAGTAGGTCTGATGTGGGCAGAACCTAGACACTCTGGAAGAAGAGTCCTCAAGAGGAGTCGGGGCCCCAGGACTTCTGCAGGGGCCTTGGCCTTGATCTTGGCAGCACAGGAGCTACAGACTTTTTGCAGCCAGCTCTGATGCAAAACTCAGGCCTAGCTCAATGCACGTTTGTTCCACGTTAAAAAGGAAATCAGAAGGAAGCTAAGGAAGGAAAGGGTAGATCTTACAGACTGCAACATGACATAACAATTAACAATTAACGGTATTTACATAGGGCTCGACTTGTTGAGAATGCCCTTCCCTGTTGGACCACGCCAACCTGAAGTGGATGGAGGTAGGGAAGGAACTGGCATATTCTTCCCATTCAGGGTTGAGGAAACTGAGGAACAGTTTGCAAAACTCAGGCCTAGCTCAATGCACGTTTGTTCCACGTTAAAAAGGAAATCAGAAGGAAGCTAAGGAAGGAAAGGGTAGATCTTACAGACTGCAACATGACATAACAACATAACAATTAACGGTATTTACATAGGGCTCGACTTGTTGAGAATGCCCTTCCCTGTTGGACCACGCCAACCTGAAGTGGATGGAGGTAGGGAAGGAACTGGCATATTCTTCCCATTCAGGGTTGAGGAAACTGAGGAACAGAAAGTGTAATGAGTGTTATGTCTGAGGTCACACAGTTGGATAAGTAGTTGAGCCAAAACTGTGTATACAGATGCCAAATCCTGGTCTTTGATGGTAGCCCGCAGCTGTCTTGTTAAGAGCCAACCGATGCCGGAGCCCCTAACCCTTCATTGAGAGAGGTGCCCTGTTGCTGTTCCTTACTATTTCCATGGGAGAGAAACAGGAAGTTGGGGGGGGGGGATGGACAGAGGCCACATGGCCATCCCTTGCAAGCATGCTCTGGAAGAGGCACGTTTTGGGGGCCAGTCCAGCCTGGATTTCCGGACTTTGCTGAGAAAGGATCTTTGAAGGACTCCAGGTGGGCAGAATTCTGAGCCATTGGAAAGGAGCAATAGTCCCAATAGAAAGACCTTCCCTCTGCACAAAGCTACAGTTTATGGAGTTTCCACACCTCCCCTGTTGGGCACGGTGACTCTTTATAGAGGAAAAATGGAATCCCTGATAAAAGGTAGCGCTGAGCCTTCTGAGTGCGCCCCCAGCAGTCCTCTCTGCAGTGGCTTTAAGAATGCAGTTCCTCTTTATGCGTCTGCTTGGAGGGGCTCTATCAGAGCCCGTGCCAGACACACTCCAAAGACCCAAGAGCTGTTGGGGGACCACTCAAAACAAGGGTGTGCTTAGGTAAAAGTGCCCCTCTTTGTTAACTTCCCTAAAACCATTCCTGCCTTGTAACAAGGTCATCGCTTAGCTTATCCTGTTTAACTCCATTTGGAAACATTTGTTTCACTGTCTTTACTATCATCCTATTTCAAATTACATTGGCAAACATTTATATAGCTTGAGCCATGTTTGCAGGGATGCGTCTGGCACTTTTATTTATGTTAACTGTTTGACTCCTCACAGTAACCTTCTGGAGTAGGTACTTGTCCAGGAAGCACATGGTGTTCTTTGCTCTCCTGCTCACAATACTTCTGACACCAGATGTGTCGGGTTTTTCCACACCAGCTGATTCTGTGACACCAGCTGGAGGCCCTACAATTCCATCCCGTTCTGGCACTCTCTACCTCCGGTAGTCAGTCCTACAGGTTATGGGCTCAGTCCCATGACGCTGCCCTCACTTCAGAGGCCAATCACAAGTGTCAGGTTATCACCTGTGTCTCTGAATGACTGGCTATAAAGTGAGGTTCCCATGACCCATCCTTGAATTCAGGAACTTGCCTGCAATTACACAGAACTCAGGGAAATACTTACATGTAATGGTTGATTGTGAAGCATATAATACAGGATATGGATGAACTGTCTGATGAGGAGGTATATAAAGTGGGTCCTGGGAGGGTCCCCGGCACAGGAGCTTCTGTCCCTGTGGGCTTGGGGTGCGTCATCCTCCTGGAATGTGGATGTGTTCACCAACCTGGAAGCTCTCTGAAACCCATACTTTATGAGGCGTCATCATGCAGGCATGATCGATTATTAACTCATTTTCCAGCACATCTTCTCTCTTCAGAGGATTGTGTGGGGAGGTTAGACTGAAAGTTTCAAACTTCTAATTATGGTTTGGTCTTTCTGGTGACCAGCCCTCATTCGGGGCCCATCAAGAGTCACCTCATTAGATCAAAAGATGCTCCTATTGAAAAACCGTAAGAAACTCTTAAATACAGGGAATAAACTGAGGGTTGATGGGGGGGAGGGTGGGGATGAGGGGAAAATGGGTGATGGGCATTGAGGAGGGCACTTGTTGGGATGAGCACTGGGTGTTGTATGTAAGTGATGAACCACGGGAATGTACCCCAAAAACCAAGAGCACACTTTACAGATTGTATGTTAGCCAATTTGACAATAAATTATATTTAAAAAAAAAAAGATGCTCTTATCACCCAGGAAACTCCAAGGGATTTAGGAGCTCTGTCAGATACTACTTTCAGTCAGGAAATGACAAAGTGTTTAGGATCTCCATGTCAGGAACTGGGCTCAAAGACCAAATATCAGCAGAAACCAGGGGTAGAGACCAATATATATATTTCTTATTATTTGACAGTATTATTATTAGTTTCCATTTTACTTAAGAGGAAACTGAGGCATGAAGAGATAAAATCTGCTTGTGGTCACTAGTGACAGGGCTGGGGACCGAACCCAGGGTTTGTGTTTGTAACTGCCACCAGACTTACTGCCTTGAGGTGTCAACCTGTGACATTCTCTTGGGAGTGAGGACTGCTTTAAAGTATGTGGCACTGGGCTGATCAGTTCGTCTGAGTCAGGAAAGTCTTCTCTAAGTGTTGGAAAATCTGTTTTGGTGAGCATACAATCTATCATCAAGGTAGAGAACGATGCCATTGTTACAGGTAATGTTGGGATTGGAGGTAGGGTGGGTGGGGCAGCGGCAGCATCTGGAGAGGAAGCACCATGCTAGGGGACAGTCTCCAGAAGAATCAGGCCAGGTGGGTGTTGCTTCATTCTCAGTGCCTTTGTCCCCTCCTCCTGTTTGCCCGTGGGGACTTCTACCCCTGGAGGTGTGCTTGGATTTCACACTCTGCTCTTTGTCCTTCCTCTTGGGTTTGCTCTTCTAAGTCCTAACCCTGACGTTATGCTTGGCTTCATTCCTGGACCAGAAAGTGGGTGTTCCGAATCCTGCCCCACCCACTCTTCCATCATCTCTGGCTGGTCCCTTATTTTGTCTCCTTTCTTGGTGCTACAAGAGGTAATCTGACCCATTTTTCCATCTGGCTAAAAGGACCATACTATACTCAGTGCCTTATACACAGCAGAAGGAACAAAGTCCAGCCAGCGTGTTGCTAGGCTTTATTAATGTATTCATCCAACAAACGTTTATTGAGCTCCAAGTGTGTGCCAGGTACCCAGTAAAGCGTCAGACAGAAACTTCAAGGAGCTAACACTATAGCGGGAATCCAGATGGAAGGTGGTAGGAGAGCAGGACAGGTGATCAGAAAGCTTGCTGACCATCTCCTGGCCTCCCTGAAGAGGAGTCATTCCTACACGTTTGTAGTAAGTCAGGGGCTGGACTTGATGGCCCACGGAGGCCCTGTTCTTCTGTGTAGCAGGGAGGCAGGACCCAGAGAAGCATCTGCAAGGAGCTTCCCTTTAGGATCTGTGACGGCCCTCCCCTGGAAAAGGAAGGACATGGGAACCGGAAGTGTGGCAATTTTGTTAGTCTCATCTGGGCAGAGGAAGGACGATTTTCCTCTGGGCTCCAGGACAGTTGGCTTTGAGGGAAATCGAAATGCCATTCATTCTGTCTTCATTGTTGTAACAAGAGCAGAGTAGGCCCTTGGCCATCCAGGTAAGAAGACCCAGGAGAGACAGGGCCTTGGCATCCTCCTCTGGTGGTCCTCCTAGACCTCACCCCGTGAGGGTCCTTTGCTGGATCTGGGCAGGGCTATGCCTTCTTGCTTTCTGGGTTGGAGAGACACCCAGGCCTCAGGATTGAAGGGAAGAAAGGCTGCATCCCACCCAGGCTGGACTTTGCCCCATCCCTTACATCCCCAGGGGCAAGCTCCAAACGTTCCTCTGGCTTTCTCTGTATGCTCCTGCCCCACAGTGCTCACCCTCCTCCTCCTTGTCTGTAGGCTCCAAAATAACCTATAAGGGGCAAAAAGAGAGAAGGGAAAAAACAAGTCTTATTGGGGTGTGGACTACATAGGAATATGCATTTGTCAAAACTCATCAAGTTCACTTAAGATCTGTGAATTTTGCTGCATGTAGATAAAGTATCAATTTTTTTGGAAAATGAGGGTATAAGAAAGAGATCAGGGAAATCTTTGCCTGAGGGTTGGAGGGGATAGAGGTGGCATCTTTGGGGAGCCACTGAGAAGATGGGTTGTGATTGTGGGGAAGGAGGATCACGGGGGTTGGAGCCACTCGCCAGCTCAGGTCAGGAAAGTAAGGGCGGGCCCCCACCCCAGTGGCAGCGGGTCGAGCAGGTGGCATATGGGAGCCCATAGTTCCAAAACGATAGGGGCACATCTCATCCTTTTATGCAGGCAGTGGTTGTTATTTCTGAACAGGAGCCAGGAAAGTGTAAGGGATGAGTACCTGATCTGGTGGGCATGTGGATGTGGGCAAGAGAGGAGGAGCTCTGGGTGTCAAGCTTCAAGGCTTGAAGTTGCCACGGCAACCCTATGGCCTACCTCCAAGGTAGTTCAAGGCAGAGCCTCTGGCAGGTACTGCTTCTGGCCTCTTGCTGGTTGATCGTCAGAGACTCCTGAGTCTGTCAGTGATGATGTCACCCTTCTCTCCAATGTCCCCCTAGGTCTTAGTCCCTCCCTCTGAGGAATAGTGTGGACTGACTTTTGGGTTGACTGGTGGGCTCAAGCTTGAGGCCAAGGCATGAGGGGATGATTAAAGGGAGTTAAGACTATTTTCTGCAACCCCAGGAGGGAACAACTGGGACAGATAGGTACATGGGTGCATACACACACACACACACACACACACACACACACACACACACACATACACATAGCTCTAGTCCTGACCTGGAGAGGTCCTGTATGAACATCCAAGTAGAAAGAATCAGGATGGGATTATAACAGAGAGAGAATGCAGCATGGAGCCAGGGGGCTCAGTCCACCTAGGAGCAGTTAGCAAGGTGGCTGTGGGTGTTGCTGCTGTCACTGGGGTGTGGCCACAGGTTTGCATGTATGGATCGGAGGGCTGTAGGGTTCTCATGGAGCAAACTCTAGATACACACCTGAGATCTCTGGACTTTGGGGGCCAGCAGGCCTGGCTTCATGGGTGTGTGAAGTAAACAGAATAATGGTCTCCCAAAGACACCCATGTCCTAATCCCTGGAACCATTGACTATAGTGTGGCACATGGCAATGGAGAATTAAGGTTGCAGATGGAATTAAGGTTGTTCTCAGCTGATTTTAAAATAAAGAGATTATCTTGGCTTATCTGGATGGGCCCAGTGTAATCACAGGGCACTCAAAAGTGGAAGAGAGAGGCAGAAGAGTCAGAGCCAGGGGGATGACAGCGTGACAAGGACTCCACCAGCTGTTGCTGCCCTTGAAGATGGAAAAGAGCCATAAGCCAAGGCATGCAGGCAGCCTTTAGATACTGGAAAGGCAGGAAAACAGATTATCGCTGTGAGCCTCAAGAAAGGAACGCAGTCCTGTCAACACTGTGATGTTAGCCCTGTGAGACCCGCATCAGACTTCTGACCTCCAGAACTATAAGATAATAAATGCGTGTTGTTCTAAGCCACCTCATCTGTAGTGCTTTCTTCCAGCAGCAATATTCGCATTTAGGAAACTCCTGTGTGTGCCGCCTCTGCACAGGATCCCAAGAAGGCTGGAAAGGCTCTGTGCTTGGTTTAATGCTCTACCGTTACTGTGTTAAAATTCTGAATAACTTCTGAATACCACCAGCTTTTCTTTCTTCACTGGGCCCCCCATATTATGTAGCTGGTCCTGGGGGACAAGGGGGAGGGCTCTAGGGGGAGCAGCTGGGATCATATTTGCTACACCATGTGTGAGTTGCTACCCAGGGGCTGCTGATTTTCACCAAGAGCACCACTTGCCCCCTTCCTGGGTGCCAGGTGCTGTGCAAACTGCTTAACATGCATGTTCTAATTTAACTTGATCCTTACATCTCTAGGAGGTAATTACTATTATTTCTATTTTATTTAGGAGAATACGGAGTATTTGCAAAGGTAAGAAACGTATTGAAGTTCCCATGGGTGGTATGCGGCAGAACCAGTATTTTTACCTGGGTCTTGTGTCTTTAGGGCACTGCCTCAGCACCCTGGCCCTCCTCTGCCCCAGTGAGTTTTTCTAGTTTGGGATCTTAGCTCTATGGAGGTGACCCAGAGATCCTCCGTGAGGGCTGCCTCAGGACAAGGAGGGAACACCCTTAGTAATGATTCTGCTAGCACCCTGGAGATGTTAAGCACACACAGTTGGGGGGAAAATACTCTTTTACTAACGCACTCGGCGAAAACAGTTCCAATTCTTCGTGTTAGGCTCCTTATGGGCCAACAGTATCCTGTGGGCTATTCTTAAAGATAATATAATCTTGAGCTATATTAATAGAAATATACTGTCTTAAAAAGGGGAGGTGATAGTTTTGTCTGTTTTGCCACTCAGATCACAACTGCATAACTGGATTTTAAGGGATATAGAGAAAGAAGAGGATGTTCAGAGGAGAACAAGCCAAGAGAGGAAGTGGGTAACATGACAAACAGATGCAGTTTCTGCTTAGATTATAGAGTGCTGTTACAAGCTGGTTGACCTCCAGCAAGTTCTCCAGCCTCTCTATGCCTGAGTTTCCTATATGCAAGCTAGAGATAGTAATACAGAGGTTGAATGGAGAGCTCTCAGAACACTGCCTGACCCATAGTCGCTGCTATTTAATTTTTTGTTCCTTGTATCATCTGGGTCTTTGATCTGTAAAAGAGATGGCTTGGGGGACATGACCGTGACTTTAACTACCTGGAGTCCTGCCGTGTGGACAAGGAGCCACGGGGACCAGGCCATCAGCCCCAGCACTAGATGAGAGGAGGGCCAGGCAGATCACATAGAGGGATTTCACCCCAGCTCCAGAGTTCTGGGTATCAGAGGCCCAGGGCCAGCTTTGCTGGAGAGTAGAGATGCCCCATCTTCCTTTTCCTGACTTAAGGGGCTCACCTTCCCCTACCCCACGTTCTCCTTGCCATGGGCCTGACCTGTTTACCAACAGACTCACCACATGGAGACGCTCGGTCTTCTCCACCAGAGCCAGCCTGCTTGTTCTCTGGGCAGCTGTCCATGTAGCCCCCAGGAGTCTATTTTCCCTGGGTTTCCAGTAAGATGTTTTTAGGAACAAATGGTTTCCTGCTTCCTTTACAGGTGTTTACATTTCAAATGACTCTTTTCCCTCTTGTCCTACTTACAATCAACATTTGATATTAGCAGATCCTTTCTCGAAATTGTATAATCACCTGAAAAACATTTGTAGAAGTTCTCCCTCTGGACTAAAGCTGGACACTCTGATGATCACACCTCCTTGGTAGTTGACCTGTCCGTGGTTTCTGTGCCAAAATCTGCACCCTGACCAGATGGGTCTATTTCTCTTGCCTTGCAGACTGGTAAAGCTCTCAGTTCTCAGGTGTCTGCTGTCTCTTCCACAGCTGGGCCAGATGTGGTATCTTGCCAGGTCCCAGAAGCCTCTGGGTATCCCCACCCTGCCTGCCTCCATTTACCCCTTTGGCTTTTTGGAGGATGAGAGAAACTAGATAACAAACGGATGAAGTTTCTGCTTAGGTTATAGAGTGATGTTTGAAACTTGGGTTCCAAGGCCAGGTCTCTCGTTTACAAACTGGTTGACCTCCAGCAAGTTACCAGTTACTTGCCTTCCTTGTAAAAGAACACGTTTGTGTTGTTTTAAGGCCCCAAGTTTACAATGATTTTTTACAGCAACTCTGTTAGTGTTAGGAAACTCATACAGTCAGGGAGTAAATGTTTGACTCAGTGACTCCTATTCTGTCAGCTCATGGTATCATTCCCACCCACAGGGCTTTCATGGGTCTGAATTAATTCTACTCTTCATCATTCAAATATTTATTTATTTATTTGTTCATTGAGCCAGACGCTCAATAGTTTCTTCTCTGTGCTGACCATGGTGTGAGGCAGTAGGGATACCTGGTGAGTAAAGCAGGTGTGGCCTTACACTGATGCCGTTTAATTTTTTTTTTTTTAATTTTCTCTTAATTTTAAAGAGAGTGCATGAGCAGGGAAGAGGGGCTGTGTGTGTATGGGAGAGAAAGAGAGAGAGAGACTGAACCTTAAGCAGGCTGCACACTCAGCACAGAGCCCGACGTGGTACTCAATCCCATGACCTTAGGATCATGACCTGAGCCAAAATCAAGAGTCAGGAATTCAACCAAGTGAGCCATCCAGGTGCCCTGACCTTATATGGTTTATAGTCTAGCAGAGACACTGCTGTTTGTTAAACAATCACAGAAAAACACATTGCAATAGCAAATAAGTGGCATGCAAGAAAAGCGAAGGATGCTGGGAGAATCATGGGACATCCAATTCCAGCCCAGGAGTCATACTTGTTCTCTCTTTACTAGGTCTTGTATGCTCTCTCAGAGCAAGGAACTGAACTCACTCAGCAACCACAGAGGGGTGGGATTCTTTGTGGGTTGATGTTCACACATAGTCACGTAATCATACAATTCGAAGCCATGTGTTCAGGTATGGAAGAGGGCAGTATAGTTGAAGACATCATGGACGAGCTCAAGTCTGCATCCTCCTGGCTCATTGTTAGAGTTCTGTGTCTCTAGTGGTGACCGTCTGTGTCTCCAGCTCACTGACAGTGTCCTATTCCAACTCCATCATTCCCCCTGCCCCAGACTCCTGCCTTCTGCCTTCTTGGGGTATCTCACGTTCAACCTCCCCATGAGAAAGAGCTTGATAGGGTTGCTGGTCCTTCTTCAGGATTGCCAGATCTGGCTACACAGAGTCTTGAGTGAGGCTGCCCTGTATGCTGACAGCCAGGCTATTGGTAGCTATTTGGGGCTCAGGAATAGGTCTCTGGTCCCATCAGTTATGGGCCAAATGATGAAGCCACAGGACAGAAGACCCAGACACCCTTATACAAGGAGTCACTGGGATTGTTTATCCCAATGGGAACAATGCAACAGGAAGAATTTAGGCTTCGGGTGCCCAGCAGTGTTTATATTTGCCCCCATCATCCTACTAGATATACTACACCCGTTCATCTTTCATCAGAGCTGGCAGCCTAGAGTAACTTATGTTTTGTGCCCCCACCCCCAATCAAATATCTGGGTCATCACAACACCATTGTTTTGCCAGATGCATCTCTGGGTGAGAGTGAGAAGGAAGATACAGACCCTAGTTTAACAGGGATTATGAGTACAGGCTTTGGAGACAAATGAGGCCAGGTTTAAGCCCTGGAAAATAACTTACTGTCTTAGCCCTAGTTCCCTCATCTATAAATTGGGGATAGATATGTTTACCATATTGGATTGTAAGAAGGAATAAATGGGGGTGGGCAGGGGGAGAGTAAAAATATCCCTACATCTCTTAGCATGGTTTATGACAAATCATGAGCACTCAGAAAATGGAAATTATTACTATTATAATTTCCAAATATTCTACATGGGGTCCATGGGCAGTGGGGGTGGCAAGCTCCATGCAGTCTCTTAGCTACAGAGGTCATGGAGATATAGATGCCAGAGAGAGTAAAAGTCTTGACTGTCCTCATGCTCAGTGAGAATCCCTACATTGACCTATCTTTAGGTTTCATTAAGTCCAGCAGACTGGACGCTGGCAAGCCTGGGAGACTATCTAATCTGGAAACGTCTAGAAGATGCCAACAGTGTACCCAAGTAAGGCCAGAGGAGGATCAAGCAATTCCTGTGGGTGCAGGTGGGAGGGGGGAAACTGGGGCGAGGACACTGATGGCCTCAAAGGGCCAAGAAGGCAGTGTCCCAAGGTTTATGTTCTAGGCGGTTAATGGTATCTCTGAACCCTCGTGTGCTGACCATGGCTGCAGGGAGGGCTGCTTGGGAGAATCCTGGGAAGGAAGAGGGGCTGGGGAACCCTTGGGTACTTAGGTGTGTCATCTTCTCACTGCTTGGTCCAAGAAGGTCCCTTCCCCACTCCCAGAACCCTAGCATGGTGGACCTGGTTACCCCTTGCACTGGCAGCAGCATCAGCAAACATTTGACTTTGACCTTTATTCTGGAAGAAGTCTACCCACTCTCTCACCCTCGGTCAAGCAGCCTCTTTGAATTATCACCAGATGGACTGGGAGCTTGAAGGTTTGCCGAGGTCATAGGGAGGGGAGAATCTACTGACGCCACATGTAGGCAGAAAATCCACTGATGCCACATACAGGCATCTGGCTGCTGTCCTGGGCAGCGCCAGGCCGCCAGGAGCCTAGGTTGGCCCTGTTTACTTGACCACTGTCCCTCACAGGCAACAGTGGCACTGAAGCTCTTGATATAAATGTGCCTTATGAGCAGCTCACAACAGTCTCAGGGAGCTCGGCCGAGAGGCCCTTACTTAGCTGTTCCCACCCCGCATCGCCTTCTGTGTGCAGAGATCGATAAAGTTGAGTTTATCATGACCATCAATTCCGGCTTATTAGACAGCCCTAGTACTCGCTCTCAGAAATGCTTTGTTTTTATCTCTAGTGGAAAATGGCTCGACTTTGAACAAGAATAAAAGTAAAAAGGGAACTTTTATGGCTTAATTTTATGGAGAATATGCCTCTTCTCAAAATGAGTAAGGAGCAGGTCTCGTACAGTCAGGCTTTCTCCAGAAGCATCAGGAGAGAGAGGCCGGTTAGGCCTGTGTGGCTCCTCTGACTCTCATGTCCTCTGGTCCTTCTCTGGGGAGGTGAGCGGGGGAAGAGGCAGACACCCACAGCAGGTGGGGAGCAGGCTCTGGGGGGCAGAGGGTGTGAGGGCCAGACCCTGGAGGATAGAAGTGCTGGGCTGGGGTCTGGAACAATTCTCTTCCACAGCAGTTCTTGAATGTGTATTCCTTTTGAAAGCCTTGGGCTGCCCTGGGCAGGCAGGCTTCTGTCCTGTATTCGGCAGTGATGATGGTGAGTGTGACCGGCAGGTATGTGGACCTCTTGCCTAGCGTGCTCTTCTGCCTCCTTCTTTATGCCTCCTTCTCCAGCAATGCGAGTTCTGCTTCAGTGTCGAGATGACAATAGGAATCATGACTGTGTGCCGGTGTCTGTGTGTTGGGCACTTTGAAAGGGCAGCGTCAGTGTATTCGGCAGATGCTGAGTGCCTGCTGCGGGCCAGGCACTGTGCTGGGCAGTGGGAGCACAGTCGTGAGTGAGCAAGCTCTGTTCCTGCCCCCAGGAAGGTTAGGGACACTGTCGTCTACTCATCGGGCAACCTCCTGTCCCGCCTTGCTTGGGACTTTCAGGGCTGAAACTGGGAAAATCCTGGGCAAACCGGGACATTTGGCCACCTTGTGTCATCAAGATAGCAGTAAGAGGATGTTTCTTGTGGCATTTAGTGTTGGCCAAATCCAGGTGCTGGATGGGAGGGCGGGGAGGTTTGCAAACTCTTTCCTCAACGAGGTGTCTTCTTTTCACCACATGGGAGGTAGAAGATGCCGAATTTTATAGAGAAAGACACCTAGGTGATCTTTTCTTCTGCCACCCTCATTCTAGGATGGGACATACAGAGAAGTGAAGTGGCCCACCCATGGTCACATGGCAGCTTGGGGCGGAGCTCAGCCTGGGTGGCTTCATCCACCCTCTAACACTCTTTCCCTAAAAACAGGCCCATCTTGTCTTTCTTTTCTTTTCTTTTTTTAATTTTTTTAACACTTTTTATTTATTTTTGAGAGAGACAGAGAGAGACAGAGACAGAGACAGAGCAGGAGTGGGTGAAGGGCAGAGAAAGAGGGAGACACAGAATCTGAAACAGGCTCCAGGCTCTGAGCTGTCAGCCCAGAGCCCGACGCGGGGCTCGAACTCACAGACTGTGAGATCATGACCTGAGCTGAAGCTGGATGTTTCACTGACTGAGCCACCCAGGTGCCCCTCACCTTGTCTTTCTTATCCTGCCCACCCTTCCCCCCTGTCTGCTCAGCCACATCCATATTTGGGGTTAGGTTCAAATAAACTGAAGTGTAAGGGAGCTTGCCTCCAGGTGTAGAGAGAGAGGCCAGGGCAAGGCAGCTGTTGCTGGAGGGACCCTGAGCAGCTCCCAAGAGAGAAAAGGAGGAAGGATTTAAGGAGATCAGGACGTTTGGCCTGGAGGGATCACTTAATTACAGTACAAAGAAACTTAGAACTGCTGGAGACAGAATGTGAGGAACTGGGGCCATAAGTTTGGGGGAGGAAGGACCCCGCTGGTGGAGAGAGGCCCTGACTCTCTGACCCAGGGAGGAGGTTTGCAGAAAAAAAGGAACCTGCCGGGGTCAGTGGCATGCATATAAAATGTCGGCCTTCTATAAAATAAACAGCCCTGTTAGCTCTGTTTAATTCCAAAAACCTACTGTGTGGGCAGACTCTGGTTTAAGGGTAGAAGATAGCTCAGCAGCAAAATACAGCCCTGGTTCTTGGGGGGCTTGGTTATAGTGGGGGAGGCAGACAATAAACACACACCATTATGATGTATTGCACTAGGTGTTCCATTCAGAAGGGCCTGGGTAGAAAAACCTTATGTTCAAAGGAGTCTTTCACGTGGAAATGGTGATCAGAGTTTAGCTTGTAAAAGAAAACATTTCCATTCTGCTTACGGAAAGGCCATCAGGAGTTGACCCATAGCCCTGGGGGTTCAAACCGTCTAGTGGGCCTGGCCGATACTGGGAGAAATTCAACTTGGTCTCCTTGGGAGGGGGTAAATGGGGAAGGGAAGAAGGGAAGGGAGTAGAGGGTTGTTAACCCGCGGCTCAGGAAAACCCCTACGAACCACCTGGATCTCTGGTTAGTGGGGCTCTGAGGAACCCTCTGGAGAAGTGCTACCAGACACAGGGTCACAGTCTGCACGGCTGGTGGGGTTAGTGGGAAGGACTGCCAACATGTACCATTGTACCCACCTTATTGGGAGCTGTGCACTGCACTTCATAAAAAACCAATGATACAAAGTCACATGCCAGCAGTTTGGCCATGTATTGTATTATTTTTTAAATGCAGTCAGTGAGTGGGTTGTATCTTGATACTTTTGTCAGTTTTCATGCCTATGGAAAGGTCAGCTGCTGGTCTTGATAGATATAAATAGGCTCTAGCCAGGGACGCCTGGGTGGCTCAGTCGGTCGAGCATCCAACTCTTGGTTTCAGCTCTGGTCGTGATCTCGCGGTTGTGAGATCGAGCGCCGCGTTGGACTCTGTGCTGGGTATGGAGCCTGCTTTGGATTCTCTCTCTCCCTCTTTCTCTGCCCCTCCCCCACACGCATGCGTGTACCCTCCTTCTCTCTCTCTCAAAGTAAATAAATAAACACTGAAAAAAAAAAAGAGCACTAGCTAGAGGAATGGACTTTTGGCCACAAACTTTCTGATGGCTGTTCGAAAAATCATTTTCACAACAAGAAAAAATTTTTTTGGAAAGGGTCTTGATGAGCTTAAGGAGGCCTTCCAGTCTTTGTCCTTCATTAAAGTCCCTCCCTCTACCTCCCCACCCCCTTCATCCCTTCACTGCACTTCCATGAGCCAGTTGCTTTTCTCCGGTCACAGCACTATTCCCTCAGCCCCACCAGGCCTTTGCACGACTTGCTTTTTCATACCATTTAAGAGTGTAACTAAATCTGTCCTCCTCCCAGAGCCCTCTTCTGAAGACTCCTTCTGGAACAGCTGCCAAGGCATCACGCTGTCCTCTTACCCTGCTTTACTTTTCATCTCAGTACTTATATGAAATTATATCATTTGTTTGCTTCCATGTTGACCTGTTTCCCCTGTCAAAGTGTAAGTGCCGTGAGGACAGGTACTTTGTCCTTGTCCTGCTGTGCCCTTATTGTCTACAAGAGTACCTGCTTCATGGAAGAAGCTCAATAAATATTTATTCCATTAAATACAAGAATGAATGCCTTCTACGATGCAAGTCTGTTAACCTGGTGGTTTTATTAACATTTTAAGTATGAAAATAACATAGACACAAAGATGGGGACAAAACATAAGAGCCTCTTAAATACAGAGAACACACTGAGGGTTGCTGGAGGGGGGTGGGGGAGGGGGAGGGTCCAAATGGGTTAAAGGGCATCAAGGAAGACACTTGTTGGGTTGGGCACTGGGTGTTATACATGGGGGATGACTCGCTGGAATCTACTCCTGAAATCATTATTGCACTATATGCTAACTAACTTGGATGTAAATTAAAAAATAAATAAAATAAAATAAGATAAAATAAA
This sequence comes from Prionailurus viverrinus, assembly GCF_022837055.1. NCBI lineage: Eukaryota > Metazoa > Chordata > Mammalia > Carnivora > Felidae > Prionailurus > Prionailurus viverrinus. The sequence continues at coordinate 68,103,701 of NC_062570.1, read as the reverse complement.
ATAAAATAAAATAAAATAAAATAAAATAAAATAAAATAAATTGTAAGTATGAAACAGATTTGGGAAGAGACTCAACTCTTTTCCTTCCCCCACCTCTCTTTGGTGAGAGAGAAGGAGAGCTGGAAATAGAATGGAGAAGTTTCTGTAAATTTCTGGTAACCATAGAGACGGTGATTTTAGTTTATTAATCTCCTGCTCTTAAGCAGGCTGGGGCCCCACGGTGATTTCTCCAAATTGCTCAGCCCTGGTTATCCTGCAGCCTTCCTCATTAAGGAAGAACAGGCCCATTCCTATCCTGCAGCACTTTAATTGCCAACAAGCAGAAGCTCTGTACCATTATGCTCATTATTGCATGTTCTAACCTGGTTGCACCTCCCACTTTGGAGCCATACACCATGGTCACCAGCCCTGAACTCCTGGAGCCTCCAGTGGCAGGTGGTGGGAGTAGACAGCCTCCTCTCTGAGCCCAGGGCCTATAATTGCTGCTCTTTCCTTTTGTTCAACTGTCCTGAAGACAGGAGTCCATGCCTTCTGGAATAATGTTTCGTTTCAGCCCGAGCATGGCACCCACCATGGTTTCTTGCCCATAAAGGTGATGCTTACAGTACTTGTGTGTTCCTCTCCCTACTGGGAATAGCATGTAGACTTTTAAGATTATGCTCCAAGTCGTTTGGGAAAGAGACCTCCAAATGACTTCAGGGTTTCAAGACAACTAGGGGGGGAAATGAGACAGTTAAAGGTAGTCTCTCCAGCAACCATCTTTCCCTGAGGGAAAAACTAGGTATAGATGTCAGAAGACCATAGTGTGATTCTATCTTGGCAGCTGATTCACGGTGGGGACTCAATCTCTCTGAGCCTTAGTGACCTCCTCTGTGAAATGAGACGAGACCTGTCATTCTGTCCCTCATTTGTGTAGAGACTCTGACTGTAGCTTCAACCTGGTCTGGAGTCTGGTTCCTGGTGATGAATGAGAGGTAGGAGAGGCCTAGGCAGTATGCCTTCTGCAGTGAGACAGAGTGGATTCTGGCAGAAGTCACTGGAAGGGCACATCTTTTTCTCCCAAAGAAGATCATCTAAGGTCTGCTCTTACCTAGATGTTGGCTGCCATTTTGAAAAAACAAAGACTTTCCGTTGGTTGCATTTTCTATCCTATTGGGTTTAGAAAGATTGAGCCATTCTTCTAACAAACACTCGGTGACTACCTGCTGTGTTCCAGGTACTACATTGGGTGTTTACGGCACAACTATTCAGCTGGGATGATTATTGACAAATCCAGACTCTGTTGTGGTACAAATCCATTTTAATGGTTGTAAGCCTGTCTGTTATATATTTAGGGCTTGTCTTAAGTATCAAAGAAGAGGCCCTGGGAAGAATCTGGACTCCTGAGCCCTCCAGCAAAGCTGGAGCCAAGACATGGGGTGGGTCAGTACCTGGGGTGCCCTGCATCTGAGTCACGGACAGATCTAAGAGCCTGGCTTTTCTTCTTTGTAGGTGCCGCAACCTCTCCTTCCCCGATAGCCTGCCAGAGGTGAGCATCGTGTTCATCTTCGTCAACGAAGCACTCTCAGTGCTACTGCGCTCCATCCACTCAGCCATTGAACGCACACCTCCTCACCTGCTCAAGGAGATCATCCTGGTGGATGACAACAGCAGCAACGGTGAGTGCCTAAACTCCCTTGAGCCCTGTACCCTGCTCTGTGCCTGACATCTCAGCAGAGGGTTGAGCCTCTGTTGGGGGGGCAGTTCTCATTTTTTAAGGCTCTCTACGACTGCTCCTTCAATGAGATGTTGCTTCAGAGATGAGAGATTCTTGATGGTCACAGCTCTGGAAGATTCACTCCATAGGTGTACCCCCTCTGCATCTTGAAGGGGCCTGGTCCCTAAGCTTTTCCTCATTGGCTGTCCACTGTCTCCTCTAACATTCTAGTGCAGTGTAGGATAAAGAGCCCTGACCCCCACCCCCACCACATGCACAGTGAACATTGCACCACGTGCACAGTGACTCTTTTCTGTGAAGCATCATTCCAGTTTGTGGTATCCCTTGGCCTCTTCCTGGAAGATTGTTGGTGTTCTCTTAGCAGTGGTGGTGATGATAGCAGAGGTGTTGATGGTGCTGGGTGTGGTGCTGGTTTGCAGTGGTCTCGATGGTGGGGCTGGTAGTGGGCGTGTAACACGGTGGCAGCAACAGAGCTGTAAAAAGTCTGTCCTCTTTGCTGGATGCCCTGCTCCCTGTTCCATCCGGCCTTCGCAAAGCCTCGGGTGGCCCACAAACACTTGTTGACACCCTTACCCCTTCTCTCTCCCCTTCTCCAGCCATGCTATCAGCTACCTCTTTCCCTTGGGGCACTTTCTGGGGCCTCTGATACCTACATATACCAACCACCCCATAACATTTTCCAAACTTAGAGACCAGGTACTGAGATGGTTTTAAAACCAGTGCTCTTGATAGGATGATTAATATGGATGTGCTTTGGATAATGCATGATACTAAATACTAGACTGCTAGGGCACGGGATCAGAGAGTCACTGAGCCTGTGTTATCTTTAGTGCTTTCTCTGGTGTCAGGTAGTAAATTTTCCAGCGAATCGTTGCTATAATGAGAAATTCAGATGGGCAATTTGTGTTTTGTTATCAATTAAAGCTGAAACATATCAGATAATTGAAATATATTTAATCTCAATAAGCAAATTTTCTTTTTCATTTTATCACCATGTAGTAAGAAGTGTAGAGCAGCGCTGTGAAGCGGATTTTAGAGCTTTCTGAAGGGCAGTGCTTATGGATCACTTGACTCTAATTGTTCCGTGGTTGTAAAGGGAGGAAAAGACATCAGAGAGTGGTAGCAAACAGGCGGCATAGTTTTAAAGGCGATTGTTAATGCAGGAGACAGGAAGGGGCCCGGCCTCTGCTTCTCACGGCTACTTGCTATTATCTGGCCTGTGTCCATGGAACGGATGCCTGAGCAAGTGGAGAACACCTTGACTAGCCCACCCGTGCACCCTACCTTGCCGCACCCAGGCCTGCTGGCCCCTCTCCTCTTACATGTGAGAAGGTAAGGGATGAATGAGCCATCCTTTCAAGGGTGAGGACATCCCCCAGTCACGAGGCATCCTGAGGTTCTGTTGTGCTATAGAGGTGGGTATGAGGATCAAAGGCAAGATACTGGCCAGAGAGATATTATGAAGGAAGCATCTTCCGGATCTCTTGACTAATAGGCTATGGGCAGATGAACCAAAGGAGGGCTAGTGAATTATGGCTCAGTTTCAAGCCAGGGTGGCTCTGAGGATGATGGTGCCTTCCCAGGAGAGGGGAGAGAAGGAGCGGTGGGGTTCTTCAAGGATGGAAGCTTTCAAACCCTGAGCTCTAGGGAGTATTATGCTGATGGGAAAGTTAAGAATCGTGACTATGGTGGTAGTTACCCAAAGCTACATGTGACAAAATTGCACAGAACTACATACCCATGCCCAAATGGGTACACATCTTACTGGAGAGATCTGAAAAGCTCTGCGGATGGGGGCAACATCATATCACAGTGTGATATTGGACTGTAGTTGTGTAAGATGTTAACATTGCGGGAGGCCGGGTGAAGGTGTGTGGAACCTCCCTGTACATTTCTGTGTACTTTCCTGTGTTATCTGTAATTACTTCAAAATATAAAGCTAAAACAAACATCTCTCTCAGAAGATTCTAATTCAGTAAGTTTGAGGTGGAATCTGGCCATCTCTGTTTTAAAAAGCATTCTTGGGATGCCTGGGTGGCTCAGTTAAGCATCTGACTCTTGGGTTCAGTTCAGATCATGATATAGTTCATGAGTTCAAGCCCGGAGTCTGGCTTTGTGCTGACAGAGCAGAGCCTGCTTGGGATTCTCTCTGTCTCTCTCTCTGCCCCTCCCCTGCTATGTGCACACACGCTCTGTCTCTAAGTAAATAAACATTTAAAATAAAAATTAAAAAGTAAAAAGCATTCTTAATGGCTGTGTTGCATAGCTCTGGTTGAGAACCTCTGGTTTAATGAGTAAGATGTAGCTTTGCTCTTGTACACATGAGTTCCAGTCCATGATGTGAAGGGAAAGAACTCTGAAGTCTCGAGACATGGGCTGTAGGGTCCTCTCCACCACTGGATGAGTGACCATGATGTCTCAGAATCTTCATTTCTTCCTTTGTAAAATAGGAATAATAATCGTCCCCATTTGCTTCACCTGCCTGACACAGTCAAGCGAATGACCAAATTGAAGGCCATCAGTGTTTACCCCTACCCCCCCCCCCCCCCGCATTCCCAGGAGACTGCCACATAGCTCGCCAACTACACAGCTGGAGCTCCAGAGAAGGAACCGTGGGAATGTGAATTTGGAGTCTTATGCACGGAATAATTGAAGCCACTGCCTGGGAGGAGATGGTGGCAAAGAAAAGAGGGAAGAATAAAAATAGAAGCTTGAGAGAATACTGAGCGTGAGACATTAAAGAGTCAGGAGGAAGAGGGTTAGCTGGAGAGAGACGGAACGGGTAAGGGCAGGAGAAATCTGGAGGATGACAGATTCCTTGGACAGAGAGAATTCCAGAAGTGAGAGTCATTTATTTGAATGAACCCACAGACAGGTGGGAGGACGCAGAGTCTGGGAAGAAGCCTCCGTATTTGGAAGGTGCAGCAGGAAGCTTCAGGAAAGTATTGGGGATGGGGGCTATGGAAGCCATTTAAAGATGAAGAGCAGACAGGGAGGTAGCTTTTCTCTGTCAGGGATTTTGGCTGCAAGAGAGAATCAGATTCTAATGATTCTGGAGCAATGTTTCTCACACACACACACACACACACACACACACACACACACACACTTACACAAATTTGAACCATAATCTATAGTAAGAAATACGTGTACATCATGACCTAGGAGGACACACCTACTCACACTCATACAATTGCACACACTATTGAAACAAAACTTTTAAGAAACAATAGTTAGCCTTCTAATGTGTGAAGCACGGTGATATTTTCTATTATAGTCTGGTTTATGTTATTCAGTTGTATTGCACTGTATTGTATGGTATGGTATGGTATTGTATTGTATTGTATTGTATTGTATTGTATTGTATTGTATTGTATTGTATTTCTTTTTTTGAAAGGCAGGTTGTTCTCAAGACCCTGACTGCACATTAGAATTGCTCGGGGAGCTTTTACACAATCTGGGTGGCCATCTCTTGGCTCTGGTAATTCCATTGGTCTGGGGAGGGGGGGTTGCCTGTGGCCTTTGAGGCCAAGGTGTGGAACAAGGCCTCTGAAGGGGGAGGAGAGGAGGGGATCCCGGGCACAGAAGTGAGGGCTGCCTCTGGGAAGAAAGGGCCCATCTCTGTACCACTCAGGAGAAGCAGATGGGTGAATAGGGAGATAGCTGGAGGCAATGAGGGGTACAAGAAGGGGTGCCAGGAGGCTGGCAGAGTAATAGTGCTCAGTCTCAGTATCCTATAGCTTTTACAAGACCTTGGGTGGGTGGGGACATGTTGGGAAGGGGACTGGTGGCAGCTGGGGTTGCCCTGTGTGGAATGGGGCAGGGAGGCGATCCGGAATGGGTCTCCTCAAGACCAGTCTGAGCTGAGCTCTCAAGAAGGGCAGAAAAAACCCTGGAGACTGTGGCCCTTGAAAGAGGTGAGCCATCATGCTTAGCAAAGGGCTTAAGGACCCTTCAGACCAGACCAGCCTGACTTGGGGGAAGGTGGCTAGGACGATATCCTCCTGCTCAGGCTCCATTTGGGGCCTGCTTCTCTTGGGCATCATCTCGCTCAGCACAGAGCGAGATGTTTATTTCATGTCAGGCCAAGTCAGTACAGTTCCACAGATGTTTATGGGGCACCCAGCCTGGGCCAAGGGCATGACGGGAATCTAGCCCCTGACATCAGAGAGTCCTGCAAATAAATAAAAGGATATGAAACCTAATAGGACTCCTGTTTCTGGTCTCAGGTCTGCCACTTCCTGGCCGTGGGTCCTTGCCTTGGTTTTATGTGCCCTGTGGGGATTTCAGGCCCTGCCCTGCCCTGCCTGCCCCATAGTCACCAAGGATAATGACAATGGAAGTGAGTGACAGTGAGGTAATGGCAGTGAAAGGGCCACGTAAGCTGCAAGGTGTGAAGGGTGCCCCCAGGGTGAGTCTAAATGACAATAACAACAACTTCAACAACAGTAATAATAACAGCTGATGTGTAACCACTACTTAAAGGCAACTCTTGCTTTTCTCTCCCTCCTGAAACAGTATGCTCTGGTGGGAAGAGCGCAGAAATGGGCCTTCGGCCGGCTTTTCAGTTCCAGCTCTTTCTAGCTTCTTCCTGGCTACGTGCTCTTGACATCTGTGAACCCTATTTTTCTTATCTGTAAAACCGGGACGTGGAATTCCTACCTCAGGGGTTGTTCAGAGGCTTGAATGCGATAAGGCATTATGGAAGGGGCATCTGTGTTTGCAACTCTAAATGAAGCGGGAGTATAGAGCCTTCGGGACATCTCCCCAGGCAGTGTCACACGTTGTGTGTGTGCTGGTACCTCGTGTCCCCCAAACCCCTCCTCCACAGGCATTTCTTTTGCCTTTTTTAAAAAAATGGTTTCAAGAGTAGAATTTAGTGATTCATCGCTTACATATACCACCCAGGGCTCATCCCAACAAGTGCCCTCCTTAATGCCCATCACCCGTCTAGCCCATCCCCCCGCCCCCCACCTCCCCTCCAGCAACCCTCAGTTTGTTCTCTATAGTTGAGAGTCTGAAGGCATTTTTGTTTGGGGTCAGGCTTGTGTTTCCACAAACACAGGAAAGGGACCGTCAATGACCGCCTTCTTCATCCAAGCCTCTCTAGATCTTTAGCTCTCTCCCTCAGAAGCCAAGGGCTGGAGGCTCTGCAGATGGTCCTTGTATGAGAGTCTGAGTCCCTGTTTTTCTGCCTCCTTTGCAATATCCCAAACAAGCTCCACTCTTTCAGGGGGCGGCTCCTGTGTAGGGTGTGGTCATTCTACTAATGTGGTCTCAGACTTTAGTGTTTGAGCTTGATGAAAAATACAGAGATCTGTGCCAGGCGCATTCTTGCCTCAGGACATTTGCACTTGCAGCTCCCTTCACTTGGAAGGCCTTTACTGCCCCACAGCTTCTTCTTTTGCCTCTTTAGGCCTTTGCTCAAATCTTTAAAATAGCACCTTGGTTAAAGTGGCAGCCCTTACCCCTGTCACTCCTCATCCCTTCCTCGCTTCTTTTCTTCCACAGCACCTATTACTACATCTGTTATACTGTACTCACTTGGTTACCTTCCTTTCTTTATTTGTACGTTCTCACTCCACCCGTCTGTAAGTTCCATGAAGACAGGGACTTGGGGTTCATTCATTGCTCTGTCTCCAGTGCCCAGAATAGTGCCTGGTACTTGTAGGGATGTACTAGATAGTGATTGAATGAATCAGTGCATTTTGATTCTGTAGGTCTGGGGCAAGGCTCGGAATCTGCATTTTAGTAAACTTTCCAGAGCATTCTCATGCAGTGGGACATTCTCTGGGAATCACTGTTCTAACTGTTGTCCCTCATCTGTACTGCAGCTGAGGACCTTGGGACGACAGGCATTGAAGCTCCCCCAGAGCAAGCCTCAGGCAGCAGGCACTGCTGGGTGGAGTGTTTCTTCCCCCGGTGGGGCCTTTGGGACCTCCCTGCTGCATCCCAGGGAGATGACGTGAATGGCGGGCAGGATGCGGAGCTTCTCTTGCTGTTACCCCCAACCTGGCCTGAACTCAGGTCCTATGCACAGAGTCAGATGGCTGACCCCAAGCCTCCTCCCTTCAATGTTACCCAATGTCTGCAGGCATTCCTGCCAGGGTAGGCCATGCCCTACCTGCCCTGTAGCTCTGAGACAATGTCTCCCCTCCCTGGCTCCTCATCCTGTTATCTCAAGAAATGGTGGGAACACGGCTGTGAGCCTCCTGGTTTTAATTACCATGCTCTTAGTGAATCCCAATAGGCCAATGTCTTTATCTGGGACTGAATGATTTAACCTTTATGGACCTCCAGAGGGAGGGAAGCACCAGCATTTGCAACTGATAGAATCATCCCTGCCTTTGATTCTTGGCATTCACCTGTTTGTTCGTTCACTTCATTCACTCATTCATTCATTCATTCATTCCCCCAACAGGTTTTTGATGGCCACTACTTTGTGCTAGTACTTTAGCACACAGCTAAGCATTTGCCTCTCCCCCATTGTGAGCTCATTCATGTGACACAGGTATTCCAGTGCCTGGCACAGGACAGGTGCTCAATGAACATGAGCCTTTTCAGGTCCCCTCACCGGCTGTCCCAGAGTCACCATATTCCACAATCCAGCCACGTCCACTTCCAAAACCATTTCCTTTTCTGCACTTTCTGTATTTCCTTTTTTAACTCGTGTCCTCTTTTGATAAACTTAAAAATCATACACCCTTCTTTTCATGCTATTTGAAATTTTAAAATGAATCTGACTGTTGTGACTAAAAGCATATCAAAGCAATGGCAATATCAAATATTCTTTTAAGAATACCATTCCCTGAGGTGCTGGGGTGGCTCAGTCAGCTAAACATCCGACTTCAGCTCAGGTCATGATCTCATGGTTTGTGGGTTTGAGCCCTGCATTGGGCTGTGTGCTGACAGCTCGGAGCCGGGAGCCAGCCAGCTTCAGATTCTGTGTTTCTGTCTCTCTCTGCCCCTTCCCCATTCATGCTGGCGCTCTCTCTCTCTGTCTCTCAAAATAAATATTAAAAAAAAAAAAAAAAGAATACTATTCCCTGGAGGTCTCAGTCTGCTCTTGGTTGGCAGTGACTTGGCCAACCTCACCGAGCCTGATGTGTGTCCTCTTCTGCCCTCCAACAACAGAATGGCCAGTTGCCAGAACCTCACACCCTTGAAGCTGGATGGTCTCTCTCCTGGGTGATGCGTACCTTTCGCTCATGGATGCAGCCTTCTCACTGGTCACGTTTGCTCGAAATCTTCAACAAATGTTGGCAGGATGAGTCATAGAACCAGGCAGCCTCCACAGACAGGGTAAATGGGGCTGTCCCTCCCCCACCATGCTGTTGGAGAGACAGACAGAAGACCAGGCAAACCCCACCTGGCTCTTGGGAGGAAACTGAGGACCTATGTAGGACAGAGACTTGCCAGGGCCCTATAGTATGTGGGTGACAGAGCTGAGGTAGGACCTCGGGTCCTCTGACTCTCATGAGGGCTCTCTCCTCCACCCCATGCTGTGTCCCTACCTGGCCCCGTGTTCAGTCTTCCTGCTGTCTGCACTCTATATGGCTGTGGAAGCCCAGCCAAGGCCAGGCAGGTTTGGTTTCATTATGGTGCTCTGGGCCATTTGCCCTGCTTAGCCCTCTTCTGAGAATGACTGTCCTCCCACAGCCCACCCCCTTCACCCAAATCAAGCTTCAGGGACCGTTCAGGTGGTAGTGCTTCCAGAAAGCCCTCCATCACTCTGCACTCTGCCTGCCAGCTGGATCAGGAAGTTCACCTTAGCACTCACACAGGCTCTCACTGCCTCCCTCACATACTATTTTTACTGGCTGTTTACTCATGAAATTAGAGTGAGAAATTTAGCACAGGTTAGCCAGGGTGACCAGTGTTAGGGTGCCACTCATCTCAGTGTCCCACCAACTAGCTCAGTGCTCAGCACATAGCAGTCACTCAATAAAACTGGTTACAAAAGGACATTCACAATCCCTTAGGGAAGTAGGTGTGGTTACCATCTCCGTTTCATAGAGGAGGAAGCTAAGTCTCAGGTGAAAATAAAAAGTGACCACGGCCCAAGGTCATAGCCAAGCCATGGTTAGATGGGGATTCAAACCTAGATCCCCTGGTCCTGGAACCTGTGTCTCTCTACTCGTCACACTGCTGGGAGGCCGGGGGCTTTTCTTTTATTTTTTCGAGGTGTGAGACTATTTAATTTAGAAATAAGCTTTGGACAGCCTCCTAATCAGAAGGGAGCCTATGAGTCCACTCTTGGAGAGAAAGACCATCATGGAGGTAAGGCCCCCATGTGGGGCGGGAACAGCATGAGAACTGGCACCAGGAGCTGGTCTTGTGCTCAGCTATGTGGACATAGGTTCCTTCGTGTCTGATTTTCCCCTGACAGCAGCCCACCCCATTACTTCTTGCGGAGGGTAGATCAAATCCAGGATGACCCCCTAGCCCCCATGCTAAATGAAATGGTAGACCTGTGTCCCAGAGTCTCGCATGGATTAGCCTCCCCCAGACCCCTCCCAGGTACAGGTCCTGGATCTACCTCAGTGAAGGGCAGGTGGCAGGTGTGGACATGAGTGGTTCCTCAGGCTGCGTTCCATGCCCCCGGCTAGACCACCGCTCAGACTCTGCCCAGGGCTGGGCTTTGACCCTCACTTCTCCAGGCCTGGGCCTCTGGCCAGAGTGACTCCCAGTGCTTCTGGGTAGATGAAGTCCGAATCAGGCAGCACCAGCACAGTGAGCACTTAACATGTGCCAGAGCCTTTTCTAAGGACTTTTTTTTATAAATTAATCAGTGCTGTATGATAATGGTAAGAACCATTATGATATCATTCTATATAATAAGGAAATAGGCACAGAGGAGCTAAGGAACTTGTCCAAAGTCACACAGACATAGGATTTGAACCCAGGTTGTCTGGCTTCTGAGCTGACTCCCTTGACCATTAAACAGGCTGCCTCTCATGCACTGTGGATCTCAGACTCCAAAAGAATTAATGGAATTTTGGCCTCATTCTCTGGAGAGAGAATGGCATTGGGCAACAGGGCCAGCAAAAGAGGCAAAGAAGGAACTTAAGAGAAGGGAGTGGCTGTCTCCTCAGCTGGAGCTTTGCCCGGGTTCAGTAGGAAGGAGACGTGTTGCATGGAGGTGGCTAGGCTTGTGTCGGGACTGAGAGGAAACTGAAGAGCCGTGCTCAGGTCATCTCGTGAGAGGGGCAGCTTCCTATTTCATCTGAAATGGAGAGAACCTGGCATGTCTATGTGCGCACGTGTGTGAGTGAGTGGCTGTGACCCGGTGAACGTGCGCTGATGCGGTGTGAACGTGTGTGAGCAATGTGTGCGCGCACGGGTGCACCTGGTGTCTTACTCCATTTGGGTGGCTTTTACACCATGTACTGTGTTTTGTACCAAAATACCATAGACTGGGCGACATTTGTTTCCCATGTTCTGGAGGCTGGAAGTTCAAGATCAAGGTGCTGGCAGATTCAGTGTCTGAGGAAAGCCTGCTTCCTGGCTTATAGATGGCTGCCTTCTGCCTTGTCCTCACATGGCCTTTCCCTGCTGCCTGTGTGTGGACAGAATGCAAGTCCTGGCGTCTTTTCTTATAAGGGGGCACTAATCCCATCATGCGGCTCTACACTCATGACCTTATCTAACCCTGATTACCTCGGAAAGGCCCCACCTCCAAATACTATAATGTTGGGGATTAGGACTTGACCGTATGGATCTGGGGGGTGTGCAGATTCGGTCCATCACACTGGGCTTCTGTGAGCAGTGGCGGTCGGGGGGAGGGACAAGACCCACAGATAGTGGCTGAGCCACTTCCACCACTACCTGGAGCCACCTTCACGATCGTGATGAGTGACAAGTCATTGCACAACTGTGAGTCACTGTTATTTTTAATCGGTGGTAAGAAAATCACAGAGTAGTGACGAAGTAGAATCAGAACTCCCAGATTGCTTGCCACCAGCTGCTGGGTCCCCCTCCACCCCCTGCGGAGACCCCATCATCCCTTGGCCCAGAGGCTGCCTAATCATTGTTTAATGTTTCAAAGATGCTGTCCTACACAAGAGATACTCATTCCAAGCTGTAAAAATACCAACATCTTTGTATGCAGCTGGAATAATTGCAAAAATAAAAAAAAGCAGAGGAAAAGAATGGTCTGACAGTATTGTGCTTTATGGAGCTTAAAGAATCCCATATAGCTAATCTAATTACAACCAAGGCTCAGGCAGCTTAAAGGTGTTTATACAGCCAGGCACATGGGCTGTCGGCCCACTCAGCTGAAGGCTTCTTGTCACCACCACCCCCATGCCTCTGACTGGTGTGACTAGAATAGCCCACCCGTAAGACTGGCAGCAGGCACCCAGGAACCTCAAGATGGAGGCAGCCTCATACTGAATTCTGCAGAGGTCCTGGAGGCTCTCACATTTACCCCGTGCTGCCTGGGCTGCTCTGCCTGCCACACTGTTTGCCCCCAGACTGAGGCTTACTCTTGGCCAGACTATACGGATTCCTGTGCTCAGGCGTTGTCCAGCCCTCTCCCACGGAAATCGTATGACTTGTGAGCTCCTAGCTGCTCTGGGTAGTGAATGCCCACCCCTCCCTGCCCGACTCAAGCCCTGATCAATGCCCACCCCTCCCTGCCCGACTCAAGCCCTGATCCTAGGACTGGGACATGCTTCGGCCAGTGGCCATGGTGGTGGAAAGGAATCGGGTAAATATTTCTGGCCATTTCAGTTGTGTCTGTTTCTGAATGATCCTTGTAGAGCCACCACATGTGGTTTTGCGGGCTATGCCCTTGACCAGGGCACCCAGACAAGGGGCAAGTGGGGGGTTTAAATCTCGCCCATGATCTCCGTTCGCTAAGCCATGCATCCTGATATGAGTCTGTGTCAGAAATGCCTTTTCAAACTGGGAGTCTGAGGGGGAATACTTTTCTGTGATGCACATCAAAGGGCCATGTGCTAATAGCCCAGCCAGCACTGACTCTGCAGAGAATAACAGCAGTGTCTTCTTCCCATGGTGGACGGCATGGCCGTAACAGAGCTGCTGCAGCCTGGGGGTGTCCCCCGCACCTGCTTCCCTCCACACCCCAGCCTTCCTTAACTTCCTCTGAGTTGGTCCTACACTGGACCTTCTGCCTCTGTGCTCTACCAGTCTGCCGTTCCCTCCTAGGATGGAGCCCTTACCCCCTGAGCTGGGCTCTGGCTCCCATCTAGCCTGGCCAACCCTCCTATTTGAGAGGCTTGCCCCTGCTCTTGGTACCCCCTGGCTGGGACCCTGCTCCACTAGTCTGATCCACCTGCCTTCCCCTAACCTGGGGGCTGAGCATCCTTAGTGATGCCTGGATGTGCTGAGCCCCTGCTGACACCACCTCCTGGACAAGCCCCAGAGCTCAGTCAGTTTCTCCAGCTCCAGTTCTGCCTGTTGCCATCTTCTTCTCTGTCCTCACCAGCCACTCTGCCAGGGTCCCAGCATGCCACTCTGCCAAGTCTACCTGGGTCTCGCAGTAGTGTGGGTAGCACATCACTCGTCCTGGGCCCCTTTGCTGATAAAGGAAGCTGACTTAGGGAATCAGAAACTCCCCAACATATTTCCCTGCCTCCCAAGAAGAGCCCCCAGGAGGGCAAAGAACATGCCCTCCTTAGCTCAGGAGCTCCCTGTAAGCAGTCTGCAGCACGGGGACTTTGGACCATTTTGCTTTACAGATGAGACAAGATGACCAGCATTTGATTAACAGAGCCAGCAGGAACCAAATACAGGAAAGCCTTCTTCAAGCGGTCAGCCGTATGACCATCTGTTGAGGGAGAATTTCCTGGAGTTGGAGCACTGAGCGAGTATGGGAGGAGATCAGGAGCGGTCTCTTCTGCCCCCGGGTGAGGGGCCCTGCTGCCGCAGCTGGGAGTCCAGCTGTCTCTGGGAAAGGCCAGGGTCACACTACCCCAGCCCGCAGTGCTGCCCACAGGAGATGTCTCCTTGTCCAGCCTATCTCGCTCAGCAGCTTGTAAAGACAGACCGGTACTGACAGGGTAGGTACCATGAATGCAGGCACTACGGCCAAGCTGAGATCATCCCTCTGCTTTCCCAAACACTTAAAACCGCTGCTGATAATAAGTCTTTGGAGTCCGGAATGCCTCCTAGTGAGACTGATTTTCTGAAAGGCAGCCCCAGACCACACAGCAACCCAGGTGTCCTCCAGCAACACCAGGAAAGAAAAGGGAGCATGTGGACAAGAGTTAGAGCTTGTGGCCACCCCAGCTGCGGTCCAGATATGTCCTGTGTGGTACTTCAGAGCCCCCAGGAGGCTGGTGCTGCTATGGTTTGATGTGATAGTGGAAGGTTCTATGGGAGACACATTGGGGTGGGGGGGGGGGTGTGCGGTAGAAGCCAGTGCAGATGAAAACAGCAGGTGTGGACCTGCCTACACTGCACATCACTAGAAATCTGCTCTTACTGTGATTGGGGGGAGAGATTTTTTTTTTTAACCAGGGCTCTACTCTACACCTAAGGGCCCTAAATTGGGAACAAGTTCTTTTTTTCTTTTTCAGGGACTGCCTCACGTATCTGCTCAGGTCCACAGGGACTTGTGCCTTTGGAGTTTCTGCAGCCATTGACATGCATTCATTCAACAAATGGAGAAGCAGGTTCCATGCTTTTTGCTGGGGAGGCAGGGGTGAACCAGGTGTGGCTCTTGCCTCTGACAAGCTTTAGTCAAGTAGACAGACTCTACAGCCCCCCTTTGGCACAGATGTAGAGATGAGATGAGATGTAGAGATGTAGAGATGCCTCATTTCTACTCGTTTTTAGATGCTTCTGCCTTGGGAGTTCAAGATGTAAGTAGAATTGTAGGGAGGGAAGCTCTGGAATAGAAAACAACCCCAGGTTTGTCAGATCAGTGAGCAGGAAGGTTTCGTTCGAACCACCACTAATGGAAGGCTACGTTTACTAGACAGCCCCAAGGCTGACTCTTGACTCATTCTGTGCTGCTGAAGCAGGGCGTTGATTTTAGTCTAACCAAAGAGGACAGGGCCCGGCAAACGAGACACGTGGCTCCCTTTGTTTTCCCGTCCCTGGTCCCCATACTGTGACTTCCATTCCTTCCCCTGCCACCCTGCCGGAGGTAGTTCTCCACTCAGCACCCGACCTAGGAATAGGGTGGGTGACCTAGCTCACTTTGTGGGTTGCTCTCCTTGCTAGATGGGCTTCTCTAGTGGGGCAACTTGAAGCAGGCAACCCTAAAATGTAGTGCAAGCCCCTCACTTTACTAGAGGGACAAAAGATCCAGAGAGGGTATGTGAGTTTCCCAGTGGCACACAGCTAGAGAGCAACCCTGCTCCAGCGCTTTGCTGTCTGCACTCATTCATCCAGCAAACATGCAACAGAGTGTGTTCTCGTGTGTCAGGCATCACACTCAGCACCAGTGATGCAACAATGGGTCGAAACAGTTTCTGTTTCCAGAGAGCTCACAGCCCGGTGCAGATGATATACCGTAAACAAATAGCCGTTACACACAATGTGGTGGTAAGTGCCACCAGCCACAGGTGACAGAAGAGAGTGCTGAGGAGCCCCAGGGAGAGGTCAAGGTCATTCTGAGAGGACTTCCTGGAAGAGCTGGCATTTGAGCTGGGCCTTGGAGGTTGAATGGGATTTGGATAATGGATTTGAGAGTGGAGAAAAAGACAGAACTTGCCTCTGTTTTTGTGTCTTTCTAATAGACTTTAGGGAAGGAGTCAGAACGATCGTCTATTGGGCACCTGCTGTGTTCCAGGCACAGTGCTGCACACCTTTACACACTGTCTTAATTTTTCTGGTATCTCTCTTCATCTTACAGATGAGGAAGCAGACTCGGAAGTAACTTAGCCCTGAATGGAGGCTTCCTCTTTGATTCCTTCTTCTCTCTTCCCCAGGACGCCTCCCCAAGTGCCTTGTGCCCCACAATGAATGTGATGATTGAACGAAAATGGTTACAGAGGGATGGGAATAGTGAGTTTGCAAAGTCATAGGGAAGGCATCTTCCCCCTTCCTTGGACAGCGTGTGGCTGAGCACACAGCTATTTAGGATTTCTGTCATCAGAATAAATGTCTTCCCATGCACTTAATTTATACCCACCCCCAGGCTGGTATAATCTTAGCCTAAGTGAATACTAACAAGAACTTTCCCTTTTTCCAAGCATCTTTGATGTGTTACTTCATTTAATCCTACTACCAACCATGTGAGCTGGGTATTATTATTATCAAGCCCATTTCATAGACAAGACACGGAGGCTCAGAAAAGTTACCAGTTGCATAGCTAGGAATGGAAGAAACAGCATTTAGGCCCGAGTTGGATCTGGCTGCAGAGCCTGAGCACTTAACCTTGTGATATTCAGGGGTCCTAGACTCAGTTACCTACCGAGGCTAGATAGATAAGGTGAAAGGTAGAGGTGAGGCAATGAGGACTGGCGGGTCTGCGGTGAACAAGAGAAGGAGTCCCCGCTCAGCCAGAAGGGACCCCACCTCTTCCTAGCCTGCAAGACTGGCCGGCTTGTTTCAAGCTGGAGATCACACTTTTACATCTGGTGGGACGAACGAGCCACGTGGGCAGGCCAGATACAGTCCTGGGCTTTCTGAGCACAGCCGGTGTCGTGCTGGCTCCCAGTGTGAGACGTAGAAGCTTCTCTGGAGAAGCTGTGTATCTCACACAGCCTTGGTGGAAACTTCTCCCTCTTGTCCCCTCCCCCTCTCATGCTGGCTGCTTTCCCACATCTCCGAAAGCAGCCAGTCCACACAATCTGAATGAGCCACTCCTCCGTGCAGCTTCCCTTCATCGTATGCAGCTGGAGAACTCGACAAGGCACAGGCCATGCATGCACTTTTAGTTCCACTGATTCAGGGAGGCCCGTTCTGGGCTGATCGGCCTTTCGAAAAAGCACACAGTCAGGTGATTGAGGTATGGATTTTGTGTGCCTGGGTGGTGGACTTGGAGGCTGTCCTTGAGACATCCCTGAGTCTTGAGACCTTGCAACTTGCATCAGGCACCCTGGACCGGGCCAGTAGTGGGGGAGGGGAGGGGCCAGTGGCCAGGAAAGCTGCAGAGGAGGCAGATAGTTTGAGAGTCACTTAGAGCAGCCACATGTCCCTCAGCAGGACATCTCTCAGGGGCAGGAGGTCGGGGAGGGGTAGGGGAGGACAGCAGGAGCTCAGGCCTTCACATGGGCTGACTCAGCCTGCAGGTGGCTATGACTTGGACGTACCACAGCTCACTGGGACTCACCCTGGCTGGCCTAATTCTCTCCCCATTTCCTGCACTGACTGTGACCCACAACGCTGAGGAATGGTCCCAGAGTGTGTTTGTGGTGCTTGTGGTTGAAAATGGGGTCGCTGCCATCTAGGAGTGAATAACCACATCATTTCAAAGCCAAATAAGACCCAGGGGGAAGAAAATCCTAGGCCTCATGTTTCTCTCATCTGGGGAAAGAAAGGTGAATTGGAACTTCGCGAGCCCAACTCTTTAAACCCTTTCTCACCCAGTAAATTTGATGGGGTGACAGAAATGAATTAGAAATTAGATCAGGGCTCAGCATTTACATGGGTTCCAAGCCAAATGGAAATTAAAAAGAGTATCTCCAGCAGAGTTAATGGTGAAGGCAAGGCTTCCTGCATATATGACTTGGCAGAGTGTTCCGACCTGGGTCTCGGGGGAATTGATGGAAGGATCCTGTTGATGAGATCAGGAGGTGGAGAGAGGGTTCTCTACCCAGATACGGGGAAGGAATTAACTTGTCACCAGTTGACACTCACTGATGTGACAGAACATGCCACGAATGCGAGGCAGATTTTAATGCCAGGCCGCCCAGTGGCCACATTGACTCCCCCATATCTTCCCTGAGGTGCTTAGACATTGAAGAAAGGAATATTTTTCCCTACATTGAAGGAGGTTTCTAGCTAAGTCCAGTGGATGGGGTGTGTCTGCAAGCTTGTCTGTGTTGTCAAATTTCATTTGGTTTAAACATGAGAACTAATGCAGAGAATCAAAGAAAACAGAGTTGTTTGCTGAGTGTTCCTGACCAGGGCTGCTCAGGCATGAGGCTGAGGTATTACCTAAAGTGATTGTATTTTCTCTGAAAAGAATATTCAAGGTTGTTTAATCTTTCTGGAGTGAGTTTCCATAGTCTTAGGTACTCAACTGCTCTCCTCTAGACCTGCACACTCCGTAGTCCAACAATATGTCAGCCCAGCGGTGTGTGATATGCCTGTTCACCCAACTCCTCAATGTTGCATGGCTGGAAAATCCAGTCCTATCCTTCCACTTTCCACTGGGGCTCCCATGTTATGCCAGGTGTATCAATGGGAGAGGGAGGGGAGGAAGGAGGGAGAGACAGAGAGGGAAAGACAGGAAGAGGTATGGATAGGTAGGTAGGTAGATGGATGAATGGGTGGATGGATGGATGGATAGATGGATTCAATCTTTTCCATTCCATGACATAGGTATTTTATGTCCATTTGAAAGATGAAGGAATTGAGAGTCAGAAGCAGTAGTGAATCACCCAAGTTCCCAAAATTTCTCACTGCAAGATGGTGGCAAAGCTGGGGCTTGAACCCATGTTTCCCAGCTTGAATGTGTCTGTCTTTTCCTTTGTCTGTATTGTCCACTAGGCCTTTTTTTTTTTCAACGTTTATTTATTTTTTTTGGGACAGAGAGAGACAGAGCATGAATGGGGGAGGGGCAGAGAGAGAGGGAGACACAGAATCAGAAACAGGCTCCAGGCTCTGAGCCATCAGCCCAGAGCCTGACGCGGGGATTGAACTCACGGACCGTGAGATTGTGACCTGGCTGAAGTTGGACGCTTAACCGACTGCGCCACCCAGGCGCCCCTGCCTTTTTTTTTTTTTTTAACTGCCTGCCTTATATCTAAAGATGGAGTCACATAGGCCTAGACCAGTCATATAGGCTGCTTACACAAATAGATGGTCAGAAAGAGGTCCATTTTTTTTTTTCCATTCAGCAAATATGTAGTGATCACTGTGTTGGCAGAATTCCAAGATGGAGCCCCAAGACTCCTGGCCCCCAGTATATACTTCTTCTAGTTATTCAAACATTAACCTGCCTACCACTATGAAGGGTCTTTGCTGATATAGTAAAGGTTCCCAATCACTTGGGCCTGACCTAATCACATGAGCTTTTTAAAAGCAGAGTTTCTTCTGGTCGGACGCAGAAAGGTGAGTCACAGACATATGCTGTCAAGGTCTGAAAAAAAAGCAAACATCCATTCTGTGAACTGCCGGTGGGGGCCACAAGGCAGGGAACTGCAGGTGGCCTCTGCTTGCCGAGAGTGGCCCCAGCTGACAGCTAGCAGGAAGACTGGGACTTCGCTCCTACAACTCCAGGAAAAGAATTGTGCCAACAATTAGTAAAGTTAGAAGAGGACCCTGGGTCCCAGGTATGAGCTACAGTCCTGGCTGACATCTTGATTTCAGCCCAGTGACACCCTGAGTGGAGAATCCAGCCTTGTCATGCCTGAGTTTATAACCTCCAGAAACTATGAGATAATAAATTTGTGTTGTCCTAAGCTGCTAAATTCACGCTGTTTGTTATGCAGCAACAGACTAAAGTAGTCACCTACAGTATGTTGGCCACTGTGCTAATTGCTGGGAATAGGAGACTGGCATGGCCCCTGCCCTCACAGGGCTCACAGTCTGGTGTGAGAGATAGATGAGAAACACATCAAATGATTACAGTGTGATAAATGCCATAAAATATATAAACAGGGTAATGTGAAATAAATCCAAGGTAGAAGGGCTTTGCTCCAAGGTGAGATGTTAGAGAGGCCTCTGGCCTGAGCACTAATGAATGAAAAGGAGTTAGCCAACCTGAAGAGCCATGGAAAAGTGTTCTAGGCAGAGGGAACAACACATGCAAAGGCCCTGAGGTGGGAGAGAGCCTGACATATTCTCAGAGTCAGAAGAAGGCCAGTGTGTCTGGAACGTGGCAAGGAAGGAAGAAGAGGGCTTGAGATAATGTTGAGGAATTGGGCAGGGGCTTCATCACATAGTACCCTGTGGAAGAGAATTCTCAGTACAGTAGGCAACATTGGGGAATTTTAGATGCGGAGAGGTGTGGTCTGACCGTCCTTTCTGGAGGATCTGTCTGGCTGGTCTGGAGTGAGTAGTTTCCATATGGGTAAAAGTAGAAGCAGGGAAGTCATTTGGGAGACTATTGGAATACTTCACTCAAGAGATGATGGTGGTCTGGACTATGGCGGCTGGCAGGAGGGAGAAGCAGCTGGATTTGAGATACATTTGGATCTGCTGGTGATTGGATGTAGGGGAAAGGAAAGAATTGGAGATGAAACTTGGGTTCCCAGCTTGAGTAATGGGGTGAGTGACTGTGCCATTTACTGAGACAGGAGGCACAAGCTTGGGGGAAGAACAGGTTTAGGGAGTAAGACCAGAGTGAAGTTTTAGATGTGATGAATGTGAGATGCTTGTGAGATGTCTAAGAGGAGATGTCAAGTAGCTGTTTGGACAGATAGGCCCTGCTGAGCAGGGGTGATGCCCAGGCCCAAGGAGGGGTCAGGACCAGGCAGCCTGGCTTGGTGGCAGCTCCCTGATCATTTCATTGAAGAAAGGCAGAATACTTGGGTCTACACAGCAAGGCTTTGAAGACCAGGGACCTGGACTTCTGGTGTAGTCTTCCTTCCTAGACTCCCCCACCCCCTGCTCACATGCTGAGTAGCTCCAACATGAAGCTGACATCTCAGCAAGTTACTTCAGTTGTTCTGGGCTAGTAGTAAGGTGCATTAAGCACCAAATTATATAAACTTGAAATTGCAGTCTAATGTTGTTAAGGGGCCTGAGGGAGCCTGGGAAGAATGAGCGTGCTCAAGGAATCATCTCTAGGATGATCAAATCCCTGATTAGAATCACCTCCCAAGATCAGCTGGCCTCTAGAGAAAGTGGAGAGTGCCTCTGAATCCTAATGGGGTGTCGGCACTCTGGTAAGACGTTTGGCCAGGCTTGCCACCTCCTTCCCCAGGGCTCCTCAGTGCAGAAGGGTCTGGTGTGGAAAGAGTTCCCGCAGGGATCCTGACCTTTGGGCTCAGGTATGTACCCACACCCTACAGGGGACCTGCACCGTGTGTGGCAGATCTGGCTCTGGCTGCTCCAGCTTTGCCTTGGAGGGGCTCTTCCCCCAGAAACAGACCCAGAAACGTGGATTCAAGAGCATGTAGTTTATTGAGAAAGATATACGGGTAGGGTGGGGAGTTAAGACGAGGTGAGGGAAGCAGCAGTAAGAGTATGCTAGCAGGACAGGCACCACTGCAGGCAGGTGGCGCTTAAACCCAGGGGGAAATCCTGGGAAAGGGGGTAAAATACATGCCTCAGGACGATCATCCCCGAGAGGTGAGGGAGCCGGGGTGTTTGTATACCAGCTCCCTTCAGTCATTGGTTCAGTGCTGCTCTCAAGGGACGTTAATTCCGAGCACTTCCGACTGACGTGTGCTGGGGCAGAGCGGCCTTCTGTGGCTCTAAGCAAAGCCTTTGGGCAGATGTTCTGGGAGTTAAGTGTGGTGGTGGAGAGAGGGGCACTGAGAAAGGGTGAGGCGCCAACGAAATGGGTGAAGCATCCAAGGTTCACGAGGCACATGTTTTAGATACTTGTAAAAACTGCATTTCCAAAAAGCTACGGTACTGACTCTGTCCAAATCTCTGCAGGCCAAGTTGTAAGGCATGCTGGAGCATCTGCAGCAGGGTGAGACTATCCCTCCAGGTCAAGAGAAACCAGGGTTAGAACCTCTCCTGCCCCATGAAGTCCACCTGCAGCCCACAGGCAGAGCCCTCAGTGCCTCAAGACCTGGGGCCACATGTTCTCTGTGTCTCTGTCTAGTGGGTCCTTCTGACAGAGCACCTGCCAGACCTAGGGTTATAGAGACTCACTCAGGCTGGGGGGGTCAGAGACCCACAGCTTCAGCAGGTTTAAAGCACAATCCAGCCAGGGATGGGAGAATCAGGGCAAGATGCAGTCTCTGGGAAAGACTGGTATATTCTAGGGGGGCCAGGCCTTAGCCAAGAAGGGTGTCAGGTGAGTGCTGAGAAGGAGACACAGAAAACTGAGGTAGAGCCACACTTGTGAGGTCTGGGGCTATGTCAGGGAAGTGGGAAGGAGGCCACAGCTTGACTGGCAGCAGGCATTGAGGGCATTCCCTCAGCATCCCAGATATCAGGCTGGAGCCTTAGTGTTGTGGACACTGTTGGTCCCCCGCCCAGGATGGACTGTCACAGGCCAGTCCATCTGTCCCCCAGGTGCCATTTGTGTTGGTGTCCAGAAGCTCAGAGCTGTACCCTCCTCAGTGGAATTGCCCTCTCTGGTGAGAGCTGCCTCACCCAGAAATGCCTGGGACATTGTGCCCCTCCTGCGGGGATGGGCCAGAACTAATGCCAGATCGAGATGGGTGTTTCAAACCCCACTGCTTGCCCCAAGGTGGGATAAGCCTGAGGTGCCATTCACGCTCCGTGTGGAGCAGACTGAGCCTAGAGGTCAGCTGAACTCATATCTTTGCCCTGCTCCCTTCCCTGCCCTGCTTCTCTCCTCCCCTACAAGGAGAGCTCGGCCTCAGTTAAGCCATTTCCTCAAGAACCCCCATCGCAGGCTGAGCTCTTAGAGAACCTGACCTACGACTGCCAATGTGTGAGATGTGGTAGCAGTAGCAGGCTGAGTGGGTAAGAAGTTGGCTAGAGAAGGGTGAACAGCGCTCCCAGGGTGCCTGGAACTGTAGGATTTCCCACACTAAACTGGGATCCCTCTGAGCAAACCAGGATGGTAGATCGCCGTCTCGATCAGTGTCTCAGTTAGAATGGATTGAGTTCCTTCCCCGTGTGAGCCCAGAGCTGTGCTTGATTCAGCAGGGACTAAAAAGAAAAAAAAAATGTGACTTCCGTGAAATTCAACTAAGCAAGGGTTTATTTCTAGAAGCCTTTCCCTCTGTTGCAAGGATTTTACTTCTAGTATATTCGAGTCACTCCCTGTGGGTAGATATCCGGGCGGCAGGGGGGAGGGGGCAGAAAAAGGAACCGGAAGTTGGGACAAAGAAAAGGGAATAAGGCAAAAGACGGAATGGGTGAAGAGGTTTTGGCAACGTGACCTTGGGAGAGATGAAGGATATTGAGACGACAAAAAAAAAAAAAAAAAAAAAAAAAAGCCCAAGCTCTCCACTACAGGCAGGCTTTTTTTGGAGGAATAGACAGGAAGAATGCCATTTCCAACATGTCTTGGCCAGAAGCTGCCGAGGAGAGTGTGGGCTGCCCGGCTCCTGTGTATCCTGGGGAGGGCGTGACAGAGACCCTCTCGGCTAAATAAGGGTCACTGGGGCCTTTTCATGTAAAGCCTCCAGTGCTGCTGCATTCTTGGAGCAGTGGCAAGACAGGCGGCAGGAGCCACCAGCCCTGGGATTGGATGGACAGTGATACTTGACTGGAACTCCAGACACAGGGGCAAACGCCTCTCGGTGTGCACGTTGTCTGCAACAAAGCAGAGCAAACTGTGTGTGTGTGTCATTGAAAACTGCCAAGGAGAGCGATCTGAAAAAAAGTTTTCGCGAACTAAGTTTGGTAAATGGAAATTAATGACACAGGGCCGGTGAGTCCTCATTTAATATGATATGTAAAAACACCACGGATGCTCTCTTTCTTTCATTTGCAGGCTTTATTATTTGGGTATAATGGAGGTAGACGTGTGAGTTAGGGCTTTCTTAGGTTCACCTCTGAGCCCCCTCCTCCATCCTGTGTTTTCCATACAGATCTTCAGTCTCCAGACTGCAAGCTCAGATGGCAGGGCCCTGGCGGGAAGCAGGTGGCACTATCAAACTAGATAACTGGAGGAGAGTTTAATAATAGAGACAATTTACAGAGGTGGTATCAGGGTGTGGGGGAAACCGTGGGGATAGAGCAAGGCCCACAGGGCTGGAAACAGCAGGGATCCCTCCCACCCCAGCCCGGAAGGGCCGAAAACACAGGCAACTGGAACCAGATGGCGCTGAAGGGTCCCTGAAAGGAGCTGACCTTTTGGTTCCTGGGGGGACCGACCCCACAGGGAGGTGCTGGGGGGATAAACCCCTTCCCCTGATCTCCCACTGTCAGGATAAAGGTTGTGGCTGGATGTCTTCCCCACAGGTCAGCCTCCTGGGGCACAGACAGGGTAAAGAAAGGTGGGGCACGGGTGGATGGTACCCAGCACGCCACATAGTGCACTAGCTAACAGTGCTTCAGGACAGAGTCCTCATGACGCAGGTGGTTTGGTTTAACTTCTCCTTGCTCTGCTGGAATTTAAGGGTTCATGGTGCACTTGTCAGCAGGTGTTAGTCCTTGTTTGTAGGAGGGATCCAGGTGACGCCAGGCAAGGAAAGAGAACGAATGCTCATCAGATGTCAGCACCAGAGATTCACAAAGCAGGAGGACACCAGGACCTAGTCAAGAGCGCTTATGTTTCAGATGAGGAACTGAGGCCCAGAGAGGGCAAGTGCCTTGTGCAGGGTCACACAGTGATTTAGGGACAAAGCTAGAACCCATGGCAGTGTTGAATAAAATTCCAGGCATGGTGAGGTGACTGACTGTAAACTGAGAGTCCTGCATGGAGCCGCCTTTGGGGGCAGGGAGAAAGCAGAGCTAGGGCGGCGTGGGGAGGGGGTGTGCAGAGGTAATAGGAGTCTCACTCTGGGGGGTGCTGGGGTCCCCCAGAGGGCCTTGTCGGGCACACAAAGGCCAGGCCAAGGTAGAGATGGAGAGCTGATGGGGCCCAGGACTGTGGCTAGGTGGTGTCTGAGCTTTTTCTAGGCCTCGCCCTATAGCTAGACCAGCTGCTCTGGTCCTGCAACCTGCTAAGCTTGCCCTGGAGAAGGCAGGGGTTATAGATGGCGTTTGAGGAAACCAAGCTCCTGGAACCTAGAGACTGATGAAGCTCTGTTCCAAGGAGGCAAAGCTGCTGACCCTGGGAGCTTGGGAGAAGAGCATTCTGGCTTCACCTCCCTGAGCCAACAGCTGGGAGGGGGCAAGCTGGAGCCAGAGAGCTGCCAGCCTTGCTGCCCATGCCTCAGCAATGGAGTGAGGTTTGTTGGTAGTGGGGGGTGGGGGGGAATGATGCTTTTGCTTTCATCCTGTGGTACCAGGGCTATTTTAAGTTAGAGACATCTTTTTCCCTAAAAATCTGAACTGATTCCTCAGTGCTGCACCATGAGGCCAAAAATGGCAGGCTTGATGATTAGAATATAAATTTGTTTGTGGGACATTGCTGACCTAGACCTGACCATCTAGGTTTGTGTGTCTTCCCTGAGAACAGTCTAGGAATCCAGCCTGTAATTGACCAAAATCAGGTTGTTCCCTCTTAGAGCACTACTATAAGCCAGGCCCTGTGCCACTTTCTTCATTACCTGTGCCTAGCCCTGGTCCTCAAGGAGCTCATGGTCACCGAGCGAAGATAGGGGTTTGAGACACCATATAAACCACTTTGGGCCCATTAGGGACTGTTCGCACATCAGAGCAGTGCTAGAACATAGCAAAATTAGGCTTTCCTCCCTTGTGCCTAGGACGTGGGCATGGGTGTCTCACCAGCCACCTACACAGGGTGTGGGGGGACAGACTGTCTTCATTTTTTCAAGATAGTTTTGTTTAACCGGGAGAGTTAGGAATCACAATGGGTGACCCCAAAGAAGTGATGACTCTCAGAAAGAGAATCTTACTCGGTGTTCCTATGGCTGTTTCTATCTGGATCACCTCCTTCTGGAACCTTCTCCACATAGGTCTTGGGTGCAATATGATCTGTCCATTGAGGTGAACAATCCTCTAGGACACATGATAGATAGATACTTTCAAGTTCTTTGCCTGGTTCTCCGTGTATTTTTGCACATTTTCTCTGACCAGCTAGATGATAAACCCCTTAGGGGGAGGGCCATGGGTGTATTTGCTCGAGTCGTGAATGGCTGAGGGTGGCCCTCCGCCTAATACACCTAAAGGACAATTGGCACTTCCTGCCCAGCCTCCTTCTCTCTCTCCTCTGGAGCCAGCTTTGGCTTCCAGATTTTCGCTCATGCTGCTCACATTCCCTGGGGGATTTGGTCCCTTTTCCTTTAGCCTACTAAACCTCTGTTTGGACGTGTTCTTTCTTCCACTCTGCCCTCCTCCTAGGTTTATTAAGTTCGTGGCCAAATAAAGCTACGTGCTTCCCTTGTCCCGTAGTGTTCTCTGACTGTGTCTGGATAATAGCGGTCACCGGAAATATCTCCTCTCAGGTCCCATAAATCATCTTGCAGCACTGGCTGCCTACATCACGCAGCGGACTTTGAGAAAGCTCCGCAGTGCTATTTCTGAATAATAATAAATGGAGCTGAAGCCCAGTGGCCTTTGCTATTTATCTCTGGTTCTGCAGAGCGGAGATGTATGTGCAGAAGGGGTGTAGGTTATGTCTCCAGGGTGGTGACTCTCTCGGGGGAAGGCAGCTTCCCTAATTGCCTCTTCATTGTACAAGTTGCCTGGTCTGTTTTCTCAAGGGACAATTTGCTGATTTGAGTGGAGGATGCTTTCAGCTATTCAGCTCCAGCCCTTTGCTTGGTCTCTCAGAAAGCCACACAAGTACAAAGTAGGGATGGTTGCTGGCTGGATGCTAGCCCTTAAAGCCATTCCCTGTCCTCCACAGCCAGCCTCAAACATTGCCATCCTCTGGCGCTCCTTCCCTTTAGAGCCTGGGCCTGGACATCCTGCCTCAGCCCACTGAGTGTATAGCATCCCAACCTGCTCCAGTTCCTGTGTTGGGAGTCTGTTGGCTCACACCCATGTAGATGCAGCTCGTCAGCACTGAGCTTCCTTCTGATTAGGTGTCTTCCTATAGTGATGCTGTTGGAGGCTGTCCTGGGTCAGTCCCCTCCTAGTCCAACCTGAACCCAGGACCCTCCCTTCAGTACAAATCCCCCATGGATAATAGTCCTCCTGGGTTCACCCTCCAGGGAAGGACCTGAAGACCCACACCCATGGGGACAAGGCCCTTGGCTCTGCAAAAGGGAGTGACGGGAACACCACTGGCCAAGGAGATGACTGTGACCTATGTTTGACAACTCTCATGTCCTTTCTCTTCTGTTGGCTTTTATCTTGGCCACCTACTACCATGAGCTCTAATTTTCATATTTGTTTTGGTGGTTAATCATACTAGAGTATGACTTTGGCCATGTTCTGAAATTATTTTGGAATCCTGACCCAACTTTTATTATTTTATAAGCCTATGGTCACCTTACATTCAGTTTCGCCTTTATTGTACCACAGCAACACCTGGAACCATCCCCACCTCTCAACCAGGTTGAAACAGCATATAGATATTGAGCCATTTCTGTAAGTAGCTTTGGAGGTAGAGATCGGTCTGGAAATACCAATGTTTTGTGATATTTATCAGCCATAAGTGTACTTGGTATAAAAAAATTAGCCCTATGGAGACAGAATATTTCAACGTTTACCTGCAATTTGGTATTGTCCCAAGATTCCAGCATGGAAAAATCAGAAAAGGCATAATAAATCACTGATTCCAGGGGGTGGGAGGGAGGGGAAAGTGGGTGATGGGCATTGAGGAGGGCACATGTTGGGTGAGCACTGGGTGTTGTGTGGAAACCAATTTGACAATAAATTTCATATTTAAAAAATTTAAATAAATAAATAAATAAATAAGAGAGAAAAATACCAAAAAAAAAAAAAAAATCACCGATTCCAGTTGTTACGATAGACACACTGTGGGAACTGCAGACATCACGACAATTACTCTCCTACTTAATGAAGGAGGGGTCTTTACCGCACACCCAGCAGCTGCTAATCCAGCCTGGATGCGTGGCCATTGTAAGTACTCAGTCAGTAGTGGCTATTATTTTAAGAATGAATGACCTATTCATTTCTTTAATTGATGTGATTTTTGTTAAAATGATAGCATAAGTTACATAGTTATCCACAATAAGAAAGTCAGCTATACTATGGGGAAACATTTACCCACTCATGGCCATTGGGACTTTCATATCTCTCTATGGGATGAGAAATCTCTATGGGATGAGATACTAGGCTTCTGGTCTGGCAGGACTGTTGATGCCCTGCTCATTGTAAAGACCACATCAAAGGAGCTCAAAATCAGGTTAGGACTAGTGCATCCGTAAAGCTGCTTGGACAGAGAAAGACAGATAAGCAGGAGTCCAAGCCATAGGATGAAAGAGACACACACCCAGTTAGATAAAAGTCATATTTCTTCCTTGCCAAACAGAACTCTTATCCATCACTACTTAATACTGACTTTTTTCACTCTTGGGAAATGTTAACTTTCTCTCTAGTTCTAGTAGCTTCTAGGCATTTCAAAGAGATTTTCCAGCTCATAGATTGGGTCAAAGGAGCCCTCATAGGGCTTCCACTTATACTCTCCATTCATTGCTTCCCTCTTATTTTCCTAAGGAAAAAATATCCTTTCCTGTTCTGAGACGACGGAGGCTTGACCCCTAACAAAGAGCCCTCTTACTTCCATGTGGCTCTTGCTGCTCTAAATCCTAAAAAGTCATGGTATGTGTCTAGAGGAGGAAGAAACCCTAAACCAAGAAACCCCACCCCACCCCTGTCAGTGAAAACCTCTTTGACCCTCTTCTTGTTTACCTCATTCCTCCCAAAGTCCAGTCATTTCAAATTCACTTTGAAGATTTGACTGGTCTCTGCTTAGGAGATAGCCATAGTCTTAGTTTTGTCCTGAGAACATTTGAATACAACTGGAACAAAACCAGATGATTTTTAAACAATGATGCAGCTATTTCCTCTGTGTCTCCTTCATAGCCTAGAAAACGAAGACAAAGGAAGGGATGGGGGAAAAAAGATAGTCCCTTATATCCACCTTGCCCTAACCCTCCTCCCTTGACCCAGCACAGAGCAGGCAGGAAATAGAGTGATGGCCAGTGCCTTCAGCCAAGTCCCCTGACTGAGGACACAAAAGCAACAAGTAACCAAGTCAG